>NC_143052.1:63750606-64053636 GCF_052426305.1 Pelodiscus sinensis | reverse complement strand
CACCGGCGCTGCACGGACGCGCAGTGCTGGTCAGGCGTATGCGCAGTGTGGGGCTGGCGAGTAGCTCTCACCGCAGTTTGTCAGGCCCTGCTCATTGACATTGAGCAAGAAGGGTGCATGTCTACAGGGTTCAGCATGTCCTTACTTTGCTCACTTAGGCAGCGTCTCCCCAGCTACACTGTTCTTTATGCCTGTGTGAGGGGGACATGTACTGTCTGTGCTGCCAGAAGTGTGCAATATAGACATACCGTCAAACACAGAGCCAGATCCCTCAGTGGCTGTAATTTGGAATTACTATCTATTGAACTATGTGATTATATGACAGTTTAGGCTAAAGATCTGATCCACAATGTTCGCAGTAAGGTCATGAGATGTAGTTAATTACAGCTTTTAAAAACTTTTACAGTTGAACTGTTCCCATTTTGTGATCAGAAATGCAATCGCTGCCTGGATTAGAAGCAGTGCAGAGCTATGAATCTGATCAGACAGTTTTCCTTTTAAATCTTTCAGCTGTACAAGGATCAGGTGTCATTTTTAGAACGGTGGAAGTTACTTTACATAAAGAAGGGAACACTTTCGGGTTTGTAATACGAGGTAAGTCATCCTTAAATACGAATGGTGTGAAAATCTAGATCAGCACAAGCTAAATAGGGATAAGTTTTTATGATACCATACAATCATATTTCAAGATTTGTTCACCATTTGTAAATCCTGTGTGATTAATTCATGATTTCTTCTGTACTTAATATACTGTGTTTATGAACTCATATAATTCTTTATTTCTAGAGCAATAGTAATAAATACATTATGCCAAGAACATAACTGACTTTGGTTCACATAAGGCCAAATCCTGGTCCCAGTGAAGTTAATAGGAAGTGTGCCATTTGTAATGGGCTCAGGGCTCTTAATGGAGCTAATCTTAGGCCTTGTCTCCACTTATTGGAGGATCCACGTTCTGGCAATCGATCTTCCGGGGTTCGATTTAGTGGGTCCAGTAAAGACCCGTTAAATAGAATGCTGAGGATTCCTCCATTGACCACGGTACTCCTCACTATACTACTTGGGAGCATTTCTCCCATGGATTTCCCTCTGTGAGACTGCCCCTGAAAATCGATGCAAAGTACATTAACTCCAGCTATGCAATTCACATAGCTGGAGTTGCCTATCTTGCATCAGTTTTCTCTGCTAGTTTAGACCTGGCCTTACATAGTAGTTGTTTATGTTAACTATTAAAATTTGATTTATGGTTTAAGAACATCCCACACCTCTAGTATAATGTGAATCCTCATGCTGAATTGGAGAACAGAAAACCTTCATGAAGCTTTTAGACAGTGATACCCACATGGTAAATTGTGGGAGTTTATTAACTCATAGACTTCAGAGTCAGAAGGGACCACCATGATTATCTCTAGTCTATTCCCCTGTATGCTGCAGGTCACAGAACCTCATAGAACCCTAAGCTCAGGGAAAACCATGTCCTGTGTTTTTATTTCAATATTTAGCATCTCCCAGTGGTCACTGTTGGGTTCTTCTAAGTACAATTTTTCCCTTCCTTCTCCTGTCCCCATTTGACCATCCAGCAAAGCATTCAGGATACCTAGTGTGAATGTCCATACAGGTGAGCATAAAGAGTATGTACTGAAAACAAAAAAAAGGAATGGATTTGTGGGGGCTTTTAAGAAATGAAAATCCCCCTTTAACAAATCTTATTCAAAAGGAGCAGTAGAGTAGGAATCCCCTGTATGTAAGCTAGCATAGCACTGCTCCACATGTGCAGACATGTAGGTGTATTTTAGTGGCTTAATAGTTTTTGCTTTTCTAACCAATCTCTAAGTGTGCATGCTGCAACCTTTGGAATTACATTTTGGAAATTAGTTTTCATAAAAAAACCCAGTACAAAGGTCTTTTATTTCATTCCCCTTTTCTAGGTGGAGCACATGATGACAGAAATAAATCTCGTCCTGTTGTAATAACATGTGTTAGACCTGGAGGGCCTGCTGACAGGTAAAATTCATTTTTCTCTGTAGTGAGAGAAAAGTTAGATTGTTTGTGACAAAAGTTAAGAGAGTCATCTGTGGAGCACAGTATACAATGTTCAAATCCAATCCTTTGAAGTTAAAAAAAAATCATGCATTTAATTGTAGTGACAGTAGGCAACCAGAGGAGCTTTGCACACTGTATTTCAAAATGTATTTCTCTTGCACTACAGAAACAAATTATCTAGATGTGTATTTTTTCTGATAACACATTAGAGCTAATCCTAACCTGAGTTATTACTCCTAAAGGAGTTATTACTCACTCCTTTCTCAGGCTTCACTCCCACTCCATCATACCTGAATAAGGAGTTTAGGATATGGCCATATTACGTTGTGTGTGTATGTGTGTATATGTATAGACACACACGTGCATGCACAATGGTTATATATATATATATATATATATATATATATATATATATATATATATATATATATATATATAAAATCTTGTATCTGTAAAAAAGAAGAAAAAAGCTATTTTGGTAAGGTTCTATATGTCAGTTACATTTTCAGAAATGGCATTGGTGTCCTTAGAACGTTAAAGGAGCTAAACAGACAGTTTCTTTAAAGGATGCTGAGTTCTCTAGCTTATGCTTAGAAAGTTTGCTTATGGCTAACATTAATAAACAGACAAGTGTTCAAAAATACTTGCTTTTTTTCTGTTTTCCTCCTACCCTGCCCATTTCTCTGAAACTTGAATTAAGAATAGGAATAATTTTTGCTAATAATTCAGGATGTATTATGATATATGCTTAGGAGGGAGGATGGCATTGCTAGCCAATTTTCTTTCAGATAGCAGGTTGGGAAGAAGTGAACTGTCCAAATGAGTTGAAGGATGTAAATCAGGAGGTGATTCCTCACAGTTGGCAATCTGCCTTTTCATCAATGTGTTTGTGCTTGGAGCATGTGTGAGAGAGAGAGCATATATTGTAACAAAACCAATATCTAATATCAGTCCGCTGTGACTTGATTATTTAGTAATGGGTAGTTTTTCCCATCACTGATTTTCCGATTAAAGCAATTTCCTTTTCACAGTGACCCCTGAACACTTTTAATGTCAAAGTAAATGTTAAAAGTAAAGTCAAGTGGGATGGATGTCAGAAAGAGCGTCAGTGAATCGCTTTGCGCAAGTGGCTATTATCTCCAAACCACATTATGTTAAATTAATAAGGACTGTTCCTTTAACTTCCCTCAGAGAGGGCACAATCAAACCTGGTGACAGGTTGCTGAGTGTGGATGGAATTCGACTCCTTGGAACATCACATGCTGAAGCCATGAGTATTCTGAAGCAGTGTGGGCAGGAAGCAACTCTGCTGATAGAATATGACGTCTCGGTAATGGGTAAGTTGAAATTCTGAGCTTTAGTTCTGGGAGACATCCATGACATTTTACTCTCTATCTCTGATAAGCTACTTCAAAATTGATGATGACCTTTTATACCTCAGATATTCCCATCAGAACCACCTCATTCATATTTTTTGGTTTGTGGGGAGGTGAGCGGAGTATTGTAATTTATAGTCTTGATAATTTGTGGTTTGTAAAGTGAAGCCACACTGTGGATCCTAGCAAAATAACTCTCTCAGTGACTATGTTTGTACAAAGTAGATAAAGGTGTGTACGCATTTCTATCCAGATTGTACAAATGGGAGGCTTATTTGTTGGGGCAGGAGTCCTTATTTTATTTTGCCAATGTAGCTGCCAACAGCACAGAAAAAGCCATCCAACCTCAGATATTCTGAAACAGATGTGCAAAGGAGTGTGAGAGAGCAAGAAGAAAGTAGGAAGGAAAACTGAGAGGTGCAAATTGAGCTTTAATTTTTATGCAGGATCTCGTAGGAATCCAGTGAAGATATTTAATGAAGGACTAAATGTGGCCAGAATATAAGACTAGGTAGATGGTTCTGTATAGCAGAGTTTTGAATAGAAGTTTCCTCTACTTTTGGAGAGACATTCCATCACCTTCGTTTCCTAGGCTTTTGATGAGAACTTGAGCCTAGAGGTGGAGGAGTTATCCGAGCAGCTGGACACCTTGTTCAGCACGCTCTCAGCCTATACCCCTACCTATGTTGTAGTACCAGTGCATGATGGGGTCCTGAAAATTTCCAGGACCCTCTGGCAAACCTCATCATCCATCCCTTCCCCTTCCAAAAGGGCCAAAAACAAGTAATTCATCCTGGCCAAATGATTTGAGTACTCTCCTCTAGTCACCTCACCTCTACTCCTGCTGCTTGTCTCTGTGGCCAATGAAAAGGACAACCGGGGCATACCATTTCAGCTCCCAAAAATAAAGAGGTCAAAAGACTGGACCTTTTTGTGTGGAAAATTTATTCAACAGCCAGCCTGCAATTTCAGGTGGCAAAATACCGGTCTTTCTTGGGAAGGTACAATTTTAACTTATGAGACTCCCTCCATACGTTCAAGGAGTCCCTTCCCCAAGATTTAGCCTAGGAATTTGGCATCTGGTGAAGGAAGATACCATAGCAGCATGGTGCTCTCTTCATTTGGCATGGCATGTGGCTAGGTAGTCAGTGGTAGTCATAAGGCACAACCCCTGATTTCAGACCGCTGGCCTCTCTCAAGAAATGAAGACCTCGATTCAGGTCTTCCCATTTGATGAGAATGAACTTTTTGCAGAGTAGACAGACATGAGGCTGTGTGGGTTAAGGGTGCTTGAGCTACCCTTTGCTCACTGGATATGCATATGCTGCAGTCTGCAAAGAAGCAGTTCTGGCCATCTCGGCCTCCAAGGCCTTGGCAGCCTCAACAGGATTCTGCAAGGAAAAAGAATAGAGAAATGAGCTTTATACCTTAAAGCCGCCTTCCTCCCCCTCACCCACACAGTCTGGACTAGCAAAGCGTACAGGTGTCCAGATATATCAATATGTTTCCACAGCACTCAAGGGGGCACAAGGCTGCCCCTACGGATTCCACTAGGACAAAAATCTGTGGCCGCTGTGCATGTGGGCAGGGGTGGCCCGTGAGCCTAGGCAAACGAGGCAGTTGCCTAGGGCGCTGCCAGCCCAGGGGCCTGATGATGACATCACGGGGCACCGGGGTGCCCCATGATTACGTCATGGCCGTTGACGGCCGTGCAGGTGGGGGTGCCAGTCGCGCCTTCCGCCTGGGGCACCAGCTGCCGCAGCCAGCCTCGAGCCGCTCCTGCATGTGGGCATGCACGTGTCTAGAATGGAATGAACATAAGCAACATTACAAAGACCAACATTTACGAAGAGGCAGGTAACCATTTGTTCAGAGTTATGAGCATTTCAGAGGTACAAACAATCTCCATTTCCAAGGTGTTTGTAACTCTGAGGTTCTATTATATTAAATGTACACCTTTAGTGAATCATTTCACCTCTTTATCTGTGTCTACACTGTACACTAAGCAAAGGCTCTGACTCAGGTTTGAGCCCAAACCCGTCTTCTATCCCCATACACATCGATCTGATGTGGGTCCTTCATCTTGGGGTGAAGATCAGATACCAAGTCTTCCTGTAGTGTGGCAGTGTGGAGGCAGCTTAAGCTGGACATTGAAATCAGAATGTGTAGGCCAATATAGACATGTTAGCACTTCTGAGAGACCCAGATGTAGCAATTGTAAGGCCAGACTTACAATGCATTGTGAACGCTTCAGCCTGGGCTTGGAAACACTGAGTTCACAATTCCGAGTCCCATAGACCTGGCTGTACAGTGCAGTATAGATTTGGTATCTGTATCTCTTTTTCCTCTCCTTGCTTTGTCTGTCTTGGTTGTGGATGGCGTGGAGCAGGGGCTACCTCTTACTGTGTGTCTGCACATAGCCTCAAACAATGGAGCCTGACCTGAGGTGGGGCTCTACGCACTACTGTAATACCAATAATGGTAGCAGCATTCCTTGCCTCTTGATCACACTATGTCACTTTCTTCTTGAAAGCCTTCCAGCTGCATTGAGCTTTATGGGACTATGCATGAGTTTAAAGTTACTCACATGCTTAAATATCTTGCCGAGTTAGGCAAAGAACTTACCAACATGAAAGGGATTCTATCTGCCTGTTGTGGCTTCTTTGGAAATGTGTCTTCTTGTTTCATGATTCATGGAAAACATTATGATGTAATTTCAAGAGGCTTTGAAATAATGAGAAAAAGAAATAATAGATTCATCTCTGAAAATGATAGGAAAACATGTTCTACAGTGACAGCTTGAGGAAAACGCTCTTCACGATGAATTAGGAGCATAGAAATGTTCTGGCATAATAGAGATGGCAATCTGTGAGGTGTCTTTCTTTTCCCTAAACCATCTCATTCTGTTTTGATGATGAAACAGGATGATTGCTCATATTTCCCAAAAGATTTAGGGGAGATTACATATATTTCTGATTTTGTGAGAAATAAATAATGCTGCAAGTCCTTGTGTGTCTGCACAGGAGAAGTATAAGAAAATTTCACACTAAATTTAGTATCATGCAGAGATACTATAAACTGCATGGACTTTATAGCTTTTTTCGTGGTAGTCCTTAGATTAAGCCATTGATGGGAGATTCACTGCTCTTTTTTATCAATGAATGATTTAAAGGTCTCTTCAGGAAGAGGAAAACATATAAGCCAAGTCAATTGGCTTTGTGAGGTAATACATATGGGGACATTTTCCCCCAAAGATATCTATAGTAAAACTTGTTATTCTGCACTGGAATGCATCTCTTTCTAGAGTACATGGTGTAGGGTACTGGAATAATCTTTACATGGAGAATTACTGCATTAGATTGAAATAAATTCTTAAATTGTTCAAGCTAGAAATACTGTACTATAGTTAGCCAAGTGAGTTTCATAGCTTATTTTTGATAGTGGATGAGCATTAAATCACACTTGCCTAAGAGAACAAATCTAGAGCTCAGGTTTTCTTCAAGGAGGAGCTTCATTTCAGCGATCTTATGGGCACAGATGAGAAATCCTGTAAAAGTGCCACTATAGTCTCACAACAAGATATTTACACAAATTCCAGATTAAGGTTCCCAGTGTCCTCATCCAAGAGGAGGAACAAAAGTTTATTAATGGATTTCTTAATGATCAGAATGGGGAACATGACTTTCAGCCTTTCTAAAAACATGTGGCTCATAATGACCATATATACTCTGGATGCTAATGAAAAAATTTCTGAAAAGTTTGAGGAAAATTCATCCATCAGCTTGGATTTCTGGACATGAAAATAGTACCATAATTTAGAATTCTGACTTCTTATCTACCATTTTTGTGCAATTCTAACAAAAATATAGCTTATTGTTGCCCTTCAAGTGGTCTGCCTTGTTACATCTTGACAATTCCTGTAAAGGGAATCTTTGCAGTAAAGCGGTCATAAGTAAGAAAAAATAAATTGCTAGATTATAGTGTCTGAGTATTTTGTGGTTGGCTGCACCTAAGGGAGAACATAATGAACCTTTTGTAACACATCACTTTAATAGAAGCTTCCTCTTAGCTTAAGTAGTAGGTACCTGTATTATTATTATTAGAACCAAAGGAACAGAGTTCTAATCCTAGTTTGCATATTTGGCTTCTTTGTCTAGCAAATACAATATTTGTTTGTAGAAATGGCTTCATTGAACAATGGCAAGCAACAATTGTTTCCTTGAAAATGACAAGGAAATTAGCCAAGTTGATTTTGAGTTCTATGTCTTTAAAAATCACTCTGACTGTAGAGCCTCTCAGTAGCAACTGCTTTGCTAAAGCTTCACCCAAAGTATTAGATGAACATGATGTTTATTCTCTCGTATAACTTTACACAGAAGAATATATTAATGTGCTTATTTTCTCAACTCTTAAAGACAGTTCATCATAATATGTTAAAGTTATCAATGCTTTGTTTACAACACTTTTTAAAAATATGCTACCAAGTGTCTTACCTCATTGGGTCACTTTAGCTAAAATATTTGGTTCATAGAGTAGCTAAAGAGCAATAATTTTAAAGGGATACAGTCATAAAAATCTGCCTTAGTATTTAGTAACTCTTTTATTAAGAGTTACCAAGAACCCTCCTGGCAGGGTTGTGTATGTTGTGTAATCTATACAATATGATGACCACTTTTAAAAACGAGAAGTGGAAAAGACAAACCCTAGGGATTGTTCCTAAGATTCACAGTGCATCATAAAGCAAGGGGATCTAATCTTGAAGAAATTCTAGAGCCCCTAAATTCTACAGATTAAGGGAAGGCTGAAGGAGCTGGGGACTCTGCATAGCTTTGCAGCAATGGGAGGAGACAGGACTCTTGCTAAGGTTAAGAATTCAGCAAGAGACTGTGAGCGAGGAGGATCTCCTATACTCCGTCTTTTGTTAAAAACTTAAAGTTAGCAAAGATTTAATCTATTAAAAGAAACTTTGATGGGGAGAATGGGATCTGGCATTTGAAGGAGACTGCTAATAGCTGCACTATCAAAAGGCTTGGATCCCACAGTACTCTAAATGCAAATGATTTGATCCTTTAACATACATTTTCTCTCATATGTCCCTTTAGGGACAGACTCACTATGTGTGTCAAATGTATACTGAAAGCTCCTGCTATTGTCATAGTGACCTTAGGAGCTGAAATATTAATCTGCCTTATCGTCATTACACACCTAGGGGAAAAAAACCATTACATTTAAAGAACAGTGTTATGTTTGCAAAGTCAAGGACAGAAAAGTTAAGAAATACCACTTACTTTGCCTGTAAGGTTGCCTGTTTGCCCATTTTCACTGCCCAGGCTCCTCAGCCTAGCTCAGTGTCCAGCCTGCAGCTCCTTGTCCCATTCAGGGTATGTCTACACTGCCACCTTAGTTCAAACTAGGGTGGCTAATGTAGGCATTCAAACTTGCAAATGAAGCTCGGGATTTAAATATCCCAGGCTTTATTTGCATGTTCCCGGGTGCTGCCATTTTTAAATGCCCCGTAGTTTGAACTCCCTGCCCACAGCTACATGCGGCACGGGCTAGGTAGTTTGAATTAAAGCTCCTAATTCGAACTACCGTTATTCCTCCTGCGCCCGGGAACATGCAAATAAAACCTGGGATATTTAAATCCTGGGCTTCATTTGCAAGTTTGAATGCCTACATTAGCCACCCTAGGCTAGCCACCCATTTGCAAGTTCGAACGACGGTGGCAGTGTAGACATACCCTCAGTGTCTTTGACCAGCCAGTCCTAGTCTCTCCCCTCAGTTCCCAGTTTCCACCCCCATCTTCCTGTCCAAGTCCCACCCAAGCTACCAGTCCCCATTTCCCTCTCCCACTCCTTGCTGCCTCCAATCCCAGTCTTCCCATTACCTCAGGATCCTTTTTTAAATCTACTCCTACCTCCACCTACCCATTGGCAGGGGTGGCTCTTTGTTCCCTTTACTTGCAAATTAGGCAGGTTCCTCCTCCTTACTGCCTGAGCACAGCAGGAGGGTCATTGAGTGTATAAGACCCAAGGTATGGCCCAGGGTGGGCAATAATTTTCACAGGAGGGCCACTTCATTAATTTTGGTATGTGGTCACGGCCCGGGCCGGAGGCAGAAGCAGTGGAGCTGAGAACTAGCCTCCCCCAGAGTTGTCTGCAGTTGGAGACTTTGACTGAAAAACCACAGTCTCGCCACTGCCACATTGCCTGCAGCCACCCAGGGTTGCTGTGACTATTTAAAGGGCTCACAGCTCTGACCATGACTGGGAGCCATGAGCCATTTAAATAGGATCCTGCTGCCTGAGTCACCGCCTGGAAATTCAGTGGCACGGGCAACAGGATATAAATAGAAAGCAGCCAGATTCAATCCGCAAGCCAGATCAAAGTGTTAGGTGGGCCGGATCCGTCCCCCAGGCTGCATCTTGTTCAGCCTTGGTGTGTCCGCAGCTAACCAAGGTCAGCTGACTCAGGCTTCTGAGACTCAGACTCTGGGGCTAAAAATCAGGATGTGGATGTTCAGGTGTCAGCTGGAGCCTGAGTTCTGGGACCTACCAGCCTCATAGTGTCCCACAGCTCAGGCTCTGGCCTGAACCAAAACATCTACACAATGATTTTTCAGCCCTAGACCAGGAGCCCCAGGAACTGAATCAACTGCTATGGGCCAGCCGCAGGCTATTTTATCCCTGTGTAGGCACACCCTGAAAGCACAGAAGAGATGAGCTCTCTGCTCTTAGTTTAGTATGTGGATCCGGATCTGGTGTAACCCACAGTAGCCAAGAGGTTCCCTTGCAGAGAAAGTTTATCTCAGCACCAGGATGGAGCATCCCCACTGCAGACAGAACCATGGGAAATTTATCTACTAAAAGCTAAAACATCTGTAGTGAACACGGGCAAATTGCAACTTGTAACTTGTCAACATTCAGGCAGTTTTTCCAAGGATGGTTCAACTTCAAGTCTCTGCTCAAAGGCATGAGAGTGCTAGAGATTTTTAATGTAAATGCTGACATAACTTCTGAAAATGGTCAAAACAATGCATTTTCTTGAAGCCCCATTCTGAGAAATGGCTAAATTGTTTTATGTGAAGTTTTCAAAAAGAATAATCAATAAATTGCAGCCTGAGGAAAATTTCAGCACAAATAATTTGTGACAAAGTTATAAACAGCTAAAGACAGGAGCTTATAATGGTGTCAGGCAACCTTAGTAATAGGTGATGTTACAAACTTCATGTATTGTGCTGGATCTGCTAAATCCAGTTGCCTTTCTTATTTGTTATCTGTTCTTGTTTGTTGATCTAATTTGTTATTCATGTCTGTTAGTAGAAGATTGCTGAAAAACAGGGAGGAATCTTTACTTTTTATACTCACAGTATTTTTTTTCTTTACACAACTTCATGATGGTCCCTGAGGAGAAGTAAAAAGAGTTCTGTGGTGCCGTATAGCTTACAAATTACTCTAACAGGCTCAATTAACATTTCTGTCTAGTACTTATGAAACCAAGGGGTTATTAAATGCAGTTTCATCCACTTTGTTCTGTAAGAGAGAAAAATTATAATGGTGAAATGAAATTTTATTATTACACAATAAGTAAAAATAAAGTTTCATTATCTGAAATAATAAGAGAGAAGGGGGATTCATTCTATTCAAAGAACCACTTATAATAGAAAAGTGTTGTGGTGTCGTGTACTTGCTGTTAATTTGCACCCTGAGAAATGGAGACATCTGCTTTCAAATATTTATTAGGAAATCGGACAATATTTAGATCAGCAGAGGAGAGATTCCAATTTTTTATTTATATATATATATATAAATATAGTACCTACCGTTTTTATGCAGGGCCTCTATCTATGTGGGAGGACTGCTAGTGTGTCCTCCCATGTATTCTGAGGGAACTGACTTGACTTTTTGTGTTCCAATTAAAATTCCTATGTCCCTTAATGAGAGTCAGGCAGCAACCCATGTAAGCCGCCTCTGAGTGTTGAACAGCTGCTCCCTGCCATTCTTGTTACAGAGGTTGAACCTCCTTTGTCCGGAACCCTCGGGACCTGAATGGTCCTGAACCACAGATTTTACTGGACAAGGGGAGGTCAAGCTCTGCTCCCGGCTGGAACTGCACTTCATGCTACCTGTCCCGCTGCCTCCAGCCCCAGCCAGGGTTACGTCCCTCACTGCACCAGCCCTGGACAAGGACCAGCCCCACTGCCTCCAGCCCTATTGGGGCTGTGCTCCCCACCATGCCAGCCCCACTGGAGTTGTGTTCTCTCCCCCCTCCCCCCCCCGCCAGCCCAGACTGAGCTGTGCTTCTGTACCTGGCCATTGTGGGCTCTCTGGGGGTATGTCTACACTACCACCCTAGTTCGAACTAGGATGGTTAATGTAGTCAATCGAAGTTGCAAATGAAGCCCGGGATTTAAATATCCCAGGCTTCATTTGCATCTTGCCGGGCACCACCATTTTTAAATCCCCGGTAATTCGGACTCCGTGCCCGTGGCTACACGCGGCATGGAGTAGGTAGTTCGAATTAGGCTTCGAATTAGGTTTTCCACGAGGAGTAACAGTAGTTCGAATCAGATATTTAAATCCCGGGCTTCATTTGCAACTTCGATTGACTACATTAACCACCCTAGTTTGAACTAGGGTGGTAGTGTAGACATACCCTGGTTCAGCAATATCCCTGGTCCTGCTAGACCATAGATATTGCTGAACCAGAGAGTCCCGGATTTTAGAATTTCAACCTGTAAAAGAAATACCAGTTTTGGATAACTTATTGTGAAACATTTTCATTTCACTCCTAGGAAAAATCTTTTCTGAGCAGTGATATAGCTGATATACTCCCCACACTCAGTTGGCCCTTCAGGTATTAGTACCTGTGCCTCTGAAAAGTCATATTAGTAGTAGTGTGGCTTTTCCAGAATATCATTTTTATTGTGCTGCTTTCTCTCAAGTGTTCTGCAGAATGATGTTCTAGTTTCATCTGCCAGCTACTACATTGAAGCAGGGTAATTAAAGGTAGTTAAAACTAAACTCTTGCTCTTTATATGAAGATGGAAGAGACAATTACCTGTTCTGTAACTGATGCTCTTCGGGATGTGTTGCTCATGTTCATTCAGCATAGGTGTGTGTGCCTGCCATATGCACCAATGCCAGAAGTTTTTCCCTAAGCAGTACCTGTATAGGCTGGGGTCCCCCGTGCCTCCTGGAGTGGCATGCACATGCCATGCTATCTAGAACACTCTCTGTCTCCTCACTCCTCGGTGCCTTCTTATCGGAACTCCGATAGAGGGGATGCGGGTGGGAGCTACACATCTCCAGGAATGGACATGAGCTACACATCTCCAGGAACACCAGTTACAGAATAGGTAACTGTTCTCTTCGAGAGCTTGCTCATGTCCATTCAGCATAGGTGACTGTAAGCAGTGTCTGTGGAGGTGGGTGGGAGTTATGAACATGCAGACTGCGGTACAGCCCTGCCAAATGCAGCATCGTCCTTGGCCTGCTGCGTGATGGCGTAATGAGACCATACAAGGGGAATGCTTGCTGCAGCTAAGGTCAGAGCATTCTTTTCCAAACACTGTCAGTGGCGGTAAGAAGGAACTGAGGAGGGAAAGGCTAGGGAGTGTCCTATGTAGCACGGCATGTGCACACCACTCCAAGGGGCACTAGAGACCCCGGCCCCTATGGGTACTGCTTAGGGGAAAACGTCCATGCCGGTGCATATAGCAGGAACACACACCTATGTTTAATGGACATGAGCTAGCACTCAAAGAATTCAGAGTTCTGGGTCTGTCTTCGAAAAGTGCTTGTGCAAAGCACTAGAAGAAGAGACTAGCCTATCCCAACCTGGGCCTCTCAGATATCACAAGTCTCTGCGTTATCCATTGTTTATATGTCAGTAAATCCTAAACTGCGGTCACTCCATGAGTGGGGTAAAAACCCCAATGTGTGTCTACAAATGTCTTTAATATAATCTGGGACTAAAACAACTGAAATGCATTAATCCTAGTAGTTTGTTGTTGCATGGCATTCCTCTAGGGAAAGTTACAATTGTTTGGTGCCCTAACTGTGCATTTCCAACCCCTACAATGTTTGGATTTCTCTTCAATTTAACCTTTTCACTGAATTTCCTGGGTTTATAGTACTTGGTTTGAGGATAATTACAACATCCATATAATATATTTCACCTTCAATGCTTGTCATTCCACGACTTACTACTTCCTGACAGCCCTCCTAATCGGTGGATGTCCTATGTAACTGTCGGGACGTATTTGTATTGTGTTTATTTTTTTCATTGATAGACATCCATCAACCTGGATGAAACCATCCACCTCTAAAAATAACATGATGTATTTTATTTAATTGGTGTTGGCATAAAAGCTGGAACTTTTGAGCCTTTTAGAATAGGGCTGGAATTTCTGCTTACTTCCAGCTGGTATATATTCTCCAGCCTGAAGAATATATTCTGCAGGGAATTTCCTTACTGGGTAGAGTAAAATGTCCTCTTGTCATATCTATTATTAAGTATAATTGTAGTGTCACAGGTAGGGAAAGCGTGAATCATTTGTCTCTGCATGTTGCATGAAGACTATCCTGATGTGCTGGGTAGGGGAGTAGGAAAAGCAGTTGGAAAGAGGACTGCAGTCCCAAATACATACTCACACTTAAATCTCAGTGGAGATTAAACAAATGTTCATTCTTTAAGCTGGCTCATCTGTTATTTATTGTGCTGGATAAAACCAAACTAATTGGCATAACGAGTCCTCTCAGTTTATATAACTCTGAAAAAGAATTGCACAAGGCAGATGAAGTGCTTAAATTCAGGGCAAAAATGTCATCATGTCACAAAAGGCAGGCTGATAATTAAGCATCTCAAAGATTAAAGAAACTTCTGAACCTGACATGTAGTGCGGGAGAAACTCTATAACCAGAAAAATCCAATTAAAAAATGTCAACCACTGGAGCTGGCTTACTGACGCTGCATCAAACCAGACGACCAAGGACTAAGAGTGGAATAGAATTTCTGTATATTAGAAAGGGCTTGGGCTGTTTTATCTGGGGCTGCGGGTGAAGCAGGCTTGTCCCTGAAGGAACAACAAACAGTGGTGTTAACAATGGTAGCATCCACTGTCTGTGGAAAGATGAACTTTGCTCATTTTACTAGAGCCTTCCCAAAGCAGTTTGTGGGGATAGGCAGGGGAAGCTTGAATTGAACACCTGTGCAGTATATCCTCTTGACAGTTTTTACCAGCAGGCCACAGAGACTGTGCATGATGGGTTTGGTGCAGGGGAGAGGGGCTGGCAAGTCCTTTAGGCCAGTGGTTCCCAATGGCTGGGCTGTGGACCGGGGCCAGGCTGCAGTCCAGAGCTGGTTCATGAACCACTGGCTGCCAGGCCACAGCACACTGCCAGGTAATGCCCCCATGGCCTGATGATTGGCTCGGCGGGGTTCCCGATAAGCTGCGCAGCTGCTAATTGAGCTGGTATGCTGTGGCTGGAGCCGGGACCATGGTGAGGCTGCCCGTTCTGGGGCAGCCTCCCCATGACCCTGGTTCCAGTTCAAGTGGCTGCTACGCAGCCTCGCTGGCAGGGCCACATGGATGGCAGCTGATCCGGTGGCTGGGGACAGGGCAGCATGGAGGGCGGCTGCTCCAACGGCCAGGGCCGGGGCTGCATGGAGGGCAGATGCTCCAGTGGCCTGGGCCAGGGCCAGGTGGAGGGCGGCTGCTGCTAGAGGAAAAGCTCCCGGGCACCCCAGGCCAGTCTCCTGCCCCACTTCTCATGTGGGAGGAGAGACCAAAGAACCTTCCGCCACGCAAGCCGGCTTTCCTCCCACCCATGCTGGCACTGCCAGGAGGCTCCCTCTCCCTGGCCTCCAGCTGCTCCCAGCCCAGCCAGTGTGTGCACACAGGAATCTGCCACCACCTGGCCGTGCTGGTCCCTGGAGGCTGGGTCGGGGACTCCCTGGCAGGGTGGCCGGGGCTGAGCAGGGGCTACCACTACCCAAGCGACTAGGGTCGGGTGAGGGGACAAGGTGAGAGAAGCCCTCCGAGCCAGAGTCAGCACCCCGTCACTTTCAGCCCAACCTCTCCCCAGCTTGGTCCCTTCTTTCGTTTGCACTCCTCGCCCCCTTCTTCCTTTTCCCTTCCCTTCTCCGTCCTCCCCCCGGTTCCCTTATGGTTTGCATACAAGTGCAATGTAAAATAACACACGACTGCTTAAAATTAATTACCATAATGAATATGCAAATATTTCTGTGCTGGTCCGCCAAATGTTTTTTAATGAGTTTGCCAGTCCGTGGTATGAAAAAAGGTTGGGAACCACTACTTTAGGCCAAAGCCTAGAACATCATTAATAAGTATGAACTGAGGCTAAACTTGGAGATAATGGGCTAAATGATTTCCATTATACAAGTGCAAACTCCTGATCAGGCAAAGTATTTAAGCAGGTGCTGAATTGTATGTAAGTGCATCTCGAGTGCTTTACTGAACAGAGATGAATTTAAGCAGGTGCTTACATTTAAATATGTTTTTCATTTCCTTGCCTAAATCTCGAATAATTCAATTGAAGGTGCTCTGGAATAAAACTGCTGTGAAATCAGAATCAGACCCAGTGAGGTTCCATATGAAAACTCCATATGAGATTAGAGAGTCTATCAAAATAAAGAACTCAATAATAATGGGGGATTTCAATTATCCCCATATTGACTGGGTAAATGTCACCTCAGGACAAATTGCAGAGACGAAAATTTCTTGATACTTAAACGACTGCTTCTTGGAGCAGCTGCTACAGGAATCCACAAGGAGAGAGGCAATTCTCGATTTAGTCCAAAGTGGAGCGCAGGATCTGGTCCAAGAGGTAACTATAACAGGACCGCTTGGAAATATTGACCATAATATAATAACATTTAACATTCCTGTGGTGGGAAGAACACCTCAGCAGCCCAACACGGTGGCATTTAATTTCAGAAAGGGGAACTATGCAAAAATGAAGAGGTTAGTTAAACAGAAATTAAAAGGTATAGTGACTAAAGTAAAATCCCTGTAAGCTGCATGGACACTTTTCAAAGACACCATAATAGAGGCCCAACTTAAATGTATACCCCAATTTAACAAACACAGTAGAAGAACTAAAAAAAGAGCCACCATGACTTAAAAACCATGTAAAAGAAGCAGAGCAAGATAAAAAGGCATCTTTTAAAAAGCGGAAGTCAAATCCTAGTGAGGTAAATATAAAGGAGCATAAACACTGACAAATTAAGGGTAAAAATGTAACAAGAAAAGCCAAAAAGGAGTTGGAAGAACAGCTAGCTAAAAACTCAAAAGGTAAGAACAAAATGTTTTTTAAGTACATCAGAGGCAGGCAGCCTGCTAAACAACCAGTGGAGCTCCTGGACAATTGAGATACAAAAGGAGCACTTAAAGACAATAAAGTCATTGCAGAGAAACTAAACAAATTCTTTGCTTCAATCTTCACGGCTGAGGATGTAAGGGAGATCCCCAAACCTGACCCGTCCTTTGTAGGTGACAAATATGAGGACTTGTCACAAATTGAAGTGCCATTAGAGGAGGTTTTGGAATTAATTGATAAACTTAACCATACCGAGTCACCAGGACCAGATGGCATTCACCCAAGAGTTCTAAAAGAACTCAAATGTGAAATTGTGGAACTATTAACTATGGTTTGTAACCTATCCTTTAAATCGGCTTCTGTACCCAGTGACTGGAAGATAGCTAATGTAATGCCAATATTTTAAAAGGGCACTAGAGACGATCAAAGCAATTACAGACCAGTAAGTCTAACCTCAGTACCGAGCAAATTATTTGAAACAATAGTAATGAATAAAATTGTCAGACACATAGAAGAACATAATTTCTTGGGCAAGTCAACATGGTTTCTGTAAAGGGAAATCACGTCCTACTAATCTATTAGAGGTCTTTGAAGGGGTCAACAAAGGTAGACAAGGGGGATCCAGTAGATATAGTGTACTTAGATTTCCAGAAAGCCTTTGACAAGGTCCCTTACTGAAGGTTCTTACATAAATTAAGTTGACATGGGATAAGAGGGAAGATTTTTTCATGGACTGAGAACTGGTTAAAAGACAGGAAACAAAGAGTAGGAATAAATGGAGAGGGGTAACTAGTGGTGTTCCCCAAGGGTCAGTCCTAGAACCAATCCTATTCAACCTATTCAGAAATTATCTGAAAAAAGGGGTAAACAGTGAGGTGGCAAAGTTTGCAGACAATACTAAACTGCTCAAGGTAGTTAAGACCAAAGCAGACTGTGAAGAACTTCAAAAAGATCTCACAAAACTAAGTGATTGGGCAACAAAATGGGAAATGAATTGAATGTGGATAAATGTAAAGTAATGCACGTTGGAAAAAATAACCCCAACTATACATACAATATGATGGGGGCTAATTTAGCTAAAACTAATCAGGAAAGAGATCTTGGAGTCATCATAGATAGTTCTCTGAATACGTCCACGCAGTATGCAGAGCCAGTCAAAAAAGCAAACAGGATGTTAGGAATCATTAAAAAAGGGATAGAGAATAAGATGGAGAATATCTTACTGCCCTTATATAAATCCATGGTATGACCGCATCTTGAATACTGCCTACAGATGCGGTCTCCTCATCTCAAAAATATATACTGGCATTAGAAATGGTTCAGAAAAGGGCAACTAAAATGATTAGGGGCTTGGAACGGGTCCCATAGGAGGAGAGATTAAAGAGACTAGGACTTTTCAGTTTGGAAAAGAGCAGACCATGAGGGGATATGATAGAGGTATATAAAATCATGAGTGGTGTGGAGGAAGTGAATAAGGGAAAGTTATTTATTTGTTCCCATAAGAATTGGGGGCCACCAAATAAAATTAATGGGCAACAGGTTTAAAACAAATAAAAAGAAGTTCTTCACACAGCACATAGTAAATCTGTGGAACTCCTTGCCTGAGGAGATTGTGAAGGCTAGGACTATAACAGGGTTTAAAAGAGAACTAGATAAATTCATGGAGGTGAAGTCCATTAATGGCTATTAGCCAGGATGGGTAAGGAATGGTGTCCCTAGCTTCTGTTTGTCAGAGGGTGGAGATGAATGGCAGTAGAAAGATCGCTTGATGATTACCTGTTCGGTTCACGCCCTCTGGGACACCTGGCATTGGCCACTGTCGGGGGATGGGATACTGGGCTGGATGGACCTTTGGTATGACCCAGTATGGCCATTCTTATGTTCTTATATGTATAGTCTCAGTAAGGAAAGCAATCAGACTTGATTTTCAGATACCAGGTGCTAAGTTTGCAGGCCTGACAATTGGAAGGGAGCCCATCTTTTTGTCTGTGAACTGAACCAGTTGTATCTGTAGAGATTGAAGTATAGAACTTCACAGTGCCTTCTTGTACAGTGCCACTTAATAATTGTACTTCAAACAGTGATTAGTTGTTTTGTAGGTATTTTTTCATTCAGATTAAAGTTAGCTAAAACAACCCCACATATAAATTAATGTAAACATTAGGAACCTATAATAAGTTTAGGATTCTTGTAATAATCAGAAGAGGTCCCTATAATAAGTTTAGGGACCTCTTGGCGCCAATTAAAAGCAAGTATAGAAGGTGCATAGGATTTTAAAGAGATCCCTTTTATCAGATATCTGCATAATAGTGCACCAAAGAGCGATATGTGTATGCTAAGAGCTAGTAGCCCACTCATCACAGTCATTGCAAAATATATTTTCAGATACTATTTAAGGAGTTATGTAGCTATACTGGAAATTATGTTTTTAAGGTCTTAGGGATAAGACAGCTCACCAAAGGGTAACACCGCTTGGACCTGTTCCTTTTAGGCAGAAGGTAATAGACATTTAGTCCCCCTGTCTCATGCTGTGTGCATTTGTATTGTCTGCCCTACACAGTAGACCTATTCGTATACTGAGTCACAAGAAAAAGCAGAGACTGTGAAGTCTACAAAAGAGGAAATGCACAGGATGAAACAAGCAGTAGGGGCTAACCTGTTTTTACCACCAAAGACAAAGGATTATTATTGTATATCTGGGAGTACAAAGAAATGGACAGGGTCCTTCATCTGGGAAGCAGGCTGACAGTGTACATCTCTTACGAAAGAAGTATTACAGCCAAGCTAGGGTTTGAAACACTGCAATGAGTTTTAGTAAGCAATACTCTACAAGACATGAACTTATTTCCTGTGTAGCCATTTATTTCCATTACTTCTATTCACTATTACATGAATTTCTATGCTTGGTTAAATCTAACTGTTGTGTGTTAAGTGGAGTGGTGATCTGAGATGGAAGTGGTAAGGTACTGCATCATTGGAAGCAGCAGATCTGTGACTACTTTGAGGGTCCAGTGGGACAGAGGCTGGGAAGTCCAGGGAGATGATCAGAGGGCTTGAGGTTTGGAGTGTGGCTAGAGTAGCATGTAGAGAGGCTATGGGGGCACCCTGAGAAAGCGCCATATCTGCATAAGCCTAGAGAGAAGGCCATGTTGCCTGTGGCTGGTAAAATAGGGAGCAGACTGCTGCCAGGCATAGATGAGGCTTCCTCACACTAGGCACTGGTGGTAGAAGGGTGCCTCACAACCCTGGGCACCCCCAGGAAGTCTCTCACACGCACTTGGGGCTGACTCTGTAGGTGCTTCAGGGCTGCGGAACCCATGGAAAAAACTACCAGGTGCTTAGCACCCAGTGGCAATCGAGATCTCCCCCTTCCCACCCGCAGCACTTCCTATCCACTGGTGGCCAGTGCTCCCTGTAAGCTGTACACTTGTGTAGCCATGCAGGGGAGTTTCAAATGCTGTCTAGCTGATTAGCAGAGCATCCGCAACTAGGCTTTTTGTTACTTCTGGTGGTGCACATTTGCACAGGCCTCAGTGCACATACAAATTATTCCACACATGGATGGAAAAAGTTAGAGGGAAAATTGCTGGTGGCCCCACCAATCAACTCTTCTCCTTCCCTCAGAGTGCCTCCCAGTCACTGTGATCAGCTGTTTTATAGCATGCAGAAAGCACTGGTGGGGGGAGAATTGAGGAGAGGGTGTGCTTGGGAGAGAGGGCAAAATGAGTCAGGGAGGCAGTTGATTGTGTGGGGCAATGGGGGAGGGTTGATGTGGGGGCAGAGATGGGCCTGGGGATGACTGAGAGGAGAGGGTTGAGCAACACCCCCAGGTTAGTTGGAAACGGACACCAAAGTAAGCACATAATTTCATCTCATATGGACTCCAGATTTTGTCAGGCTGGTTTGAGGAATTAGTACTGGTAGATTAATTTGCACAGCAAATTCCGTGTGCAGCACATGTGCAGGTTCACATGTGAAGATTACATTTACATTTTTGTTACAATCCGTTCTTGACAAAGATGCCATGGAGGCTCCCCCCAGTACAACCGATGCCAAGCCCTTCCCCCATTTCCTAGGATCCAGTGAACACGGGCAATGTGTAGGGGTACATGAGAGGGTCATATGTACCCCCAAGGTGGGAGAAACTAGCCAGCAGCCAGCGGGGGGAATTTGGAAGGCCAGAGGGCCAGCACCATCAGCAGGGGTCTCTACCCCTCTTGCATTCACCAGCAGTGCCGCAACAGGGAAACTACAGCAAGGCTTGGTGAGCTATCTTAACTTCTTGGTGAGTGTGCGGTGAGCAGTGTGGACCCCTTAAGACCCAGCCTGAAGCTGGTGGGGGATTAAGAGGGCTGGTGGCAGCAGGAGTCCATGCTACCCCCCATAACTCACTGACAGCGCCATGATGGGGAAAGCTCAGCAAGGGGGCTATAGCTTGTGCTGCTCTCAGGCCATGCTGCTCTGGAGCAGGGAGAGGTGAGTCTGGGGATGTAAGGAGGTTATTCTGGCCCTTTCATGTGCTCGGGGGGGAGTGGAAGGTGCCCCCCTTGACCCTCACTCACCAGTTACCTCTGCCAGCAAAGTCTGTTACTGTCCTCTTTCAGGTCTGCAGTGATGTCACCAAACAACCTGTAGTCCACAAAGGGGGTTAAACAAGAGAAAGCTAAAGAAAAACATGTGAGCAACTCCCCCCTTCCCCTCCAAGATATGAGCCTCTCCTTTTTCAGGGGGCCTGGGAATGTCAGTGTCCACTTAAGTTCACTGAGCTCCAGTGCAAGCCTCAGTTCTTTCCCCTTAATGCAGGGGCTCTGCACCCACCCTCTGTGAGGACAGTTGCTCTGCAGGCTGGCTGCCCTCTCTCTGGGGCTGGAGAAGCTTAACAGTCCGTTCCTTTCCCATAGGGCCCCTATCTGAATGGACTTCCCTCTTATACAAGTCCTCCTCCAGTCCTAGCAGGATTTACAAGTACAATGGGGCAGGGCCAGTGCAGTCCATAGCAGCTCTTTACCTCACAAGAATATACAAAAGAGAAGGGTGAAGCTACAGTTCTCTTTTTGACCTTTGAGTATTATTTAGATTATCTACAAAATCTATATTCCTAAAATATATCTATCCAAACATTAAGTTGGAATCTTCTCTCTAATAATTAATCTAGCATTGAGAGAGTAAGTTATGGCTCATCAGGGCCACAGATGCATTGACGAGCAGCACAGAAGAGACTATCAATAAGTAAATAAATTATGTAAATGTGACAGCCTGCCTGAAGTTTCTAGAGGTATGCATGGGGCTCTGGCAGAGGCTGCTGCTGCTTCTCCCCTTCATACCTCCATCTTAGCACTGGCTCTGTGCTGACTGAGGTAATTGTACACCTTGTTTTAGAGCTTAAGGATTCACCAGTGAGATGTAAAAACTTTCTTCATTCCTTTTCCTGACTAAGTTTTATTCTTTGTTCTCCAATCCAAAAGCTATTGCCAATTCGGTTCATCCCTCTTGAGTTCCTAACTGAACCTGAAGACATCAAGTAGCTTTAAAACAAAAAACTAATAAAAAAAGAACCTCCATCACAGGTCTGTAGGACATGTGCTTTCCTTGCTGCTGTTAGTATATTTCTGATACAGAGCTCTGAATAATTGTAATGATGAATGAAAGCTAACTATCCCTTTGGTGTATTGAGTCCTTTGTTTTGGCTTATGAAGATTTCCAACAATTTGATACCCAAATTGTCACTTTGTCAAACTTTAACTGTTTGGGTTGAAATTTTCCATACTGAGTGTCTGTCTCAGGTTTATATTTATAGGAAAATTTCATCCAAAATGGTTTGGCCAATTTCCAAGAATTATGTTCTATGAGAAAAATATGTTCTCTTATGCATGCAAAAAAAAAAAAAACCCCCAACAACCCAGCAATGTTTTCTTGGAGAAGCTTTAGCTCTCATGCTCAGGGGCAAGGACTCTGAATTTGGAAAGGAATGGCCTTTGTCAGAATTTGCCTTGTGCTGTCTCTGTGAACATCCACCCACATATAGCTAAGTTATATGCCTCTAAAAAATCACAGTTCACATATGATCAGTAGAGAGCTTTCAAATAAATTCCTTGCAGATTCCATCTGTACTGAGCATCCTCGTTTCTGGGGTTTAGCAGGACTGTCACTGTAATTGCAACTCTGGGCTACTCTGAACTGGGCCAGTTCCAAATCCAAGCACCAGGACTGAGAGGAGGAAGACAGTCTTTCCTTTACTTTTGACATTCCTCCTACTGGGTCCCTGCAACGAGGAGGAGTAAGCTGCCTGATTCAAACATGGAGCAGCAAGAATCGGGCCAGGGTTGGGGAGTAGGTTAGGACAATGAGTCTGAGGGTTATGGAGGGAAGACTCAGACTAGAGGCTGGTGCAGCAGGAAAGAGAAACTGGGGCTAGGAGTTTGGCATAGACTAGGACTAGCTAGGTAAGGAGACTGGGAGCTAGTGAGGAAAACAGGCAGGAAAGATTTGGGGCCTACTGTAGGAGGGAGATGGACCAAGGGACAAGGACTGGAACTAGTTAGACAAGGAGACAGGGACTGAGATGAGAAATTTCAGTGTTGGTGACTGAGATTACTAGATGAGGAGATTAGGACTGGGATGAGTAGCCTGAGTAGGGGACAGGAAGGACTGGGACAAGGATACAGTAGAAAGACAGTTCAGAAGGAGTTTGGTGGAAACAGGAGGAAGGATATGTCATCACTAGAGAAAACTCCCCTCCACCCACAAGTTGTAATAGAAGCTACTAGAGGTGTGGTCAGTAGGTGGACCATGGGCTGAAACCAGATCCCCAGATGCTTTTAAAAAGACTGCAAAATCTTTTTATTGATGTGTTATCATTATTGTTATTGCACTTTCTCTGGAATCTAGACCCTGAGAATTCCTTGACCAAGAAATCTGAACCTTGACAAAAAATAATTGACTAGCCCAACCTTCTATTTCTGGTTCTCTGAATTCCTCTACTGCCAGCAATTCACTGTGCAATTCACTGGCAAAGAGTATGTCTCGTTCCCTTCCAGTGTTGGTCCACATAGAGGATGACAACCTACTATTGCTATCTATTACTCTCTTAGATGAGATAGCAAAGGTCAGTGTGATGGATCTAAAGTTTCCAATTGGCCGATGACCCTTTCAGTACCACAGCATGTAATTTCTGTGGTTTTCAGTTTCCTTTTTTCAAATACTAGGAAATAACATGCTGATAAACTGTGTCAAATAGATTTTAAGGTTAGAAAGTCAAGCACTCAAAAGTTAGGAAATGCTAGAATAAAGGTTGCTGTTGCAAATCTTAATTCAGCATCCTTATCCATGTGCATTGTGATAGTCTTTAATTACCTAATCACATTCTATTTTTTCTATGCCTCATTCAGGCTGGTCTCATGGTTAAGACAGTTGAATGCTGTTCTGGAAATTTGGGTTATTTCCCTGCCTCAACCAGAGGTTTCCTATGTGATGCTGGACCAGTCATTTAAACCAAACTCTTCATAGGTCATCACTAATTGTGTGTGCCTTACTAATTGTGGGTGCCCGGCTTGAGACCCTGACATCTGATTTACAGAAGTGTTGAGCTCTCTGCGCTCTGCTCTCTGCTGCTACTGAAATTAATAGAAACTGTTCTTTGAATATATAAAATGCTATATAATGGTTAGTGATAGAAATGTAGCCGTGTTAGTCTGGTGTAGCTGAAACAAAATACAGGACTATGTAGCACTTTAAAGACTAACAAGATGGTTTATTAGGTGATGAGCTTTCGTGGGCCAGACCCACTTCCTCTGATCAAATAGTGGAAGAAAATTGTCACAACCATATATAGCAAAGGATACAATTTAAAAAAATGAACACATATGAAAAGGACAAATCAAATTTCAGAACAGAAGGAGGATGGGGGGGAGGTAAATGTCTGTGAGCTAATGATAGTAGAGGTGATAATTGGGGAAGCTATCTTTGTAATGGGTAAGATAATTAGAGTCTTTATTCAAACTTAGGTGTAAAGTGTCGAATTTAAGCATGAATGACAGTTCAGAGGATTCTCTTTCAAGTGTAGTCTTAAAAAGGCCTTTGAAGCAGGATGCAGGTAATCAAGTCGTTGAGACAATGTCCTTTCTGGTTGAAATGGCAAGAAACTGTTTTTTCTTTGTGATCCTGTCTAATATCTGTTTTGTGGGCATTTATTCTTTGGCGAAGTGTCTGAGATGTTTGTCCAATGTACATAGCAGACGGACACTTTCAGCACATGATAGCATAAATTATATGTCTGGATGTGCAGGAATATGTGTTCTTGATCTTATAACTCACTTGTTATAAAATCAAGAACACATATTCCTGCGCATCCAGAAATATAATTTATGCTATCATGTGCCAAAGGATCAATGCCCACAAAACAGATATTAGACAGGATCACAAAGAAAAAACAGTTTCTTGCCATTTCAACCAGAAAGGACATTATCTCAACAACTTGAGGTTTTACTGTACTCTGAAAAAATCATGCATCTCAGATTGGTCACCCATAGTTAGTGAATACTTTTTACCTTATTCTCTCTAGGCCTGAGTTCCTTTTCTGTACAGTGAGGATAATAGAATCCTCTTCATCTCACAGGGACATATTAATGTTTGTGAAGCATTCAAATGCTATAATGATAAATGCCATGGAAAATGCTGGAGGCCTTAGGAGAAGCAGGTGGGTCTCTCTCTGGAGGTATCCAGCAAGGAAGAGATGGAGTGCTCAGGTGCCTGGAGTTGCTTGGGTCCTTTTGGTTCTTGTGCAACGGTGAGAGTTTGCAAGGGGAGGAGTGGTGGGGATTTTTGCTGTGATTTAAGAACTTGGGGCCAATATTTGGTCTGTCACCTGGTGCATCTTCCATCACCATCTCCTGACTGCTCCTTGCTGACTATAATCTAAAAGGGGTTATGAAAGAGGAGGCCTGTGACTACAGGCCATAGTATCCCCATGAGGCTGAAAAGCACAACTGCAGGCAAATATTTGAAGCCTTCTCATAGCTCAGCTTGATCCCTGAGATTCCAGCTGATATACAGTCAATCTGAAGGGCTGGTGTCACCTGGCAGGCTGTAGGTCTCTAGCCAGATTTGTAGACTTTGAATTAGTATGTTCTTGGGTCAGCATCCACTCTCTGATCATTTGTGGCAGAAGAGATGCAGCTGAGGTGTCACATTGACAGCACTATCCATATTCTCTAAATCTTGTCAGGATCCAGAAGTAAAATGAATGTAGTAAAATCCCGACATTTAAAAGTACTACGGGGCTGTACCCTCTGCTCGCTACGCTCACCTACCCTCTCTCTCTCTCTCTCTCTCTCTCTCTCTCTCTATATATATATATATATATATATAGAGAGAGAGAGAGAGAGAGAGAGAGAGAGAGAGAGAGAGAGAGAGAAACAAACTCTGCCCATATACCCCGTTAATTTAAAATAAAAAATTCAAAAACTAGCAATAAAGGACAAAAGAAGAAACTCTAGGTTTTCTTTGAGGTTCTCCTTTGCAGTGGAAGATGGGCAGCAATTAAATTCAATCAACTTGAGCTGTTTGGCAATTTTTGAATTTTTATGTTTTTCAAATTTTCTTGCAAAAAATGTTTTCTGTTTTTAACAGCTTATTAGCATATTTGAAATTTTTCAAATGTTCAAAGTTTCAGAGAAAAAATTGCAAAATATTTGTTTAGTTCTCAGAAATGCTTGTATGATTTTGACCCATTCTAATACAAACTATTTGTAGACTGGGGAAAGGTACTAATGTATAGGCAAGAAATAACCCATACCCACCGTTCTGTATCAAAATTATGAGTGCTTTCGAGGAGAAGCATTATTTAATGTTAGATTGTAGAGCAATTTGTTAAATTCTTGATTATCATTCACCTCTCCCCCTTTAGATCCCATCTGTTCTTCTGTTGAATTGCTCCTTAGACAATACTAAAATACTAGAAGCATGATTTGGAGAACAATTAACCAGCTTGTTTTTTTGGTTAATGCTCATAAAATTTCATTCCATCACTAGCTGGTATTTGAAAGCTCTTATTACCCTTTCCAGCTTTCCTGGATACCTGAAATGCTTTCATTCTACCCCATATTAGATTAATATCAAAACCAGTTATAGTAGCACATTATAAACCAGTGCACCAACAACTGAAAGAATACCAAAGTTTTTCAGTAACAGTAATGTATGACAGTACGGCTTCAGAAATTTACACTTGCAGACTGTTCTCTTTTTTTATTTTATATTTTTATTTTATTTTTCATTTGTAATGTGCCAGCAGGTGTTGCCAACAGGTATGAAGACATGTATTCATTGTTTTACAGATAGGTATAAGGTCTGTACCCCAAACAGCATACAAACTGAGGGCCCATTCCCGTTCCTTTTAACTTCAGTGAGAGCAAAAGCAAGTCTGAAGTGATCAATCCAAGGCAAGGACTGTGCCTAGCTGCCCTTTTGCTATCAGAGTGTAAATAAAAAAAGGTTTACAATCCAATTACTCTTACCTTCAAAATAATGTTATGGGGTTTTACAGGCAGTCCCCAAATTACGCGGATGCGATTTATGTCGGATCCGCACATACGAACAGGGCTTTTCTCGCCCCGGAGCTCACGGGTGGCGGGTCGCCGCCCGTGTCCTCTGGGGCGAGAAAAGCTTCTCCAGGTCTCCCTGGTCTGCTGGGGGGTCCAGCAAAGCCGCTGGACCCCCCCCCCCCAGCAGACCAGGGGGACAGGAGCAAAGCTGCCCAGGCGGCGGGGGTCCCGCTGCCTGGGCAGCTTTGCTCCCGGGCAAACGAGCAAAGCCGCCCAGGCGGCGGCTTTGCTCGGGTGTCCCTGGTCTGTTGGGGGTGTCCAGCGGCTTTGCTGGACCCCCCCCAGCAGACCAGGAAGAAAGGAGCAAAGCCGCACAGGCGGCATCCCGCCGCCTGTGTGGCTTTGCTCGGGGGCAAAGGAGCAAAGCCACACAGGCGGCGGGGTCCCTCCTCCTGTGCGGCTTTGCTCGGGTCTCCCTGGTCTGCTGGGGGGGGAGGGGGCGCAGCTAGTGCACCCCCACCCCCCCCCCCAGCAGACGAGGCTTTTGTTGCGGGACGCCTCAGGTAGAGCAGCTGGGATGTTGCCGGGTTGGTCCTGTGGGAACCTACCGGGCAGCGCCCCAGCTGTTCTGTCCCAGGCTCCAGATTCAGCAGCTGTTGAAACTGATCAGGCTGATTCCAGGAAGCTGGGGGCAGAGCAACTCTGCCTCTGGCTTCCTGTAGTCAGCTCCTGGTCAGTTTCAGTGGCAGCAGCTGAATCTGGAGCCAGTTCCGACTTACATACAAATTCAACTTAAGAACAAACCTATAGTCCCTATCTTGTACGTAACCCGGGGACTGCCTGTATTTTATTTCTTGGCATATTAACCCTAATATTTCAGTTAATATCAACAACTTGGAACTTAGCAATGTTAACCAGTGCATAACTTGGGATCAGGAGCTTTCAGGAATGTTGTTGTACCTCTACAGCTGTGGGGTCTTGTACAGGCAGTCCCTGAGTTACGCGGATCCGACTTACGTCGGATCTGCTGGTACAAACGGGGTTTGCTGCCCGTCTCCCTGCTGGAGACCAGCAGACCAGGGAGACGGGAAGCAAAGCCTCTGAGGACGCCGGCAGTGGGACAGCCGCGGCGCTTCTGGGCTGTCCGCTGCCCGCGTGCTCCGCGGCTTTGCTCCACGTCTCCCTAGACCAGAGTGAAGCAAAGCCGCAGAGGACCTGGGCGGCAGGATCGCGGTGCGTCTTGGTCCCCCGCCCACGTCTCCCTGGTCTGCTGGGGGGGGGGGGCGCAGCTTGTACGCCCTCCCCCCCAGCAGTCCAGGCTTTTCTCCGGACGCCTGTGGTAGAGCAGCTGGGGCGCTGCCGGTTGGTCCCGCAGCGCCGCTCTGGGCGTTACTAGACCAACCCAGCAGCACCCCAGCTGCTCTGCCCCAGGCGTCCCCAAGTCAGTCGCTGCTGAAACTGACCAGCGCTGACTACAGGAAGCCCGAGGCAGAGTTGCTCTGCCCCAGGCTTCCTGGAATCAGCTGCTGATCAGTTTCAGCAGCAGCTGACTTGGGGACGCCTGGGGTTCTTAAGTTGAATCTGTATGTAAGTCGGAACTGGCGTCCAGATTCAGCCTGTTGAAAGTGATCAGAGGCTGATTCCAGGAAGCCCGGGGCAGAGCAACTCTGCTTCAGGCTTCCTGTAGTCAGCCGCTGGTCAGTTTCAGCGGAGGCTGAATCTGGACGCCAGTTCCGACTTACATACAGATTCAACTTAAGAACAAACCTACAGTCCCTATCTTGTACATAACCCGGGGACTGCCTGTATTACAGAAATGAACTCTGTCCGTTTCATATGATATGATAGTTGGGTATAAGTGCTTATGCTGGTAGTTAGGAACTTTGCATTCTGTGGGCTTTGTAAAGAGATTCCAGGAGCGCTCTCTCTTTAATTACAACTGTTGTTGTTAAATGGAAGCCTGGGAACATTGTGGCAACTGGACTTAATTTATGGACATCACAGCCCTTTATTTTCTCTATAGTGGTGTATGCTGAAAGGCACAGTTTTCAGGCTGGCAGACATACAATCAAATACCATCTGTCTTTTAGTTTGCAGGCACACATGCAAATCATACTGCCTCTCTATTCTGCCTGTTTGCTCTATAGGTTATAGCAGGCAAGTACAAAACTTGGCTCTTTTGAAATGACCAGCATTCTTGTACATTTCAATTTCCTATTTACTCACAGGAATTTAACAGCAAGGCAGAGCAGTGATATATGCATTCAGATACCCTCTAGAATGGAGAAACCACTGCCTGGTGGTTTGTTATTGTGGGACCTTTCAGCAGAAGAATTTAAATTTTATATATACTGCTGTAAAGTTCTCTTATCCCTTAAGATGGGGGCATCAGTCAGGATTGCAGTACTGTTCTAGCTTACAGTTCCTTGAATGAAAGGTAGGCTAAATTCTAGGTTTCAGCTGTCTTTATTATATGTTTCACATAATCTAATCTGATGTAACCATTCTGGGCTTGCTTCAGAAGCAGCTAGTTGTTAGAAATTGGGAGGCAAAAGACAGTAATAATGCCTGAGTTGTCAAATGGATTATTAACTGTTGTATGTATGTAACCCCCTCTTTCCTCCCTCAGGAGCAGTCCACACTCACCTGTGTGTCTGGGCGCCTGATATTTGTAACATAAAAAGAGATCCTGAGTATCCCAGTGGTTATGTTGTATAGATAGGGATTCCCTATCCACCCTCTTGCTGCAGTCCCTTGCTCCTAAGGGACTATACAATGGCAGTGCCTCCATTTGGCTGACCCTGTACTCACTTAATGGTGTGCCTTGGGAGACTCCAGGAACAAAATTATTCCAGTAATAATCTGGATCTAGTTCCAAAACAACTATTATAAATAATGTTCATTCAATCGATTAAATTACAATTAACACATCTTTACTTAACAACTTAAAGAAAGAGGGCTTAACGATTAAAAATGAATAAAATCAATAAAGGAAATTTATCTAACTGGCATTTACCCTGCCACCATTTATCCCTGCCCAGAGTGTGCACTCCTCTGGATTCAGAGTCTCAGACGCTTACCAAATCCCAGTAAGTAGGCCTTACCAAATCCCAGCAGCTCTGGTTCACTGGGCAGATCACTTTGCCTCCAGTGATAATCACCAACAGCCCCCTAAGCAGCCTACTAGATCCAAGCCCCAGCAGGCTCTAGCTTCCAGCAGCAGCTCCTGGCCTGCAAAAGGCTTCATACCAGCAATTTGGCTTCTTTCCCCAAAATGGAACCCACCAACCCTCTCTCTCCCTGCCTGGAAGACAGCAAGAGTTTTTCCCTCCTTTTTCCCAAGGGTTCGTGGGAGTTGTAGTCTCTAGGGTTAGATTGTAGCACAAAGGATCCTCCCAGTAAAAGTCAGAGGTTCCTATAGTAAGGGGAACTACACATATAATATATGTGCCGTATTGCAGGTTTGAATACCATCTCATGCCACTAATCTGCTTTTACCAAGCATGATTTCAACATAGTGTTTGAATAATGTCAGTGTGGCCTTTTCTACAGTGGCTGCCTCTCTGCTGCTAAGCTGGGTGGAGTTAAAGAAAGAAGGCAATAATAGCGGGGGATCTGATGATTAGAAATATGGGTTTGTGATGATTGGGAGGGCCACAATGTGAACTGCTTGCCAGGTCTGAAGGTAGAGGATCTCACAAGACCTCTAGATTAGGGGTTTTCAACCTTTTTCTTTCTGAGCCCACCCTAACAGGCTAAAAACTCCATGGTCCCTCTGTGATAGTTTCCTGCATATAAAGTCCGAGGCTAAGTTAGGGGGAAGCAAGCAGAGTAATTGTCTGGGGCTCCTCAAAGCAACATTGCTAAGGCATCAGCCCCAAGCATCGAGACTCAGAAGATGGTGGTCTTTCTACCCTGGGATCCAGTGGGTCTAATGCTGGCCTTACTTGGGGAATCTCCTTAAGCCTATGTGTGGGCCAGGACCCTACTTGAGAACTGTGGATCTCGATAGCTTTATAAGTAGTGTTGGCAAGAATGTGGTTGTGGAGATTAATGACATAAGGAAAGGTAGGAGAGAGGCTGAGGGAAAGCTGTCAAGTGCAGAGGAGCACACAGTTCAGGCAGTCGCACCTCTTAGGGCTTATCTAGACTATGCAGAACAGCTGAAAGAGGATATGCAAATTCTGCGGGAATTTGTGTATCTTCTTCCGATCGCACTTTCAAAAGCAGAGCTTTCTAAAGTGAATGTAGTTTAGACGCGGCTTTTTCGGCGAAACCCCCGACCCCTTGTCGAAAAGCCACGTAAACCTCATTTACGAAACCTCTCCTTTCGAAAGTGCGATCAGAAGAAGATATACAAATTTCTGCAGAATTTGCATATCCTCTTTCACTGTTCCGCGTAGTCTAGATAAGCCCTCAGAGATGAATGACTGAAAGGGGAACTCTATATGGGTATGTCTACACTACAAAGTTAGTTCAAACTAACGGACATTAGTTCGAACTAACTTTCATAGGCGCTACATTAGCGCTCCGTTAGTTTGAATTTAATTTGAACTAACGGAGCGCTTAGTTCGAACTAGGTAATCCTCATTCCACGAGGATTAAGCCTAGTTCGAACTAGCTAGTTGGAATTAAGGGGTGTGTAGCCCCTTAATTCGAACTAGTGGGAGGCTAGCCCTCCCCAGGTTTCCCTGGTGGCCACTCTGGCCAACACCAGGGAAACTCTACTGCTCCCCTCCCGGCCCCGGACCCCTTAAAGGGGCACGGGCTGGCTACGGTGCCCGTACCAGGTGCAAGCCTGCCAGCACCCAGCCAGCAGACCCTGCACCTGGCACGGCTCGAGCCACCCACCCAATGCCCCCCAGCCCTCCCCCTCTTCCCGGGACCAGGCTGGCGGCTTCCGGGAGCTTGCCCGGGACCGCAAGAAGCGGGCACCCGCCTGGTCTAGTGCGGACATCGTGGACCTCGTCCACGATCTCCGCACTAGGCACAGGAAAGTGGCCGGCTTGGGCAGGAGAGCTGCCAGCCTGGCCACCCAGGAGCAGGTGTGCAAGAGAATCAAGGGGGTCCACTGAGACCCCCGACCCTGAGCCCTGAGCTTACAATGGCCGTACTGGGTCAGACCAAAGGTCCATCTAGCCCAGTAGCCTGTCTGCCAACAGCGGCCAACCCTAGGGACCCTGGAGGGGATGGACCGAAGACAGCGACCAAGCCATTTGTCTCGTGTCATCCCTCTCCAGCCTTCCACAAATCTTGGGCAGGGACACCACTCCTACCCCCTGGCTAATACCACTCCATGGACCCAACCTCCATGACTTGATCTCACTTCCCTTTAAACTCTGTTCCAGTTCTAGCCTTCACAGCCTCCTGCAGCAAGGAGTTCCACAGGTTGACTCTCTGCTTGTGAAGAACAACTTTCTGTTACTAGTTTGAAGCCTGCTACCCATTCCTTTCCTTTGGTGTCCTCTAGTCCTTCTTTATGGGAACTAATGAAGAACTTTTCTGTATGCACCGTCTCCACCCAACTCCTGCTTTTAGAAACCTCTATCCTGTCCCCCCTCCGTCTCCTCTTTTCTAAGCTGAACAGTCCCAGTCTCTTTAGCCTCTCTTCATATGGGACCTGTTCCCAACCCCTGATCATTTTAGTTGCCCTCCCCTCTCCCAGCCTCTCTCTTCCCCTCTCCCACCTCCTTTTCCCAGTCTCCCCCAGTTTTGTTCAATAAAGACAGATTCCATTTTGGAAGACACATTATCTTTATTTTGTACATCAAGAAGAGGGGCTAGGGAAGGGTAAGTGGAAGGAGGTGAGGGAGGAATGGGGCACGAGCCCCCGATGGGGAGGACTGGGCTGGCTCTGCGGGCTTCTGGGGGTGGAAGCTCTCCTGCAGCCCCCCAATTACCCCCTCTCCCAAGATGGCAGCCTGCGGCAAGTGCAGCCGGGCTGATGGCCGAGTGGTGTGATGTGCCCAGTGTGGGCACTCAGGGCACTCCAAGCCAGGACTGCTTTGCAAGCTGGGCACCCCTGAGAACTGTCTGTCCGGGGTGGGGGTTGGGACCCTTTAAGCACAGCCCTCGGCTAGCCTGAGACAGCATCTCCACGCTCTAAGTCCTCCTCTGATGCCCTGCCGGCACTTCTTCCGGCTATCCTTAACCCTTGTTCAGGGTCCACTTAATGTGGACATGCTAGTTCGAATTAGCAAAACGCTAATTCGAACTAGTTTTTTAGTCTGGATCCGTTAGTTCAAATTAGCTTAGTTCGAATTAACTAATTCGAACTAAGTTAGTTCGAATTAACGTTGTAGTGTAGACATACCCTATCTTAGTAAAAGGATAGGTAGGATGTTGGTGAAGTACAGGCAGTCCCCGGGATATGTACAAGATAGGGACTGTAGGTTTGTTCTTAAGTTGAATCTGTATGTAAGTCGGAACTGGCGTCCAGATTCAGCCGCTGCTGAAACTGACCAGCGGCTGACTACAGGAAGCCCGAGGCAGAGTTGCTCTGCCCCGGGCTTCCTGGAATCAGCCTCTGATCACTTTCAACAGGCTGAATCTGGACGCCAGTTCCGACTTACATACAGATTCAACTCAAGAACCCCAGGCGTCCCCAAGTCAGCTGCTGCTGAAACTGATCAGCGGCTGATTCCAGGAAGCCCGGGGCAGAGCAACTCTTCCTCGGGCTTCCTGTAGTCAGCGCTGGTCAGTTTCAGCAGCGGCTGACTTGGGGACGTCTGGGGCAGAGCAGCTGGGGTGCTGCCGGGTTGGTCCAGTAGCGCCCAGAGTGGCGCTACAGGACCAACCGGCAGCGCCCCAGCTGTTCCACCACAGGCGTCCGGAGAAAAGCCTGGACTGCTGGGAGGGGGTGGGCATACTAGCTGTGCCCCCTCCCCCTCCAGCAGACCAGGGAGACACGGGCGGGGGACTGAGACGCATCGTGGTCCCGCCGCCCGGGTCCTCCGCGGCTTTGCTCCGCGTCTCCCTGGTCTGCTTGAGACCAGCAGACGAGGGAGACGGGGAGCAAAGCGGAGCAAAGTCGCAGAGCACGCCGGCAGCGGGACAGCCGCGGCGCGTCTGGTCTGTCCGCTGCCCGCGTTCTCCGCAGCTTTGCTCCGCTTTGCTCCCCGTCTCCCTGGTCTGTTGGTCTCCAGCAGACCAGGGAGAAGGGCAGCAAAGCCGCGGAGCACGCGGGCAGCGGACAGCCCAGATGCGCTGCAGCTGTCCCGCTGCCGGCGTCCTCAGAGGCTTTGCTTCCCGTCTCCCTGGTCTGCTGGTCTTCAGCAGACCAGGGAGACAGGCAGCAAACCCCGTTCGTAACTGCGGATCCGACATAAGTCGGATCTGCGTAACTCGGGGACTGCCTGTACAGGCAGGATTTACTGAAGAAGAGTCAAACAAAATAGAAGTGCATCTGACAAAGTGGGTCTTTGCCCACAAAAGCTTATGCTACAATAAATCTGTTAGTCTATAAGGTGCCACAGGACTTCTCGTTGTTCAAACAAAATAGAGTTTCATTTAAATATAATTCATGAAGGCTAGCATATTGACAACATTTGCAAGTGCTTACATATCAATACCACAAGGCATAGCTACACTACACCTAATGTAGGTCAGCTTACAGATATCATAGTAATTATTGCAATAAATAACAGATGTGCATACTACCCTGCTGTTGGGTAAAAACCACTTCCTCAGATGCATTGGAGTCAGTGACTCCAATGCATCTGAGGAAGTGGTTTTTACCCACAAAAGCTTATGTCCAAATGAATCTGTCTTTAAGGTGCCATAGGATTCCCCACTGCTTTTAAAGATGATCAAGGATATAGAATAACTTCCTTAAGAGAAACGATTGAAAAAAATTAGGGCTTTTCATCTTAAAAAAGAGCCGGGCCAACCCACAACATTATAGCACCTGAGGCAGGGAGCTCAAATGACGCTCTCACGCCTCCTCGCTTGGGCCAAAACTTTGAAAGGTCTCAATTCTGCCTTCTTCCTGTTCTACTCCACTCATGGTACTGCAGAGAGAATACATATGCACCAGCAGCAGACACAATTTTCAACACTCTGGGTCCTAGTGGCGCCCCCACACAGTCTGGCACCTGAGGCGGCCGCCTCAGTTCACCTCATGGTAAGGCCAGCCCTGAAAAAGAGACAAGTAAGTGGGTATAATAGAGATCTGTGAAATCATTAATTGTTTGGCAAAGGTGAATAAAAAAGTGTAGTGTATCTTTCCCATAATTCAAAAAATGAATCAACCGATTAAATTCATAGATTCATAGATTCATAGACTTTAAGGTCAGAAGGGACCATTATGATCATCTAGTCTAACCCCCTGCACAGTGCAGGCCACAGAATCTCAACCACCCCTCTTAGAATAATCCTCTCACCTATATCAAAGATATTGAAGCATTCAAATACTTTGAAGGACCCAACATGCAGAGAGTCCTTCAGCTGTAATCTGTGCCCAATGCTACAGAGGAAGGCGAAAAACCTCCAGGGCCTCTGCCAATCTACCCTGGAGGAAAATTCCTTCCCGACCCCAAATATGGCGATCAGCCAAACCCTGAGCATGTGGGCAAGACTCACCAGCCAGACACCCAGAAAGTTCCCTATAGCAACTCCTATCATCCCTCCATTGACCTATTTCCAACTGATAATGTATGGTCAATTAGTTACCAAGATCATGTTATTTCATCCAACCATCCCCTTATAGAATCATAGAACTGGAAGAGACCCCAGAAGGTCGTCAAGTTCAGCCCCCTGCTCTAGGCAGGACCAATTCCAACTAAATCAACCCGTCCAGGGCTTTGTCAAGCCGAGACTTAAATACCTCTAGGGATGGAGACTCCACTACTTCCCTAGGTAACCCATTCCAGTGCTTCACTACCCTTCTAGTAAAATAGTTTTTCCTAATATCCAATCTGGACCTCTCCCACCACAACTTGAGACCATTGCTCCTTGTTCTGCCATCTGTCACTACTGAGAACAGCCTCTCTCCATCCTCTTTGGAACCTCCCTTCAGGAAGTTGAAGGCTGCTATCAAATCCCCCCTCACTCTTCGCTTCTGCAGACTAAACAGTCCCAAGTCCCTCAGCCTCTCCTCGTAGGTCATATGCTCCAGCCCCCTAATCATTTTGGTTGCCCTCCGCTGGACCCTCTCCAATGCTTCCGCATCCTTTTTGTAGTGGGGGGCCCAGAACTGGACACAATACTCCAGATGTGGCCTCACCAAAGCCGAATAAAGGGGAATAATGACATCTCTGGATCTGCTGGCAATGCTCCTCTTAATGCATCCTAATATGCCATTAGCCTTCTTGGCTACAAGGGCACACTGTTGACTCATATCTAGCTTCTCATCCATTGTAACCCCCAGGTCCTTTTCTGCAGAACTACAACTTAACTGGTTGGTCCCCAGCCTGTAACTATGCTTGGGATTCTTCCGTCCCAAGTGCAGGACTCTACACTTGTCTTTGTTGAATCTCATGAGATTTCTAGTGGCCCAATTCTCCAATTTGTCTAAGTCACTCTGGATCCTATCTCTGCCCTTAAGCGTATCTACCTCTCCCCCCAGCTTAGTGTCATCCGCAAACTTGCTGAGGGTGCAATCTATCCCCTCATCCAGGTCATTAATAAAGATATTGAACAAAACCGGTCCTAGAACCGAACCTTGGGGCACTCCACTAGAAACCGACCGCCATCCTGACATCGAACCGTTGATCACTACCTGCTGGGCCCGGCCTTCTAGCCATCTTTCTATCCATCTTACCGTCCATTTATCCAATCCACATTCCCTTAACTTGCTGGCAAGAATATTGTGGGAGACCATATCAAAAGCCTTGCTAAAGTCAAGGTATATAACATCCACTGACTTTCCCATGTCCACCGAGCCAGTTACCTCATCATAGAAGCTAATCAGATTGGTCAGGCACGACTTGCCCTTTGTGAATCCATGCTGACTATTCCTGATCACTTTCCTCTCATCCAAGTGTCTCAAAATGGATTCCTTTAGAATCCCTTCCATGATTTTTCCGGGAACCGAGGTAAGACTGACCGGCCTATAGTTCCCTGGATCGTCCTTCTTCCCTTTTTTTGAAGATGGGCACTACATTTGCCTTTTTCCAATCATCCGGGATTTCTCCCGATCTCCACGACTTTTCAAAGATAATGGCCAAAGGCTCCTCAATGACATTTGCCAACTCCCTCAGTACCCTCGGGTGCGTTAAGTCTGGACCCATGGATTTGTGTACGTTTAGCTTTTCTAAATAGTTCCTAACCTGTTCTTTACCCACCAATGGCTGTCCATCTTCTTCCCATCTTGCGTCACTTAGCACAGAAGTCCAGGAGCCGACCTTGTCCGTGAATAAGCAGCAGGTGTAATACAAACAGGAGGAAGTGTTTGTTCACACAAAATACGATTAGCCTGTTGCACTCATTGCCATGTTATGTTGTGCTGTCCAAACACATAACTGGTTAAAAAATATTTTTAATTAGTCCCATAATGGCTATTAGCAAAGGTGGAGAGGCATGTAACTCCATGTTTGGGATGATACTAAACTTCTGATGACCAGAAGCCAGGAAGGGAAGATAGGATTACTCCACATGCTCTGTTCACTTTGTTCCCCCTGGAGCTCTGGTACTGTCCACTCTCAAAAACATGACACTAAGCTAGATGGGCCATTGGTCTGATCCTCTACGGCCATTCTTGTGCTCTTATTATTCATTCTTCAGTCTTAATGGAACACACACATTTCCCAAAATCAGAAGGGGATTGTGAATACACATGTTGTGGTAGGTTATATGCTGGGCCTCTTGGACTTCCGTAAAACCTTTTAATAAGAATATTATTTCATTTTAAAATGTTGTTTTATTATTAAATAAACTTGCCTGCTTTCCTACCCTAGTACTGTTTGCAGTTGCATAGTACCAGCTTATTTCATTCCAAAATGTATTTTGGGCTAAAGTGTCACAGATCATTAACCATATTAATATTTTCTTCCAGTTCTTGAGAGAATTTGAATTACTGTCGATGATTTTGGCTTTTCAGCCTTCATTATCAGTGTTTGCTGGCTGAAGGATGTTTCTAATTTCCCCACAAGATCTGAAATAAAAAAGGTTACTCTGTTTAATGAAGCGTGGACAAAGCTAGAGTGCAAACATGATGTTATATTAGTAAAACTGAATACCAATGCCAGAACTGTATGGTTTACTCATGACCTTTACCAGACCATAGAGTATGAAGAATAGTATAAGATTATGATTGATAATGGTCATTGCTGGATGTAATGTTGCTCCCTTGGCCTTGAGATGCAGCAGTCATTTTCTCTGTAACAGCTGTGCTAGCTCTCCCTGTGGCTGCTACTACTATTTCCCTAAATCATTCAACCTCTACCCAAGTCTTGTTTTTTAAATAGACCCATATTAGTCCATGGCTAACATTGATGCTAGTGTTTTTTTCCCCAAAGTGAGGATTATAGAGGCAAGCCACCCTGGAAGTGCATTATGTGATTTAAATAAAATATATAACACTCTTGAGAGTTAGAGTGATGACATTAAGAAACCATCAGCCATGTGTGGGAGAGGGGAAAGTGAGGCTAGGTTAATCATCTGCTTGGCATTAAATCTGAGTTAATGAAATGCCATAACAATTAAAGTAAATGAGATTGTGTGTGAGAGAGAGAGAAATGAGCCAACACAGGGTGACCAGATGTTAGTATTGGAAAATGCCCGGCTCAAATGTATTGGAAGTAAGATGATCAGATGTCCCATTTTTAGAGACAGTCCCATATTTAAGCCTTCCTTCAGGTTTTCTGGCTTTTTTCTTAAAAATCGGCAAATTGTCCCGTATATCCTGTCCCCCATTCCATCAGTATTGATGGGTCCTGCTACTGGCCAACTCCGTGCCAGCTCTTGGTCAGAAGGGCTCTGTCCTGTTTCTGGCTGGCACTGCCTAAGTGCTGTAAGCTGTAGAGTCTGGTGTGTGCAGGCAGGCACTTGGCAGTGGCTGATAATTTGTCACCTCTGCTGCCCTCCCATCAGCCCTTTGTTTTCCCCCTCACTGTCATCTCTCTGCTATGACCTTTCGCCACCCAACCCCGCTGTTCTTCCATATCCCCCCGGCAGTGTGCATCCAACTCCTAGTACTGTGAGAACAAACCCCTAGTCAGAGTGCTCAGCTCACTAACAGTCTGGCTAGCAGGCTCCTTCCTTCCTCCACTATCTCTGGCAGGGCCCAGGGCCCTGGGAAAGCCCAAAATCCTCCAGCCTGGGGCACTGGCCAGGAAAGAGCCAAGCCCTGTATGTGCCAAAGCTCTGCACAGCACTGGCACTGTGGTGCTGGAGGGCGAGTTCCAGCCTGTTCGCACCCCAAAACTGCAGGCTCCACAGCAGCCCCCCAAGCAGGGGCGTAGCATCATCTTCACAAACTCCCAGCCCCCACCTTGGGTCCTGTCCCAAGGAGCGAGGAGCTGCTCCATCACATAGGTACCCTACCAACACACACCTCTGGGTGAGTTGGATGAAGACCCTGCAGTCAGGTTCCCTGGTGGACTGTGCAACCTTAGGGTTTAACCTCTTCCTGACTGCTCTGTAGTGGGAGACAGGCGGCAGCTGGGTTACAGCAGCAGCCAGCAGCAGTGTGGAGGTGTTGTTTGCCTTTTGACTCTTTGCAGGTAGGAAGGGACAAGCTGCATCCAGCCACAGGGAAGGGGAGGGAGAAAAGATGTGCTCTGCAAAGATACCAGGTCATCCCCTCCCACCCTCATCCGCTGTGCTGGAAGTATCTCCTGTCCCTTACCTCCCACACAGGGCAGAAAGCTGCTTCTGGCCATATTCTGGTGCAAACCTGATGGAAATCTAGAGAGGGCATGTGACCTTGTGTGCTCCATTCCATATTGCCTCAGGAAAATGTGGCATCAGATGCCAGGAGATGTGGGTCTCAGCCAGGCATACAGGGTAGAGAGCATGGAGTGGATTTGTTAACATAAGAGTGAAAAGCCTTCTAACTTGCCAGACCTGTTAACATAACTGTGACTGGGTGGGCCTCACCACCACAGACGCCTTCTGCTGGACACTCTGGGAATTAGCTCTTCAGTCCTTGCGTGCCCCCTTTTCGCCAGTGTCTCACCCATGGTTGCCAGTTTTTTTCCCTTCACCTCTGAGTACTGCCCTGCCACAGTCCTCCCCCTCAGAAAACCCCCAGCACTCTATATCCACCTTGCTTCAGTGACCCACTGCCAGTCATCATCTGTCCCCTTTCCTCAGGGCAAACTGCAGTCTGAAATGGCCACTCATCATTGGCCATGGGTGTAGACCTGCTGCTTTTGCATCTCCTGGCTGCCTCTCTGCAGACCTAGTAGTCTCAGGCCTTGCAGCCTGGGAGTTTGCCTGGCCAGATTTTCCCCAGCCTTGCCTGCCTTCTCCCAGCCCTGCTCCAAGTCCGGACACCTCTAGCTTCCCTGGCAGCTAAGTCCCTCCTGCTCCACAGCAAGAGCAAGTCTATCTCCATCCCTCCAGGAGCCCTTTTTTATACAGCCTCAGATGGACCCTAATTGGCAATATCAGCCTCAGCTGTGGGCTTTGCTCTCAGCCCTTTCCCAGAGCTAGGTTTTACACGTAAAGGGCCAGATGCCCCATCACAATAACATTGACCTGTGTGAAAGAGTCATTATTAATGAAACCATTCAACAGGCATGTACCAACTCTGAATGTATTAACAAAAACAGTTGTGCATTGTTGCCTGATCTAAGATTACGTTTTAATTTAACCACCTTTAGGGTTGGCAGGTTCTTTGTCCCAGGATCAGGCCCAATATTCAATTATTCTACGGTTGGAAACCCTGATATGCACAGTTGCAACACTCACACTATAGAAACTCTTGTATATTTGTATAGTTTATTAATGCAGTTAGCACAGTCACGAACACCCCAATTTAATAAGATAGGGAACACACATCCATATTTCCATATACTTACCTCATTCCTTTTAGAACAATCTTAAGTATTAGCCCATCATCTTTCTCATTACTTTCACCTTCCCCATCATCACCAGGGGTCATCATTCTGGCCCTTCCAAGGACTTACATCTTCTTCTTCCTGTCGCCCCGTGGCTGGGGTCCCACTTTTATACAATGTGACACTGACATGTTTGATACATATTCAGTAGGGAATGTTTCTAAGACTGAAGTGTTCTTTTCCTATAGGTCAACTTTATTATCCTATACATCAATTTGTTACAATAGGACTTTGTGGTCATTTATCACATCCTGTATCCTGATTCCTTCAGCTCAGCCTGAACCAGTTATTTTGGGACTTTGTATATGACAATGCAACTGCTGAGCCTGAGGGTATTTTCCCTACCATCCTATGAGGGTGAAAGGTCCCTGACATAAGTTTCCCTTTTTGCTCTAAATAAGCTATGATCTGTGTCTGGGTGAGATCAGTGTCTCAACCATAGAAACCTGCTCTACTTAGCTTCTGCTGATCTTATAAATGGCCTTTAGCAGATTTCTTGCATTACTGCTCTTAACTATTACCTCTGTGCTAAATCTACCCATTAATATATTAATGAATTAATCTAAATCAACACAACCGTATTATTAAAATGATAGGCAAGCAACTTGATAGGCTACATCATTACTATGTTTACTGGACCTTAGTTTAAAATTGCTTTAAATTTAACATTTCATTAGTTTGTTGCTGAAGATTACAAAATCACATCACTAAAAAAATCCATTCATAGATGTTTACATGCACAATCTGAGTATTCAGCTTTATCCTTAAACACTTGGATCTTCAGACATATCTCTATTTATAAAAATATTTTTACTGCAGGACAACAAAGTGACATCATCAAACCACTATGCATCCCGCTGCTCTCCTCCACCCTCAGCCATTCAGCCTCCTCCTTTATTCCTTGCCAGTTCTCTGGGGAGGCAGGCACCACACGGCCTCTCCTTCCCCTCTTCCCAGTGCTCAGGTGCTTGGTGCGCAGGCACTTGGCTCACACTCCAGGCGGAGAAGACGCACGTGCAGCAGCTGCTGCTGGCCACACACTGGCCCCTGTGCCCCACTCCTCAGCTGGAGTGGCCCAGCTAGCTCCAGCTGCCTGAGTCCCAGCTCTAGCGCCATTGGTTCAGGGGGATGGGACAGGGAGGCAACTATTGTTCCCACGTGATGTGGGGAGTGGAAGTAGAGGGGGAGAGCAGAAGCAGTTGGGCCCTGGCTTGGTAGCAGGTGTTCCGTGGGGCTGGGCAGACGGGAGAAGGGGCTGCCTAAACATAATGATGAGTAACCCAGATTACCCCACTGATCTCTCTTCCAAATCTGGTTCTCAGTACGGTGGGGGTGCATAAAGCTGGGGTTTCCCCCATGGTTCTGTGTCTCTCCATTGTGCCTTGTTTGCACAGAGCATGTCCCAGCCCCATGGCGGGAGCTTACTTGCCAGCTGGAAGGGCACAGCTGGAGCACTACCACACAGTAAAGATGGGAAATAACCAGGCACAAAAGTGGACAGCAAGAGGGTGGTTGGTGAGCGTAGCAAGCAGGGGGCACAGCCCCCTAGTAGTTTTTTAAGTCAATTATTCAAAAGACCACCCTTTTGCTAAAATACACATTTCCCCGGAACCCGGGATCAGCTGGGGAGTCCCTAGCTAACCCTGGGCTCCTAGTGGCATGCAGTGTAGCATGGAGTCCGAGGTCAGTGGGGTACTGTGACTAGTCAATTATCCACATTTTAACATCCTTAGTAGGGAAGGGACAGATTGCAATCTATGTGACTGATCATAACAGAAGCATGAAACGTGCTGTCAGAAGTAGGGATGTAATAGTGTAGCCGATTAAACTATAAGCAAAGGCTCACCATCGGGGCAGATGAGGATTTTGCAGGGCCCGGAGCAGCACAATTTTGCGGGGCCCCCCTTTGACACAGCGCATGTGCGGTGGCACCACGGTGCATGCGCGGGGCTTCTTGAAGCGCGGGGCCCGGGGCGGTCGCCCCGCTCGCCCTGCCCTATATCCGCCCCTGCTCACCATCACCACCACTACCCACCTCCCTGCCGCAGCTCTGCCAGGACATTTTTTAGTGCACTGGCCAGCAGCCTGGCTCACACCGGGTCCCAGGAGCTACCCCTGCTGCAGCTCTGAATGCAAAGTAATTTAGGAGCCAGTGCGCAGGAGGCCTGGTTCAGTTCCAGCTCACACCGGATCCAAGACCTACCCCTGCTGCAGCTCTGCATTAAGAGTATTTTAGGAGCTAGGGGCAGGCAGCCTGGCTCAGTCCTGGCTTGTGCCGAGTCCCAGGAGCTACCCCAGCTGCAACTCTGCAATAACATGCACATAGCTCCCAGGACTGAGCTAGACTGCCTACCCGCCGGCTCCTAAGTTACTTTTCATTCAGAGCCACAGCGGGGGTAGTTCTCAGAACTGAGCCAGGCAGCCTGCCTTCTGGCTCCTAAATTACTTTCCCTGCAGAGCCACAGTGGGGGTAGCTCCTGGAGCTGGTGTGAGCCAGGCTGCCTGCCTACCAGCTCCTAAAATACGTTGCATGCAGAGCTGCAGCGGGGGTAGCTCCCGGGGCCCAGCACAAGCCAGGACGGAGTGCTTGCAATGCTAACCCTTATCAATGAATCGTATAGTCAATAAAATTTTGGTCGACTATACACAATTAACAAATTACACACTTCTTAACATCCCTAGTCAGAAGTCTTAAAAGAGCAACACTGATGGACACGACTACAGAACCCAAATCACCAAAAAAGAAAATTGACCTTTTGCTGGTAGCTTCTGAGCCTGATAATGAAAATGAACGTGCATTAGTCTGCACAGCTTTGGACTGTTACCAAGCAGAACCCGTCATCAACATGGAGGTGTGTCCTTTTGAATGGTGATCAGCGCATGAAAGGATTACACATGTTTCACTTAAATGGTACATAAATACCTTACGGCGAACACCTGTTCTCACTTTCAGATGACATTGTAAAAAAGCAGGCAGCATTAGCTTCCTGCAAATGTAAACAAACATGTTTGAGTGATTTTGCTGAACAAGAGGTAGGACTGAGTGGACTTGTAGGCTCTTCAGTTTTACATTGCTTTATTTTGAGTGCAGTTATGTAAAAAAAATTATATCTGTAAGTTGTACTTTTATGATCGAGCTTGTTCTACAGTACTTTCATGGGGTGAACTGAAAAATACAATATGTATCTTTTTTACTGTGCATATAGTTGTAATAAAATTAACATTGAGTGTCTGTGGTACACTGTTTTCTATGTTGTAATTGAAATCAATATATGTGAAAATGTAGAAAACATCCACAACAATTTAGATAAATGGTATTCTATTATTGTTTAACAGTGTGATTAAAACTGCAGTGAATCACAATTTTTTTTAAATCTCATGATTAATTGTGATTACTTTTTTAAATCATTTGACACTGAGATGCAGCAGTCTTTTACCAGGGCAAGGTTCTTCCTTTCCCACATCTGTTTATCAGCACTTTGTAGAAACTGGCAGAGATTTGCTGTCAGTTTGGATTTCTTTTCCGGTTAACACAAGAACTCCTGGGAACTGACTATGATCTCTCCTTTCACTTTGGGAAGAATCAGATTTACTGAGTGCCTGTGATTCATGTACTGATGATCACTTGCCATTAGAAAGCCACTTGTTTAAAAACCCCTTTTTGGCTCACTGCATTTTTACTGGCTTTGGTCAAAGTAACACAACAAAAAAGGACTATGGAGGCTTTGCTTTATGTATCTCTTAGGTGAATTGGTTGTAGAAATTTGGGACACCTAGAAGAAGAGAAGCCACTGGAGAATCCAGATATCAGATGGAGTAAAACCAGAAGTCTTTGGATAGCTGTGTGTTTCAACAGCTGCTCCCTTTTAACCTCAACAAACTGTGTGAAATCTCTTCCCCTTCTCTCTCTCTCTCTCTCTCTCTCTGATTTAAAAATGTTGTAAATGATTGTTTTCAGTTTGTCACGGTTGTGGTGGTTATGCCTATCTACCTTTTACTAAAGAACCTGAGCTCCCAAACAAGCACCTCCCTCTCCCTTCCATTTGTAGAAAAGTGCAGAACACATAGAGTTAGAAATAAAGCTTGGAATCTCTCCAGAAATGCTGTTCTCATATTATTTCAGCACTTCCTATCTTAAATCAGACTTTGAAAAGGAAAAAAATACAAGAAGTTAGCAAGACTTTTTGATCCTTGACAATTGTTCTCTTTGCATTTGTTCTCAGACGAGGGGTAACTTACTTTATCCAGACCGGTTTGCCCATCACTGTTTGAGTAGTACATTTAATATGATAGTCCTGTTTGCTAATGATCAAACTTGACAAGCAAAAAAGGTTCCCTGCTATTTATCTAAAGAAACATGAGCTAGGCAAGGTTGTTGTTAGCATGCAGAAAGTAATTTCACAGCCTCTGGGAGGATTTAATCAAGCCTTGTATACTGATTGAGATGCACTGTTCGAAAGAGGGGAATCTGATTAACGAAATAAAAATTCTAGAGTGTTTTCCATGCAAACATTCATCAGGATATCTTATATAATTACATAGCCAGTAAATCAACACGGTGTGTAAATGCTTCAGTCATGGTGTAAATATCTTAATGACTGAAACATCTTTAGACATGAATAATTTATATCTGTATGATTCATTTTTCATACCCATGGTTTACTTCAACATGATAAACTAATCCTTCTCTGTCAGGGGATATGCAGTTGATTATCCTTTCCAGATTTCTCTTTCTTGCATTTGTTTTTCTCTATTAGACACACTCCATTGCTTTTCTTCTTCGTTTTCTAATGTAGCTGTTTTATTTATTCACCTTGTCTACTGTAGTTTAGTTTACCTTCCCAGTACATCTCAAGAGACATGTAGAAATGCAGCCAGGGCATAAGCTGATTTTTCCTCTCACAAGTAGCTTTTACAATAATTGCAGCTGTATCTTGAGACATTGACTGATTATCACCAAATGACATTAGTACTTCTTATTTCTTTGCCATTGTAGAAGAGATGTACGTTATGGGAAGTATTGTCTAGTGATAGGCCAATGCCAGGTTAACATTTATCACTTGCAGCCTCTTTATCAGTACAGCACTTTACTACAATATTTTAACAAAAAGGCTTGCTTCTTCACAGAGTACCATACAATACTGATGCTCAGCTAACTTGTTTGTAATTCTAAATATCAGTGGAAAAAATCGGCTGAAAAAATGGCAACAGCGGAGAGCCAGGAGCTCATTAGTTCTTGTCTTTACAGAGGACACCATCTTTTGCAATAGGCAAGTCAGATAGGGGGAAATGTTTCAGAAGGATACTTCTGGATGCCTCTGTTTTGGGGAACTCCACTTGAGATGTTTTTGGCCTGATTTTTGGAGTTGCTGAGTGCCTGTTATTTTAATTGATTTCAGTAATGTATATACATGCCTGGCACCTCTGAAAACCAGGTGTCTTAGTTGGGCACAAAATCGAGGCACCCCAAATGAGTGGAAATGTTAGCCTTAATTTCTCTGACTGGATTTTCTGTCTGCAAGAAAGAGAGGATAATCGCCATCTACTTCATAGGCAGCAATGTGAAAAATAATTAGCTAAAACCTTTCAACTGATGAACAATTCCTTTCTGCTCTATAATCCTTTTCATTCTTTTGTACTCATTATGAGGACAGCCCCACTTCCATAACTTAATATTTGCAGTTCTGTTTATTTGCTTTATACACTGCGTTTTCCCTGTATTTATAGTTTGTGACAATAAGAATGTGAACTGGTTCCCGTTCAGTGTTTTTTCTTGGCTGCTTGTTGACTTGCTATTTTTGGCTTTTTCTTGGATAGTTCCTTCTCCTTGTCCAGGATAAGGATGCCAGTTGGAGTTGTCTCTAGAATCACTCCATTACATTCTTCCTATTCTGCAGTATACCATTTTCTATCATACTATATGTATTGGAAATAGATGACAGATTCTTTAAGATTCAATAAAAAAAAACCTCATGTCCTCTTTACCTGTTTCCTACCTAGTTTAAATTTCAGCTAATAAACACTCTCAGTTTCAGTTCCAGCAGCTTATGTGGAGGCCATCCCATCTAAACATTTGCTTCTCCTCACAGCAGGCATCCCATTGTTCTGTGAACCAAAACTAGTACTTACATCCATTAAGTTTCCTGCAGTGTTAATATTCTCCTTTCTCCACTGATGCTGAGCACTGGGAAGACTTCTGAAAAGATCTAGTTACTTTGTCTGAGTTTTCAGTTGTCTTTTTATATCCCTGAAATGCACTTTCATTTTATCAAAGCTCCCTTCACTTGTCTCATTTGTAGCTTGAATGTCAATAGTTGACAGGGATTCTCCAGTTATTTTTCACTCTCATTATCACATGCTTTATCTTGGCATTCATGAGGCAAAGTACCGTCTTTTTCCATTGATCTGGGTAACAGATATTTTGGGCTTAGTTCCTCAACACAGAGTCTCTAATTAGATTCATTTGCTTCTTTCTTTCTTTCTTTCTTTCTTTCTTTCTTTCTTTCTTTCTTTCTTTCTTTCTTTCTTTCTTTCTTTCTTTCTTTCTTTCTTTCTTTCTTTCTTTCTTTCTTTCTTTCTTTCTTTCTTTCTTTCTTTCTTTCTTTCTTTCTTTCTTTCTTTCTATTTATTTGGTGCTTTCTTCTTGGCCAGTTATTGAGTTGCTATCTTTGAACTGTTCTTTTTCTTTATTAGTGACAGGGTATGTATGGCAGGTATCACTTGAATTACAACAGACAGTTCTCTCTTCTGCTTTTCATACTATTTCTAGTAGCCATTTCTAATAGCCAGGATGGGTAGGAATGGTATCCCTGGTCTCTGTTTGTCAGAAGCTGGAAATGGGTGACAGGGGAGGGATCACTTGAGGATTACCTGTTCTGTTCAGTCCCTCTGGGGCATCTGACATTGGCCTTTGGCAGAAGACAGGATATTCAGTGGTGGATTTAGAGTTAGTGGGGCTCTATGCTCAGCTTCGTTTTTGGGGTCCCCCTAGGAACCCAGCCAAGAAAAAGACCATTCACTCTTCCTGCGCCTCCCATATTTCATTGTTTTTACTTCATCCTCTTCCTATATTATAAGTAAAAAGAAGTAAATGAAAATAAAGTGAGGTACTTTGTTTGTTTTTTGTAGTCTAACTCTTTTTTTCATAGACCATTTGAAAATTGCTGAGTATCTCAGTGGACCACTTAATGATCTTTCCAATTATTGTTTGAACCATTAGCTAACTATTGTAAATAGCTTTGGATAAGCATTTTATTTTAAAAAAATAACTTTTTCTCAGTCCACTTGAATGGTGTTCTCGGAGCACAGATGGGAACTTCTGGTCTAGATGAAAGCTTGTATTTTCATTAAGCTAACATGAAAAATATGTAAAAATAAAATGTATAGATGACGTATGAATGGACAAATAAAAGTTAACTTCTTCTGAAGAAACATATTTTTCAATTTGAAAATAATATTCTGATAACTCTCTTTTCTACACTTTTTCTTTACAAAATCATCAATTAAGTCATTGTAAATAATATTTTATAAAGAAGCACTTTCAATTGTCAATATTGCTGAACTTGTCAACTGTTCCTGACTCATCATATTCACAAATAATTTTTAATTCATTTCAATACAGAAAAAGATGGTTCACCAGAAGCATTTGTGACAGATATTGTTTAAAATATTTTCAGAATGGATTCTACATTTGAAAAGGTTGCCACCGGCACCACATGTGGTATGCTCTGAGTCACTGAGCATTGGGCACGGAGAGGAAGCATGACACAGAGCCCCCAGCCCTGCCCCTTCCACCTAAAGTCTCCCTTCCCCCCCTTTCTGGGGGGCATGGAGCCAGACCCGCCTCATCTTGCCTAGGGGCCCTGCCATTCTGTCAGCCTCCTGTCTCTTGAGCTTCAAAAGCAAAATATCACAGTTCTAGAAACCAAACTGCTCTCACTTTCATTCACTCCGCACTCAAAATATAGGCCCCTTGTTAATTTTTTAAACTCCATAATTGCTCTCTCTGGAACTCTGCTGTCCAATGTGTATTTCCTGTTTGTGGCCTAGATAAATACACTTGTAGAGATTTTCTGTGCACCTGAAATATGAAAATGGCACAAATACCAAATTGGTGTAATACTGAAATATTCTTTTTGGTCTAATTTTAACAGATTCAGTAGCAACAGCATCTGGACCATTGCTAGTTGAAGTTGCCAAAACTCCTGGTGCTGCTCTTGGGGTTGCACTAACTACCTCGATGTGCTGTAACAAACAGGTCATTGTCATAGACAAAATCAAATCTGCAAGCATAGCAGACAGGTGAGTGCTACAGAGGACCCTACATTATAGGATTACACATCCATTTAATATCAGTATTTTTGTTGTTGTTTATAGTAACTTTGCTTGGAATTTGAGATGAATTTGACTGAAGAAGATGTTGTCTGTGTTGTTAGAGTTTAAAACGAATCCATCTTGGCAGACAGTTTGTCCATACTATAGAGCTTTTAAAAAGTTTCTAAGACACCATTTTACTTTTGCTCATTCACACAGCACCAAACTACGGTAAAATCAAACCAACTCCCAACAATACCCTATGTCATCCCATAAACAAACACTGTCTCCACTTTATGGTATGTCTGAACATGTTTGTTTATGCTGTGCTGCACAGTAATTTGAAGGTTTGCTGGGGTGGGAGATATTTAAAAATATAATGCTGCAGCAGCAATTAGCTTTAAAAATAAGTACCCTGATAGAATTCTTAAAGTAAATCCCAGAGTATGAAACATTTGTCAAAGCAAGTAAATTTTGAGACTTAGCAACCGTGAAGTGCTCTTTAAGGGTACCTGGTTGATTCTTTTGGCACAGTGAAATGGAACTCCCTTATTTTTTTCTTTTTTATATTTTAGAATACCACTGAGGTATTAGAAAGACTGGCTTCTGTATTTTAGAGATATTTTATAAAGAAAATCTCTTTTTCAGCTCCATTTGAAAAATTCCCACATAGTGAGATGAAATTACACTTACAAACAAGGGGAAAAAAATTAGATATTTTCCCTCAGATGATGTAACTTCTATACTGAAGCTGTGGGATCTTTTTTTTAATTTACTTAAAATATTGTGTTTCAGCAGCAAATTTCTCCTGCATGTCGCCAGTCACCCTTCCTTGTAATCTCCCTTTGACAATGGTGCTGTTAGTAGCACCCACTTGTAACAGTGAGTCTACAGCTCCACTGTGGGCTTGACCCTACAGTAGAACCTTTGAGAGTGACGGCCATTGATCCAGAGATGTTCTCCAGCTCAATGGTGCAGGATGCTTTAATTTTCTCCCTCTGTTTTCTCCCATTCCACAGGGGGTAACCAATTAAAGGAGCTGTCCACTTGACTGGTACGTCGGGATGCTGTGTTTGCATTTCTCAACTCATCCAGTAGCCAGTCTCTTGAGTGCAGCAAGATGTAGCATCTAGCCCCCTCCCCACCCCGCTCCTTGAGTCACCATGCCAGCCCTGGTTTCATTATTTGTTTGACTACCGCATAATTTCATCATCATTGACAGATTTTGTACTAATAAATGTTTAACTATGAATAACTCAAAAAATGATGAACTGGGTGCTTGTGTGAGGGATATGAGCAGGCTTGCTGAGTCTCCTTAAGTTCTTCTCATTTATTCTGCTGCCATTCACACATATATTACTAGTTAACTAGTACCCCGTTCCAGTTGTGTGAGTGACGTCTTGACATATACTGTGTTTGCTGACTTGTATTTAAGATTTGTACTAATAGACTTAAAGTTTGGCCAGGGACAATCCTTATAAAAAATACAAAGTTTTTCTCTTAAAAATGAAGTATCATAATTGTCATGACCAATTTGAAGGCTACAAAACTCATAATCTAATCAAAGAGCAAACTTTATCATACTGAGTTTTTTTCCCTTTGTATAGATGTGGTGCACTACATGCAGGAGACCATATTCTGTCCATTGATGGTACCAGCATGGAGTATTGTACGTTGGCAGAAGCAACACAGTTCTTGGCTAATACAGCAGACAATGTGAAACTTGAGATCCTTCCTCACCATCAGACTCGATTAGCATTGAAGGGACCAGAACATGGTAAGGGAATTTGTGGCCCTGGACCGCACTTCCTCTTTCTTGCATCTTCATAGCTACTACCATCGCTGCAAAATGGGGAAAAGATATTAAGGCAATTTTCTCTGTAACCTCTCTTTTCAGCTCTCCAGATTATGCTTCTGAAATCCCTTTGCCAGTTGCCTACTCTACTCTCTGTTTACCTCGATCTAGCCTCAGAAATTCCTAAAAATAAGGAGAGAATGTTTTGCTGATTGTACCTCTGTATAATTCCAGTCATAAAAAAGAGTTGGTGGTTATGCCTTAAGTATATGAAAAAAACAAACAAATAATGAATTATACTCAGAATAGCTTCACAAAATGGAAACAATATGGATCATTACCAACTTTTTAAAAATTTTCACTTTGAAGAGTATTATAAATGCCCATAGATTCACCTGCTTTCTGTCATTCCTGATAAGTTCTTGAGACTCATCTCTCAGTACTTCCAAAACACTGAATTTCTCTTTTAAATAACATTGTCATTGAGATGCCATCCTTCTCAAGGGAGCTTTTCAAATTACTCTGCTACTCAATTTGATATTTAAAAATTGTAATGTTTGTTTATGGACACTTCTCCATAGTCCCTACTCTAGTTCAGTTTGCTGTTTCCTGATATTATATTATAATTCCATGCTACATAGTCCTAATATTATATTCTAGAGGGGCAATAATTATAAATCTAAACATTTAACAATCTTAACAAATAATAATAATAAATCTAAACACTTTAAGTTGTGAGGAACAAATTATGGGGAGTCACTTCCACTTGGGGGAATCACATTTTTAATACATTGATATGTTATCCCTACAATAGCACTGTTTTGAAATAGCACCATAATGCGATTCTGCAAATGAAGCGTGGGATATTTAAATCCCGGCTTCATTTGCCATTTCTAATGTCTTCATTTGTATCCCACTCTCGAAAGAGGGTGCAAGTGTAGACATACCCTTACAGACTATGCAACATCATGAGGCAAAGATGTCATATGTGGCTGTTTTGTAGCTGTTTGAAATTCCCTTTGAGGAGGAAGTGGCTCTTTTCTGTTAAAAGTTGAGAACCATGGCCAAATGATTTTATTCAGTAGCAATCTGGTTGTATAGCTGATTACAGTTTGCTTTTAAGACAATGCTAAAATAACCACTGACCTTCAAGGCTTCTGTTATACAGGTTGAAACTCTCTAGTCGAACACTCTCTGGTTTGGCAATATCCATCGTCCAATATGATTTTACTTAGCTGGATGTGCACTTATCATGGGCATGGCCAAGTTTCCTGTGGTTCCATAAATTATTTTTTACAGCCACCAGTGCTGGCGCTCAGTGTTCTGTACTGTTGTTTAACTCTAATTTAACCCCAAATGTCTTCTAAGAGCCCAGTAAGCAGTGGAAGTGTTGGTAATGCTGCTTGACAAAATTGACCTCCTGTGGTCTGGCACATTCTCTGGTTCAGCACCATTCAGGTCCTGAGGGTGCCGGACTAGAGAGGGTTCAATCTGTATACCAATCCCCTTCATCTAGCACAACTACAATCTGGAAGCCAGTATAGCTGTTTTGTTATATATGGGCATTAAGCTTTGTGAAATGACATCAGGAGGATTCAGTGATGTGCATACAATGGTGTCTTTCTATAGGTGCTCTCGCTAGACAGATGCCTTAAGTTAACCAGAAGAGCCCAAATGTTTTGAGTATAGACTCCCAGATGGTGTTACTTAAAAATCACAGTCTACTTAGAGGAAACATGCTTTATGGAAACAAATGTACTCTTAGGAACAGTCCTTCATTGGCTAAGAGATGGACTGGATGATATGAGTGCTTTGCACCACCCTCTTCTATGATTCTATGAACTGTTGAATCATTAAGGCTCTCGCCGTTGAATGCTATTTGCCCTAGAACATGTTCTGAATTATGAGCTGGCAAAAAACAAAAACAAAAAACCCTCAACCAACCCAAAACAAAACTAAAGTAAAAAAATCTAAAGAGAGTGAATGGAAGAATAGAGGATTGAGGCCCTCCTCCCCCAAAAAGCGCAAGAGATCCTGTTTTTAAGGGTTTTTTCTTTTATATTGGAATGCCAGGCTCATTCCTTTGTCTACTGTTGTCCCATGAAATTTATTGCAATGTTAAGAAATCCTAGACTGTCATAACTCAGTCAATTACTAATATACATGCTATAGGTTTATACAGAATTCTTGTTGAACTGGAATAATCATTCCACAAGATATGGAAACTTAATTTGTATCGACTTTCCACCTCACAGGACACTTTATACCTGTCTGCAGCATAAAAGAAAAAAAAACAAATGCGCCAGATAATTTCCTGCTGGAAGCAGCCTTTTTAATTAAACAGGGCTCATACCAACCTGAACATAATGAAAATCTGCCTCACTGCATTATTCTTATCAGATTTTAATTTTTACACTATGGTTAAAATTCACACATTGACATAGATTATCAGCAGAAGAATCAGATGAATTTGAAAAGATATGATAGGAATCTAGAGTAGGTTTGATTCATTAAAACAAAATATTGAAATAGATTGTTACTAGGACTGCTGGGGTTTTCCTGGCCACATATCCTGTTTGCTGTATACATTTTTGTAAACTTCTTCACAGTTATGTCTATTAGAATTAGATTGGTGAGCTGTTCAGGCCAGTGGTATAGCTAGGACAGGAAAAGTGGGTGGGCCCCGCTTTCAGATAGGCAGGAAGTGATGGGGGCAGCACGAGGAATGGAGCGCCCAGGGGGAAGGAATGATCAGGGGCAGGAAGGATCAGATATGCAGGTGGGATCTAGTGTCCTGTAGAGAGGGGCATGAGGGATTCAGTGCCATGGGAAGGGGGCAGGAGGGATCTGATGCTCTGGGAGGGGCAAAAAGGGGAGGAAATGCAAGAGGGATCCAGTGCCCTGGCAAAATGGGGGAAGAGGGATGGGGAACCCAAGGCACACTGGCTGTACCCCTGGAGCAGAGGGGGGCTCCACCGGGGCTGAAGCACTGCCCACCCCTCCCAAACACAGTTCGGTTTCTGCCCCAATACTAGCCCTGCCCAGACATACCCAATGAGGCATGCCCTTAAGGAGCCAGCACTGGGGCTGGAGACCAGGGCAGGAGCACGCAATGCTGGCAGGAGAGCTATGTGACCAGGCTGGAGGACAACCAACTAGTGTCAGGAGTCCCAACCTGTGGATTCAGCCCGGATTTGTGTAGGCCTGGATGCTAAGTGGATGCTGGATGCCATGGCCCACATAGGCCCACCCATCGCTATGCCCCTGGTTCAGGCATTGGTCTATTGGACTTTGAAGTGAGGCTGAGTGGTTCTGTCCAGGATCTGAATGTCCTAATTTTAGTGCCTTATGACAGTTTATAAAGAGGTTTTGGCAAAATATTTTCTTTAAGTCAAATACATTCCTTTCCTTTTACCTTTCCTCACTCACCCTTCGTTGTAATGAAACATTCCACTGGGCTTAGAGGAGGGAGGGGTGCATTTTTATTGAGATAAGGAAGGATTTAATGTATTCAACCAAGTGAGAGATCCTGTTTTTTCTATCATATAAAATGGAGAAAAACTATAGCTGTTCCTCTGGCATGTAGTTGGGCCTTGGTCCAAATGCAGCGCATAGTGCTTAACATTACAGCCCCGATCTCCCCTCATCTTTAAATATGAAATTGAAGCTAATAGGGAATACAGGTCATGCTTAATTTGTGCTAGGGTTTGCTGGTGCTGAGCCCTGGCAACTCTAAGTGTGGCAGTTTATAGCCCCAGCATCTTGGGGAATTCTGTGCCAGTTATGAAAGTTAAAAAAATTGTTTGAGCCTGACACCTAATTATTTGAGCCACAGCACCTTTCTCTTTACAAATTAATCACTGACAACAGGTCACAACACACTGTGTTTCATCTTGTTCAGAGTGAACAGACCATGAAGCATCTAGAGTTGCATCTCCATACTAAAAACGAGGGTAGCTATTTATCTGTATAATTGTGTATAGTTTAGGAGCAGCCTCTCTGGCTTTTGGCAAATTAATCAACGTGTCATTGCCTTCTCCCCTACCATCTTTTTCATGACAAATTTTAGCCGCCGCCCCCCCCCCTCCCATTTTGCTCAAACCTGAGTAGGAATCAAATATCATCTTAATTTTAATCTGGAAATTTTTAATTTTATGGTCACCCTGCAAAATCATAAATGGTGACTTTGGACTTTTGTTTTGTCTTTATTTATCAGACCCTAAGATAGGATTTTTGTGCTGATGGCTGAGTGAAGTAGTTTATTGCCCAGGGTGATATAATGCCAATGATGGATGCTGGCAAAATTAAAATGTCAACATAGAAAATCGAAATGACTGACACGTAAACCACTTCAAATCATTGTGGGAAATGTGATTTATAGTCCCTTTTTATTTTCTTAATATATACAAGTCCTGCTAATGCTAGTGGAGATTTGCAAATCTGTAATTACTAGTCATATATCATACATCTCAATAATGTCGACTCAAGTATTTTTCTAAAAAGTTTTTAATCTTCACTCTTAAGGCCAGAAGGAAATTAGAAATTGATTCAGTACTTATCTTTTTAAAAAAGCTATAAGAAGCATTATTTCCGGGAAGATGAAAGGTTTCCATCCCTGAAGTTGGTCACAGTGTTTGCAGATCACCAAAAAAAGGGACAAAGCCATATTAATTTCTACCCCCTTTTCAAACTGCTTTTATTTTTGTTATTTTTTATTTATGCAATTCAGTTACCTCTCCCTCTTCTCTGGTCCCTTTTTGTTTTCTTATTTCCTGTCATCCCTTCATATGGGCAGTGAAGGTTCAAAGGAGCAACAGGCAACTTACCTGGGATTCCTGTGCCAACAACCACAGCAGCCTCCTCACCTACCACCATTATAACACCTACCACCCTGACCATTGCAGGATGCCAGCCTTGAAATTCCAGAAAACGCCTCCTCAAAAAAACCTTCGTAATGTTCCATGCTTTTTCCTGCTGACATATATATATTTTTCTTCTTCTTCCTCTCACTCTTCTCTTGTTTCAGTTGCACTTTAAAGATGTGGGTGTTGCACTTGAATGATGACATGGTTATTTCTGACAAATTATGCCCTTTTTTTTTTGACGGGACAGCCTTTGTAGATTGGAAAAGGCTTGAAAATTTTCATGTACCTGGTTTTTCAACCATATTTCTAGATCAATAGGTTTGAGCACCTTATGTGCAGCATAATCTTTGAATACAAAGAATGGCTTACAGATTTTATGTCAGAAATCACCTAATAAAAATGCATTTCTAGAATCAGTATCCAGAAACCTTGATTTATGTTGATTCATGGGTGTGTATCAAAAATATTTATTGTATGTACTTTGCTTAAAGTATATAGTACATATTTTTATTTTTCTGTCTACAGTGTCTTAGCTAGTTCCTAGTTCCTTTTATACCTCACATGGTGTTGAAATTCTGGCTATGCTATTATCTAGGGTCATACCTAAAAATGTATATGTGTCTTCGTTACTAGATTCACAAACCATTTTTGAGCACCATACGCGCAGATTCATGTTGCTGCTCTGTTCCTTGTTCTAAAGTTCTATGTGCCAAGTGTCCAATTTTTTACAGCAGCTTTGGTGTCTTCATCCTTCTCCCCTACCTCCATGAGTGCATACAGCCTGAGTTCCCTGAACATGGGGACTTTACCTCGTAGTCTCTACTCCACCAGCCCACGCGGAACAATGATGAGGCGACGACTGAAAAAGAAGGACTTCAAAAGCTCATGTAGGTAGTAATAGCTGTCATTTGCAACAAACGGGCTGGGGAAACAAGATGAGAGAAATGTTTACTGCAGTTTTACTTTAGTAAATGTATTGAAGAGGAGTTGTCAGGAGAGGGGAAGTAGTTTAGATGTTGTTCCATTTGGTGAGCAGTACTCAGCAATGTGCACTGTTAGTATCCAACACTAAAATGTGTTGATTACTTCTAGTTTGTGTAACCCATAATTAAAGATATATATTATTTTAGTGTAGTTTGCTTCAGTGCTCTCTGGATGAGTATGCAATACTAATTTTGGATGCCCCTTCCCCTAGTATTTAAACATAGTTGGGTGAATTTATCCATTCAACTTGTACAATCATTACAGTCGGCATAAAATATATACACCATTTTATTATACCAGTTGCTCTGGCTAATAGCCAAAAATAGACCTATCCTCCATGAACTTATCTAATAATTTTTGGAACCCACTTATGCTTTTGGCCTTCACAACATCCCATGGCAAAAAGTTCTACAGGTTGACTTGCGATGCATGAAATACTTTCATCTGAAGAAGTGGGCTGTGCCCATGAAAGCTCATGATACCATCTACATGTTTTATTAGTCTATAAAGTGCTACCAGACAATTTGTTGTTTTTTAAGTTTATCCCATAGGCTACGTCTAGACTACATCCCTTTTTCGTAAAAGGAATGTGAATTAGATGTATCGCAATTGCTAATGAAGCAGGGATTTAAATATCCCCCGCTTCATTAGCATAAAAATGGCTGCCGCTTTTTTTCCGCACGGAGCTTTGTCGGATAAGGGATCTTTCGGAAAAGGCTTTATTTTCCTCAAGATCAGCGTCTAGACTGGCGCTTTTTTCCAACAAAGCTCCCGTGTGCTATCCACTTCAAGATCCCTTTCTTGAGTGGAAACAGCTATTAAACCCCGTCATTTAGTGTGTACAGTTGGAATTATGTTTTCCAATGTGCTTTTCTTCACATTTTTCAATTCATCTTCCATTTTGTTGTCAGTCACATAGCTTAGTGAGATCACTTAGTAATTCTTTGCAGTCAGCTTTGAACTTAACTATTTTGAGTTACTTTGTATTGTCTGCAGATTTTGACCACCTCACTGTTTATTCCATCTTCCAGTTCTTTAGTGAATATGTTGAACAACACCGGCCCCAGAACAGATCCTTGAGTGACCACACTATTTATCTCTTTCACTATTGTGAAAATTGACCACTAATTCTTACCCTTTATTTCTTTTTTTTTTAACCTATTACCAGTGCATGAGAGGATCTTCACTCTTATCCTGTAACTGTTTAGCTTCCTTAAGAGCTTTTGGTGTGGGACTTTGTCAAAGGCTTTCAGAAAAGCCAAGTACATTGTATCAACAGGATCACACTTGTCCCCTGGCTTGTTGACGCCCTCAAAGATTTCTAATAAGATTGGTGAGGCACGATTTCTCTTTATAAAAGTTGTGTTGATTTCCCCTCCCCCACCCCCACCCAAACATATTGTGTTCAATTACATGTCTGAATGTTCTGGGTTTTACTATAATTTTAACTAACTCTCAGTGTACTCAGTCACTGGCCTATAATTGCCTCTGGAGTCTTTTTTTTTATTATTATTAATTTTATATTCACTATCCTCTAGTGGTACAGAGGCTGATTTAACAGATAGGTTACATATGATAGTTTATTGCTTTATGATATCATATGTGAGTTCCATAAGAACTCTTGGATGAATGCCATCCCAGCTAGTCCTGGGATATTATTGCTGTTTATCAAGTTGTTCCAAAACAAGTTCTGCTAACACCTCAATCTGGGAAAGTTCCTCAGATATGTCACCTAAAAAGAATGGCTCAGGGGTGATAATCTCCCTCACATCCTCTGCAAAGAAGGCCAGTACAAAGTATTGATTTTGCTTCTCTGCAATGGCCTTGTCTTTTTGAGTGCTCCTTTAGTACTTGGGTTGTCCAGGGATTGTCCAGAAGCCTTTGGTATGAGTCTTTATTATAAATTTTATTATAAATTTTAAATAGTTTCCATGCAGGCATTTCACTCTTGTCATTGTTCCTTTTAATTTCTGTTTAACTAGCTTTCTCAATTTTGTGTAGTTCCCCTTTATTAAGTTAAATGCTATTGTGATAGGGTTTTTTGGTATTTACTGCCCTATTTAGATACGTTAGACTTAATTACATAATAGTCACTATTACAGAATGGTTCAGCTGTTTCGCCTGTTGGACCAGATCCTGGACTTCACTTCAAACTAAATCAAAAATTGATTCTCCCCTTCTGGGTTACAGAACAAGCTTCTGTAAGAAGCAGGGATGAATGTGTCCAGAAATTTTATCTTTGCATCCTGTCCTGAGATAACATGTGTCCCAGCTGATATGGGTGTAGTCCTCCATTATTATTGAGTTTTCTATTTTTATAGTCTCTCTGATCTCCCTGGGCATTTCATAATAAAGAGGTACCTGATACATTGAGCAGAGGGACCATTTTTATATAATTATTTTGCTAATTCAGGCCCACTTTCAGTAGTGTGAATCTGTCTTTCATTCTGAGAGTTTTTGGACATTCTCCTACAATTGGATATAATAATAATGGAGATTGCCTATCTCCTAGAACTGGAAGGGACCTTGAAAGGTCATTGAGTCTAGTCCCCTGCCTGATGAATTTTTGCCCCAAATCCCTAAATGGCCTCTACAAGGATTGAACTCACAACCCTGGGTTTAGCAGGCCAATGCTCAAACCACTGAGCTATCCCCTCCCCCTGCATGGAGTCCCACTGATTTGAATTGGGCTCTGCAAATATGTGGCCCACGTGGAGTACTGCTGAGGTCACTGGGGCTGTGTCTACATTGGCACCCCTTTCCGGAAAAGGGATGCTAATGTAGCACTGTGGAATAGGCAAATCCGCGGGGGATTTAAATATCCCCTGCAGTATTTGCATTAACATGGCTGCCGCTTTTTTCTGGCTTGGAGATAAGCCGGAGAAAAGCACCAGTCTAGACGTGATTCTCCGGAAAATAAAGCCTTTTCCGGAGGATCTCTTTCAAGCACTATTCCAAAGTGCTACATTAGCATACCTTTTCCGGAAGGGATGCCAGTGTAGACACAGCCTGGGTGTTCTGCTCGGCTCAGCTTGTGGGTAGAGGGCATTAGTCAGAGAAGAATTTTCACTTGTTGGCCAAGTTTCTCTTGTGGATGGGAATTGTGGGATTCCACAACATGCTCTCAAAAATTTGCAAATCACAGTAAATGTGTCAATACAAATCATCTCTGATTTTTGTTGGAAATAACAAATAAGTCCATGTGAGATTAAGGGGTTTGGTTTTTGTTTTATTTGCCTAGTCCTTTAGCAGTGCAACTCTTTTCACACAGTGGATCCAATACATTTTACATACTATCTGCTAATATATCCTTTCAGATTATTAGAAGATATTGTGCCAATTCATACTATGGCATTGATACAATTGAGTATCATAATGTATGAATCTCATTCTCTCTCTACACATGCAGAAAGGTAGAGGGATTATTATACAAATACTAATTGATTTAGAAAGGAATAAAAGTAAAATACTGCCTAAGGCAAAAATATTTCCTGAGATGGTGGTAGCCTGTCGACAGTGGTCATTCTCTGTGGCTGAAGAAACTGTTGTTAACTGAGGCAATTTTATTACCAGCATTGCCTCTGGAGACAGTCGCTGTTTGTTTGTGTGATATTTTTATATTCTATTTAATAACCATAAGTCTTTGAGGCAGATTCTCTCCTGTACAGAGGACCAACATAAAAGGACAAACGTGGCACATGGGCAGGGCTCGGCCCAGCTGATTTTTACCTTTTAATCACATACAAACTACAACATCTAAGAATTGCTGGTGCATTAAGGAGAAATTAGAGTTGCAGCCACCCCAGGAAGTGATATTAAATCTCATGCTTCAAGTCTTAAAACAATCCCTAGAGATTAGGATAGCATCTAAAGTGAGTAGAGGGAGGCAAATTACCCACATCTGTTCATTGTGGGATTCTTACACCTTCCACTGAAGCATGAGGGATGGTGTAGACGGAGCTTGGTCCTGCCTTGAGGGCGGGGGGCTGGACTCGATGACCTCTTGAGGTCCCTTCCAGTCCTATTATTCTATGATTCTATGATTCTTTCTGATGCTGGCTGTTGTGACAGACAGGATATTGCACTGACTAGAGGGACCTAGGGTATGATTCAGTATGGCAATTCTGATGTCCCTCAGAAATGGCCAATTCCACTGCCAAGCAGAAGAATTTGGGCAAGCCTGCCATCTCTGTGTGAGAGATTGGGGTGGACAATAATTTTTGACCAAGGGCCACTTCAGAAGGGGCAGAGCCAGAACACTTCTGTGCTTCCCCACCCACAGACCCTGATCTAAACAGTGTTTGGTCCTGCCATAAGGGCAGGAGACTGGACTTGATGACCTCTCAAGGTCCCCTTCCGTTCTAGTGTTCTATGAATCTATGATTCTGTATCAGAGGCAGCAAAGGGGGGGGCGGGGGAGAGCTGATGTTGGGGGGAGCTGGCTTAACAGCTGTTTCCTCTGGCACCGTCTCTGCAGGAGAATGGGGTGGCAGAGGCACACTGGGAAAATGCACGAGTGAGGACTGAAGCAATACCTGCTCGTGCTGGTCTGACTGCTGTGCCTCTGCCTTTGAAATGTAGCAAGAGCCCCATAGGGGTCAGTGGGAACACGGGGCAAGCCGGGACTCAAGCAGTCTCCGCACGTCTGGAATTCCCTGCTATGCCACATCTATCTTTTAAATGTAGTAAGAACCACAGAAGGCTCTTAATACATTTACAAAGCAGAGGTGAAGACGAGCTAGTGAATATCCTGCCCCACCCCTTATCGACTAATTGAGTAGTCGATGAAAATTCCATCGACTACTCGATTAGCTGATCAATTGAAATTGAACATCCCTAGTGCACATAAAATTCATTCTACACATGGACCTAAAAATACTATCTTCTGGTGCCTGTCCCTCCCCTCCACTTGTCTGCCCTTCTGCTTTACCCCCACGATCCCTTGGCACCAGCACCTTCCCTTACCCCTTCACCTTCCTAGTGCCTCCCTCTTCCCTCACTGCCCCTGCCCTCCTTGCCCTCTTTCTCCCTGGTGCCCATCCCTTCACCACTCTTGGCCTCAGTTCACCTCATGCCCCTCTTTACCCTCACACATGACACACTCCATCCACTACCTTCCTCGTTCCCACCCCTCCTTTCAACCCCTCTTCTCCTGGCACCCTCTCCTCCCCTCTCCTCTGGCTCTCTCTTGCCCCCATTGCTCCTTCCCTCTCCTCTCCCAGCATCACCCTTTCCCCTCCCTTCTCTCACCCCCACTGACACCTTCCCTTCCTTCCCCCCTCCTCTTTTCCTTGTTGTCTCCTCTTGGCCCCCTGGCATTTGTCTCTCCTCCATCCTGCCCCTTGGTGCCTTCTCCTTTCTTCTACTGCCTTCTCCTCAGCACAACCCTCTTCCCCTCTTCACCTTCTTTCCCTTCAGTTCTCCCCCTGCCCTTTCCCTAACTTTCTACCTTTGCAGTGGAAAGTAGTTTGTAGGGGCTGGATCCGGGGCTATTTTTTAGTACCGCAGTCCTGGCCCCAAAAGCTCACGTATCTCCGACCCCAGCTGCTCTTGGGGTGGGACCGCGTGCCAGGAGTGGAGCAGAGGCTGCCCACGGTGCTATTTTTAGTACTGTGGTCGCGGTTCCCATGGGTGGACCCAGCTCCAGCTGGAATAAAGCAGCAGCTGCATGTGGCCCGTTCCAACTGGGGGAGCCTCACTGCAACAGCCTCACCTTAGGTACCCTGGCTCCAGGCTGAGCAAAAGGGCAGCCGCCCGCCACCAAGAACCCACCAGGCCACTGGCTGCAGGTACCACTCCCCTTCCCTTGCAGCAAGACGGGGAGAAGTGAGTGCTGCTGCGTGGCTCTTAAAATGACATGGGAGGACCTACAATTTTTAGTTCACGCTCATGCAGGCACATAGCTTAGAGGAAACACAGGTTGGCTCTAAGTGTTGCATCCCTAGGTCTTGATTGGCTTGGGGGCGAGGGAGTGGCAGGACCTCCATAGGCCAGATCAACCCACTTAGCAGATTAATCCATTCTGTAGAAGCACTTTTGCCCACCCCTGGTCTAGCCCATCCCTGATAGATGTCTATCTAACCTGATCTTAAATATCTCCAGAGATGGAGATTCTACAGCCTTCTTGGGCAATTTATTCCAGTGTTTAACTACCCTGACAGTTAGGAATTTTTTTCCTAAAGTCCAACCTAAACCTCCCTTGCTGCAATTTAAGCCCATTGCTTCCTGTCCTGTCATCAGAGGCCAAGGAGAACAATTTTTCCTCCCTCCTCCTTGTAACACCCTTTTAGATACTTGAAAACTGCTATCATGTCTCCTCTCAGTGTTCTCTTTTCTAAACTAAACAAGCCTCAATCCTTTTCAGCAGTACAGCTTCCTAGACAAGAAGCAGCAAGAGGGGTTGAAGTGAGTAGTCTAAGCCTATGCTTATCGGGTAGTCGACTAGTTTACTAATTGCGTACATCCCTAATGTGCACCAATATGGAGGTGTGTGGTGAGGATGAGGTCAAGGGGTTCAATGTGGTAGGAGACTGAGGGGTAGGGCAGATGGTTGGAATGTGTGGGGTGGGGGGGATAAGGGCTCTGGCTGGGGATGTGGGCTCTGAGGTGATGTTGCCCCAGGGCTGCAGCAGGAAGAGAGGACTTCCCTCAGCACTCTCTCATCACAGCAGCTCAGAGCTGGGTGAGAGGCTCCTGTACCCAGCCATGGCTGCTCCAGCTGGGCTGGGTCAGGGAAGAGGTGCCTCTCCATGGTCATGTTCGTGGCAGCCCTGGTGGGGCTGGGCTAGACTGGACTGCATTGTGCGGGGGGCGGATCTGTGCAGTCCTTGATAGCCTTCTGCATGGCTGTGCAGCTTAGAGGGAACTAAGAATGGGAGACTGCTTACACGTCCCTTCTTGACAATGATTTATGTTAGGTGCAGATTGTTGCCCTTTGTCTAGAAGAGCAATAGCACAATCTGCTTTGGGGTTAGTAACCGATTTCTAACCAGTCAGATTGTTTTGGGATAGTTATAAATGTAAGTTGTAATAAGTCTTGGTCTGAGGGAAATGGAGAAGATATGTTGGTGAAGGGTGCTATAAAGTTTTCATTGCCACTTGTTAGAAAAGTCTGCATAACTAATAGATTCTTCCCAAACGCATAATAAAGTACAAAGGTGTAGAATACGATAAACGTTTAATTGCTGTGAGTTTGCAGTGACTGTAATACTTATGCAAGACTTTCTAAACATGTGAGTGTAAACATTTAAGACACCTCCATACCATTATGTACTTTATTTATTCCACTTTTTTTCTTCTCCAATAATCGTGCTCTGCTTTTCCACCTTTGAGGCACGTTACTTAGTAGGGAAGCAATTATGTAATTTGGGTAGAGTTTAAATCCCCAAATGCTGTGCAGTGTGGTTATGTAAATAGGACAGATTATCTTATGCCAGCGGTGGTGATGTATAGGTGTTTACACAATGGTTTTCAGGACCCCACGTTTGGTAGTAGTTGAAGAAGGGCTTGGACATCCTTTTTTTTAATGAAACTTCATTGTTTACACAGTCCCTTTAGCAAATGTCATAGCAAGATTTGGGACACAGCAACTCTGCCTCAGTTTCCCTCTTTTGATGTGTTCCCTGCCTTCTAGCCTGCTTGTCACTTCCTTGTTCTGAACTCAGTTCTCCGCCCAGGTCCAAAGTTCCCTCTCAGCTGTGCGGCTGAGTGGCCGTGCAGCTATGTTCTGAACTATGTTCTTGCAGAAGTATAAAGCTCTCCACGGAGGCAGGGAGATCAGCTGATCAGCGGGACCTGGGCTTCAGTAAACAGCAGCTAAACCCTGTGCATGCTTGAAATGAAAGCAATCAACGGAGATAAACAGGGAATGAGTGGCTGGGAGAAGGGAGGGAGTAATTGGTTTGGGGGGAAGTCCCATCTGCCAGAGGGGGAGAGAGAGAGTCAGAAACCCAGCAGTCTCTTCAGTCATCCTTGGCGCGGAAGGGGGAGGATAGTGGAGAAAAGAGGGAGAGATTGCTGGCATCTGTGCAATGAGGTGGAGGCAGGGGCAACTTGTTTGGCTGGGTGTCTGACTATGACTAGCTGCAGTCCTCTCTGTTAGGCAGGTTTGGAGGGAGGGGGGAAAGCCTGGTGTGTGTATGTGCTAGGAGGGCATTTGCCTGATTAGATTTCAAACAAAGTTTGCATATCATAGAATCATAGAATACTAGGACTGGAAGGGACCTCGAGAGGTCATCGAGTTCAGTCCCCTGCCCTCATGGCAGGACCAAATACTGTCTAGACCATCCCTGATAGACATTTATCTAACCTACTCTTAAATACAGGCAGTCCCCGGGTTACATGGATCCGACTTACATCGGATCCCTACTTACAAACGGGGTGAGGCAACCCCGCACTAGCTGCTTCCCCCCAGCAGACCAGGGAGACGCGAAGCTAGCGCCTGCTTCCCCCCCCCCCCCCCAGCAGACCAGGGAGACGCGGAGCAGCTTTTCTCAGCAGACACCTCAGCTTGAGAATAAAGGACTGAGGGAAGTAAGGTGTGGGAGAATAAAACTGAGTTCTGGAGCAATGTTTGGCTAGAGTTTCCCCAACAATATGTACCAGTTCCGACTTCCATACAAATTCAACTTAAGAACAAACCTACAGTCCCTATCTTGTACGTAACCCGGGGATTGCCTGTATCTCCAGAGATTGGGATTCCACAATTTATTCCAGTGTTTGACTACCCTGACAGTTAGGAACTTTTTCCTAATGTCCAACCTAAACCTCCCTTGCTGCAGTTTAAGCCCATTGCTTCTTGTTCTATCCTCAGAGGCCAAGATGAACAAGTTTTCTCCCTCCTCCTTATGACACCCTTTTAGATATCTGAAAACTGCTATCATGTCCCCCCTCAATCTTCTCTTTTCTAAACTAAACAAACCCAGTTCCTTCAGACTTCCCTCATAGGTCATGTTCTCTAGACCTTTAATCATTCTCGTTGTTCTTCCCTGAACCCTCTCCAATTTCTCCATATCTTTCTTGAAATGTGGTGCCCAGAACTGAACACAATACTTCAACTGAGGCCTAACCAGCGCAGAGTAGAGTGGAAGAATGACTTCTCGTGTCTTGCTCACAACACACCTGTTAATGCATCCCAGGATCATGTTTGCTTTCTTTGCAACAGCATCACACTGCTGACTCATATTCAACTTGTGGTCTACTATAACCCCTAGATCCCTTTCTGCCTTACTCCTTCCCAGACAGTCGCTTCCCATTCTGATGTATGAAACTGATTGTTCCTTCCTAAATGGAGCACTTCGCATTTGTCTTTATTAAACTTCATCCTATTTACCTCAGACCATTTCTTCAATTTGTCCAGGTCATTTTGAATTATGACCCTATCCTCCAGATTAGTCGCAACCCCTCCCAGCTTGGTATCATCTGCAAACTTAATAAGCGTACTTTCTATACCAATATCTAAATCGTTGATGAAGATATTGAACAGAGCTGGTCCCAAAACAGACCCCTGTGGAACCCCACTTGTTATGCCTTTCCAGCAGGATTGTGAACCATTAATAACTACTCTCTGAGTACGGTTATCCAGCCAGTTATGCACCCACCTTATAGTAGCCCCATCTAAGTTGTATTTACCTAGTTTATTGATAAGAATATCATGCGAGACCATATCAAACGCCTTATTAAAGTCTAGGTATACCACATCCACCACTTCTCCCTTATCCACAAGACTCGTTATCCTATTAAAGAAAGCTATCAGGTTGGTTTGGCACGATTTGTTCTTTACAAATCCATTCTGGCTGTTCCCTATCACCTTGCCACTTTCCAAGTGTTTACAGATGATTTCCTTAATTACTTGCTCCATTATCTTCCCTGGCACAGAAGTTAAACTAACTGGTCTGTAGTTTCCTGGGTTGTTCTTATTTCCCTTTTTATATAGGTGTTAATTGCTTAAGATACGAAATAAAAGATTATTTTAACAGTTTCAGAGGTGTAGCCCTGTTAGTCTGTAGCTAAAACATATTAAAAAACAGTGAATAGTATTAAGGTGTTGCAGGGCTATTTGTTGTTTTTTAATTCTTTTAACAGAATTTTTTGGAGTGCTGCAGATATCTAAACTGATTTTTTAAAAATCCTATGTTACTAATTAATACCTAGTAAATTGTGTTGCATTAAGGCCAGATCTTTGCTATCTGATAGAGTGCTGGCTTTTATGAGTTAGAAGTAGCATCACACCTAGTACTTGCTAGTTGTTGTGTAGGATAAAACCTTAATTGCAAGCTCTTTGAACCATATCAATCTCTACAAATCCTGAAGCCAGGTGTTAATTTGTTCTGGGACTTCTGCTCTTCCTCCAGTAGAAGAAGGCTAATTTCCTACCTTTGTAGTCACAAGAGTACCTCTCAGTGAATTTCCTTTTCATTGTGGTACCTAATTAGATGAGGAAAGTGACATGACAAAACAGTCTTGAGTTTCTGATTCAAAACTCTTGTTGTAAATGGACAGATTCTTACTGACTATAGTGGGCTTTGTATCAAGCACTGAGTTTGCAGAATCATATTAACTTGAAACTCAATGCAAAAAACTAGTGCTATAAAATAGGGCCCTACCAAATTCACGGTCCATTTGATCAACTTCATGGCCAATAGTAAATGTTATTTCAGTGATTTAAATTTGAAATGTCATGGTGTTGTAATTGTAGCGATCACGTGACCTACAAAGGATTTGTGTGGAAGTTGCAGGATTATTATAGGGAGGATTGCAGTACAGCCACCTTTCCTTCTGCACTGCTGCTGGTGGCAGCACTGCCTACAGAGCTCAGCAGCTGCCTAATGGCATGAGTCTCTGCTAAACGAACATTCCCAGAAAAGTTTGTGAGATTTAAGATGTTGTGGGGCATTGGCAAGGTCTTGATGAGTAGGAAGGCACCTGTTTTCCTGCATTTGCTGAGTTTTGTGGAATGTTACAGCAGTTCAGCGTATCAGCAGGGGAGCAATGTTAGACATGGTGTTGGAGTCGACCTAAGCGTTCCCATGATGCACCACATCGCTGTGTTCAGCTGGGTATCCACAAGTCATGTGTGGCTGCATCTGCTTCATACCAGTGCACAATATTCAGCTACTGAATATGTAAGTGCTATTGCACATGTTCTCAGTATTGATGCTGATGCCCCTCAGGTTGTACCTACTAATTCTGGATTATGTGGGCTCTCATTTTTATCTTTGCAGCTGCGTACTCAAGATGATCATAGAAGGAGAGGGTGTGGTCAAATTTCATTCAGAGATATGTTGGTGTGTAATCACGTTGCACATTTTTACCACAGAAAGCTACTTTCTGTGTGGTTCGAGCACTCTTATCAAGATGGAATACGTTTACTATTGTTTTTCCAGGGTTTGGTTTGAGTCTCAATTTCCAGAAATATTGTTCCATATATTGGAGGAACTCAGTTGATGCTTTCTCAGTGTCATGGAGGTTTGATGGTTGGTTGCTATAGCAAGATCATCTGCATATCCAAATGTTTGTGATTTAGTTGGAGACACGTCATTTATATAAATATTAAAAACGGTTGGTGCAACTACAGAGAGGGTGTGCTGGTGTTATTACCCAGGTACATGTACATGTCAGTTACTTGGCATGATCCACAGCAGGTGAAGTAATTGGTAACAATATATAATTTTAGCAGTTTCAGTGCCAGGCTATTAATCCATACACTATTATACGCACATGACACGTCAGCAGATACTGTACCAGTTGTTAGGTATTTGTTTATTTTTTGTTGTTTTGGTTGTTTGATAGCCAGCCTCACTGTGAGTTGTGAGTCCCAGAATTTGGTCACAACTACATTTTGGTCAGAAGCCTACCTATTCAGCAGGGATAATTGGCTGAGTGAAAGGACATATTCTTTTGAAGGTGATACGTTTAAGAAGTTTACCAGTCATACATAGTAGATAAATTGGCCCGTAGTTTCCCAAAGGTTTTCCAGGCTTTGTTATGGCAATTACCATTGCCTCCCACCATATTTTAGGGATCTGTACAAGCCTTAAGGTAGTGGAGTACAATCATAGAACACTAGAACTGGAAGGGACCTCGAGAGATCATCGAGTCCAGTCCCCTGCTCTCATGGCAGGAGCAAGCACTGGTTACTCTAGATCATCCCTGACAGGTATGTGTCTAACCCCCGCTTAAACATCTCCAGAGATGGAGGTTCCACAACCCCGCTTGACAGTTTATTCCAGTTCTTAACTACCCTAACAGGCAGGACATTTTTCCTGATGTCCAACATAAATTTCCCTTGCTGCAACTTAAGCCCATTGCTTCTTGTCCTATCATCAGAGGCCAAGGAGAACAATTTTTCTGAGTCCCCTGCTGACCCTAGGCTCCATGTGGCGCTGCCGCTTTGAAATGACATGTGGACAGGGCCAGCTCTCAGTTTTTTGACACCCTAAGCAAAAAAAATGTTTGGTTGCCCCACGCCCCCCCTTTTTTTGTTGGCTTTTACACGTTTGCACTTTGCAGTGTTTTTTTCTTTTTGTTTGTTTTCATTTTCATTTTTGTCCCAGCATTTTAGCCCTATAAATAGCAAATACAATTTTAATTATTTTTTTTTCCATAAAGGCAAAGGCACTTCAAGTAAACTCCCCTTCCCTTTTCACTAGCTGCTGGGTCACAACAGCCTTTTCCCTGCCCTGTCCAGCCCCAGGAAAAGGGGCTGCGGGGTTCAGAGGGGGCACAGGGCCAGAGGGGCGGGGGGACTGGGGTGCAGGGGCAGCACAGGGAACAGGCAGCGCAGAGGCAGAGGGGAGCAGGGTGCGAGGTGCAAGGGAGGTGCAGAGCCAGAGAGTCGCAGGGAACAGGGAGAGCAGGGGCACCGGGGAGCAGGGTGCAGGGGCAGCTCAGGGAATGGGCAGCGTAGAGCCAGAGAGGCGCGGGGCAGGGCAGGCGCAGCGAGCCGGGCAGCCAGCAGGGAGCAGTCTCTCGCTGGCAAAGGGGGCTGGAGCCGCGGCAGGACTGGACCCGGCAGGGCGGGGCGGAGCCTGACTGCCGCACTCCGCAGCCAGCTCTTGGGGACATGCAGCCAGAGCCGAGCTCCCGCGGCCCTTTAAAATTAGCGGGGTGGGGCCGGGCATTGCTGGGGGTGGCTGCTTACCTGGAAATGCCGCCCCTGGAAATGTGCCGCTCCAAGCACATGCTTGATTTGCTGGTGCCTAGAGCTGGCCCTGCATGCGGAGCACAAGGTTTTGCACACAGTCAAACGTGTGCCTTACTGTGTAGCAGAACTTTTGCAGTATGAGAGCTCCTGGTCTGATTGTATTTCTGAAGCAATTCCTGCATCTCTCTCACCCAGCAAGGAGTGTGCTTTTCCTGGAAGGCTCTCGATCCCATGCATCTCCCTTTTGAGTCAGGACCTCCTGTTTGAGAAATTCTGGTTTCCCCTGTGAAATCCATATAGAGTAAAAGCACACAAAAGACAAGAGTTCAGGGTCCAGATTTCACATTCCAGGAAATATTTTTCCTAGCCATGAATTTGGTAGGGTTCTATCTTTAAACCCTAAGTTGAAGGAAAAGTTTACACAAAGCCTAATGAAGAAATGCCAGTGAGATTTTTCTACAACTGTGCTAACAACTTATAAATATAAAACATATTTAAAAACAAGTAGTAACTTTGTTTTTTACTCATTAAAAATGGCAAAGAACTTAAACTGTCCCTCAGATGAGCCATTTAGTTTTAGCTAATTCCTTGTAGGTACTGATGAGCCTTGAAGGAATTTAGAGGAGGACTGGGCAGTAGCAGGAGGATTTAGGGATACCGCTGCAATAGTGCTTTATTGGTTTGACTAGAATCAGAACAAATTGGTGCCTGTCTGCTTTGTATAGGATAATAGTGTCTTCCAGTAGCTATATATAAACAATGATAAAAGACCTCATTAGTCAGGGATCAAAGTACCCAAGGGCACCCTACTTCTTTTGTGCAAGTATTGGTGTTGAATCTCCACATCATTTTTCCCTTGAATTGTGCCGCAGTGCAGTCAGCTGAGATGGTATGGGAATAAAGAGAGAGCAAAAAAGTCTGTCAGAAACGTAGGAATCTTGCCAACAGTGGGTGGGGGGAACTTTTTATAGGAGTTATAGGATCCGTTTTTTTGAAGGACAATATAGAACGTGGTGGTTAATTGGTATTACGTAGCTCAAATTGCCTGACATAAATGTTAATGAGAAATAAACACCACAGGTGGTGAAATTCCCTACCTTTCTAGGACATTTGCCCTGTTTCTAATGAATAAAATATTAGAGATTTTCAAAGGAGCCTACAGGAATTAGCAGAGCCATAACTTAAGTAATCTAGCTCCCAGGCTGAGAGCACATTTGTACCCCTTAAAAGTAACACATAGCAGGGCACTCAGAGTCACATGGCTCTCCCCCGGCTCTGATTTCTGACCTCAATTTAGTAGAGTATTTTAAAAATGTGAGTTGCGCCTTTCTTAGGGGCACATGCACCACAGTTTGAAAATTACTTATTGCTAGGAGCTGGCAGATTGGAAGCTAGTGGGAGTCACGTGGCTTCCTTGGATTCCCAACTCTCTGCCCTGTGGAAGCCAGAGTGCTGGCTGGCTACTTCTCGGCCTCTCCAGCCTTGTTCCCTAAGCCATGCTGCCTTTGCCTCTGGGCACTCCCCAGAAAGATGGGTGGCAGCTCTCCAAACTGTTCCCCACTGCTCTCGTGCCTCTTTCCCAAAGCAGCACAGATCCTGGCTGCCATGAGATGCTCCCCCTCACAAACTCATTCCTCCTGGACATCCGTCTCCCAGCAGTCTGGCCACACCCTGTTCACTGCCTAGAGAATTGTCATTGCAGCCGGATTATTCCCCTCACTTCATGCATGCAGAACAGAACTGCCTCTTGCCCCGCTTGGCTGCCTTGCCCCAGCCCAACCTCTCACCTCAGCCACATTAACCTAGGGCCCGGCCCAGCCAAGTCTGGAAACCAAGGCTGTGAGAACAGAGTGACCTCTAAGGTTGCCACATTTCAAGTTCCCAAATGGAGGATGTTGCTGGGGGGGAATAGGAGTGGAGAGGGAGCAGTAGGGGTACAGTTGGAGGGCACTGGAGTGGGTATTTGAGGAACACTGGAGGTGGACTTGCAGTGGAAATACCCACTGTAGTAGGGTTGCCAGATGGTTTCATCAAAAATACCGGACACACTTGACATTACATCACAATCTACATTACATCTTATTTAGAAAATACCGGACATTTCTATTTTCTCATTTCTATTTTCTCAATTTGTTTCCTGAACAGAAAGCTCAAATACTGGACTGTCTGGTTCAAAACCGGACACCTGGCAACCCTACACTGGAGATGGGGGCCAGTGTCACTCTCTGTCACAGTGGTGGGGCAGCTGGCGCAGGCCTGAGATGTAGACCTCTGCCCCATCCCTGGGCAAGGCAGAGGCACCATTTCAAATTTTGGTAGGGGGGGTAACTTTGACCATGATTCCCGGGGTTACTTAGGTACCTGAAAACTCAGGTTTTTTGCGTTAACTTAGAAATTAGCACTGTATACACACTTCCTATATAAAGAAAGAACAAAATGTATAGAAATGCCAGTTAAAGCCATATTTTAAGTTTATATGTAAGGATAGAACAATCAGGAGATAATACAGGAAAATATTTCCAATCCCAAAACTTGAGGTGGAGTCAGAACTTTACATCTGGATCCTGCCATTAAAGGGTTAAGACATTATTCAGCTCAGTTGGTGATGGGGAGGAGCCTGTTTCAATACCTGCAGCCAGGACAAAGTCCCATATGAAGAGGAGTTGCCACAGTCACTACAGAGCCTGCTGCTCTTGAGAGAGAATTCTGGATTTGGGAATGTCAGGTCCCACAATCCCATTGTCACACTGCCTGGTGTGGGACACAGCTAAGCATGCCAATCTCAGGTCAGACTGCCAGGAAACCGGGCATGTACCCCACACTGCATCGGATTTGGTGAAATCTTGCCTGTCCAGGTCAAAATGTAGTTCGTATCTTATGCAAAAACTATGCTCGTTGCCAATCTTTTAGCAATTAAATAAGTTTTCTTCTTCTTTTATATATTAATAGAGTTAAGAGGTTAAATTAATTATATACACTATACTTGATTTCATAGTTTGTAGATCAGGATAATAGCAGTGATGTTAAATCTGCCAGTTTGTAATAAGTCTCTTTGGTTCATCCCAAATAGCAGGGTCCTCAGTCCATTGTTCAGAGTTCTTGATTAGAAATCATAATTCAGAGATGTGGAGCAGAAAAGAGACAAAGAAGTAATGCCATAGTCTCCATTTTTATATCCTCAGCCCTTGTGCATGGAAAGTTACTGGCAAAAACATGGCTTATAACTCCTTACATGCAATTGCTGAATCGTGGGGCATTCTCAGGAGGAGTTCACTGAAGAGCTGATTCTCCTTAATGGACCATCAATATATGGCTGACCTGCCTCTGTCTTGAGGCTGTTATCCAGGAACACAATATAGCCATGGTGCACAGATTTAAGCAGGCCAATAATATTTAGCAACTGTTAACATTTCCTTTGATACCTTAAGTTATGGGATGGAAGCACTTGGTGCACAGAGATTTCTTCTGCTGATGTCAAAATTAAGATCTGAACAGCTGGTTCTTAGGGCAAACTTTGTCTGCCTAGGCAGGTGAGTAATGAACAGGTACATGTACCTGGATCTCTCATGTTTCCCTTGGCTGTCATGAGCCCTAGCAGAGATTCTTTTAGCTCAGGCCTCAAGGCCCTTTGGTGTAGGTGACTTGATTTTGGCCCCAGCTGCAGCTGTGAAGCTTTCCAAGACTGTTATGTGCAGCAAACTGTGTGACTGTCACCACACAGAAGTACCTCCTTGAATCTCTCCTTGCCTTCCCAGTGCCTCGCTGTTCGATACAGTGACACAGTTGGTCTGGATTAGAACAGGGTCAAATAAAAGCTGGCCAGTATAATTTGAAGTCCATGTGTGAGTGACAGGGCCCATCTTTTCATCAGCAGCTGTGAAAAATGTGCATCTCCAGACCTCTCTGCTGGAATTGAAGCCTGAGACTCCCCAGTTCATGGAACTGAGCCTACAGACATACCAGAGGGTAGTCACTGCCATGGCAAGTGGGGGTCCTCCTTGCCACTGCCATGCACTTGTGTCAGAGTCACAGGTTTGTCTGCAGCCAAGGGGTAAAGTTCAGGCCTGTATGCAGCAAAGGCCTCTGACAGTGGCCACCCAAGAGCCACAGCTACGCAGTTTGGCACGCTAGCTCGTCCACATAGAAACCCTGGCCAGGGATGTGTCTGCTTAAATTGCAAACCCCCTCTAGTGGGTACAACTAGTAATTAGCATCTTTAATGAGAGTCCTAACCCCAGGTGTCCTCTTTCCCCCAGTGCTGGGAAGGGCCGGGCCCCAGCCTGGTGACAGGGCTCTAACAGGGCTCAGGCCTGCACACAGGTTAGGGAGTGTGACCTGAGACAGTGGAGAATGATAGACAGTGGATCTGGGGAAGGCAACAGTTCCATCCTGAGCTGATCTTCCATGCAGCCCTTTCTGGCACAGATCCCTACAGCACTTAGCATGTTTCATGTGTGTGCCAACACAAAGCCCAACTTGTGCACACTTTCTTCTCCTCATGCCTATGCTAATGCTCATGTATCCCCTTCTCCCCTAACCCTGCACTCCCCTCCTGTGCCCCCTTCTCCCCTAACTAATGGTCTCTTTAAGCTGCGCATCAGCACAGCCCCACAGCTACACAGGGTTCTGTGCATGGTGCTGCCTGGCTGGGGGCAGGGCACTTCTCCCTCAATGACAGCAGCAGCTCCTTGCTGCGGAAAGAGCTGCGAGTCTCTCCCAGCTGGTAGGGACTGGGAGAGACTCACTGCTCTGTCTTCAGCAGGGAGCTGCTGCTGTCATTGAGGGAGAAGTGCCAGGCAGCACCATGCACAGAACCCTGAGAACCTGGTGGGGTGTGGCTCATGAAGCAGTCGTGGGGCTGTGCAGATTAGAGGGAACCTTGCCTTTCATCCCTGCGCTCCCCTCTTGCGCTCCCTTTTCCCAACCCCTGTGCTTCCCTCTTGTGTCCCCTTCTCCCCAACCCCATTTTAGATTTGGCATTTGGTGATAGTGAAGATCTCATAGATGCACAGGTTGTAAGGAACGGCCTTGGTTCAAGTGATCATGAGCTAATTTAGCTTAAATTAAATGGAAAAATAAACAAAAATAGATCGGCAGCTACGGTTCTTGATTACAGAAGGGCAAACTTTAAAAAATTAAAAGAATTAGGTAAGGGGCTGGATTGAAGAACTCATGGGTCTGAATGTGCAGAAGGCTTGGAATTACTTAAATCAAAGTTGCAGAAACTATCTGAAGCCTCCCAAGCAAGGGGGAAAATACACAGAGAAACCAAGCTGGATGAGCAAACATTTCAAACAGTCGATTAAGAGAAAGAAGAAATTCTACAAGGAATGAGAGATGGGAAGGATCAGCAAGGAAAGCTACAACTTGAACATCGGAGTGTAGGGCAGTGTTTCTTAAAGTGTGTTCCGTGGTACACCTGTGTGCTGCAGAGAACAACAGAATTCAAAATGGCCACCCTTAAAGGGGCAGGCAACTTTTTTTTTGGCTCAATAACTTCCCCCCGACCCTTTCCTCAGTAACTTTCCACCTCACCCTTCTCCTCCTCCCCCCCCCCCGACCTTTTTTTTTTTTCAACAAAAAATCCTTGGTGTTTCCCATTAAAAAAATTATTGTTTGATGTTCCTCAGTCTTAAAAAGTTTAAGAAACACTGATGTAGGGGGGAATTAAGAGCTGCTAAAAGCCAAGGTAAGAAATGGGCTCACTAAGCACTGAGGATGGGGTGGAGATTAACAATAATGTAGGCATGGCCCAATGCCTAACCAAATCCTTTGCCCCACTTTTTAATAAGGCTAATGAGGAGTTTAGGCAGAGTGGCAGAACGGCTTGTAAGAAGGAGGATGTGGAGGTAGAGATTACCTCATCCTAGGTAGAAGTCAAACAGTTTAATGGGACTAAATCGGGGGCCCAGATAATGCCCGTCCAAAAATAAAGGAATTGGCATGTGAAATTGCAAGACCAGCAGCAAGGATTTGTAATGAATCTGTAAACTCTGAATTCATGCCCTAAGGTTGGAGAATTGCTAAGATAGTATCTCATTTTTAAAAGAGGGGAATGGGGGGGATGATCCAGGAAACTATGGGCCTGTTAGTTTGACTTCAATTGTGTACAAGGCCTTGGAACAGATTTTGAAAGAGAAAGTAATTAAACACATAAAGGTGAACGGGATAATACACAACATGGTGTTACAAAAGGTAGTTCGTGCCAGACCTGTCTGATCTCCTTTGAAAAGATAAGTGATTTTTTTAAACAAAGGAAATACAGTAGACCTAATCTACTTTGACTACAGTGAGGCATTTGATACAGAACCACTTCGGTAATTAGAGAAAATGAGGATTGCTATGAGAATTGAAAAGTGGATAAGGAACAGGTTAAAGGGGAGACTTTACAACAGGTAATACTGAAAAATGAATGATCATGCTGGAGGGAAGGCTAATGCAATCCTAGGAGACATTGGGCAAGATATTTCCAGCAGAGATAGGGAAATGCTAGTGCCATTATACAAGGCACTTGTGAGACCTCATCTGGAATACAGTTGCTTTCAGATTTCTGAGAAATTGTGGACCATTGCTCAATGGAAGGGCAGCAGTTCTGGTCTGTCATGTTTAAGAAAGATGAATTCAAACTGGCACAGGTGCAGAGAAGGGCTACTAGGGTGCCCAGAGGAATGAAAAACCTACCTTAGAAGAGGAGACTCAGAGCTTGGCTTGTTTAGCATAAGCAAAAGAGCACTGAGGGGAGATGTGATGGCTCAGTACATAACAGGGAAAAATGCCAGGGAGAGAGAGGAGTAGTGTGGACACAAGAACTATGGCTTTAAACTGGCTATCTAGAAGTTTAGGGCTGAAATTAGGCAAGGATTAAGATCTGGAACAGCTTTCCAAGGGAATAATGGTGACAAAAAAAAAACCTAACTGGCTTCAAGGCTGAGCTTGATAACCTTATGGAGGGGACTGTATAATGAAGCTTCCTAAAAGCATGTAACCAACTTGCAACTACTAGTAGCAAATATCTTCCAACAGCCAATGATGAATATTAGAATTGGGAGGTCTCTGAGTGACTACAGAGGATTTTCTCCTGGGGTCAGATGTTGGGTCTTGCCAAAATGCTGAGGAGCCAACTGATTGCCATATGTGGGTTGTAGAAGGAATTTTTGCTTGGATCAGATTGGCAGAGACCATGTGAGGGAAAGGAGCGTGCCTTCCTCTGCAGCTTGAGGCAGGGGTCACTTGGTCATTTCAACTAGTGTAAATGGCAGATTCTCTGAAGCCTTTAAATCATGATCTGAGGACTTCAGTAACTCAGCCAGAGGTCAGGGCTCTGTTACAGTCTATTAGAGTTCTTTGAAGGGGTTAACAAACATGCGGACAATGGGGATCCAGTAGATATAGTATACTTGGATTTTCAGAAAGCCTTTGACAAGGTCCCTCACCAAAGGCTCTTGTGTAAATTACATGGCCATGGGATAAGAGGGAAGGTCCTTTCTTGGATTGAGAACTGGTTAAAAGACAGGAAACAAAGGGTAGGAATAAATGGTAAATTTTCAGATTGGAGAGGGGTAACTAGTGGTGTCCCCCAAGGGTCAGTCCTGGGACCAATCCTTTTCAACTTATTCATAAATGATCTGGAGAAAGGGGTAAGCAGTGAGGTAGTAAAGTTTGCAGATGATACAAAATTGTTTAGGATAGTCAAGACAGAAGCAGACTGTGAGGGACTCCAAGAAGTTCTCACCAAACTGAGTGATTGGGCAACAAAATGGCAAATGAAATTTAATGTGGATAAGTGTAAAGTAATGCACATTGGGAAAAATAACCCCAACTATACGTACAGTATGATGGGGGCTAATTTGGCTACGACAAATCAGGAAAGAGATCTTGGAGTTATTGTGGACAGTTCTCTGAAAACTTCCACGCAGTGTGCAGCGGCAGTCAAAAAGGCAAATAGGATGCTAGGAATTATTAGGAAAGGGATAGAAAATAAGACCCAGAATATCTTGCTGCCCCTGTATAAAACTATGGTACGCCCATATCTTGAATACTGTGTACAGATGTGGTCTTCTCACCTCAAAAAAGATATTTTGGCCTTGGAAAGGGTTCAGAAAAGGGCAACTAAAATGATTAGGGGTTTGGAACGGGTCCCATATGAGGAGAGGTTAAAGCGACTGTGACTTTTCAGTTTAGAAAAGAGGAGACTGAGAGGGGATATGATAGAGGTCTATAAAATCATGAGTGGTATGGAGAGGGCCGATAAAGAAAAGTTACTTATTAGTTCCCAGAATAGAAGAACTAGAGGACACCAAATGAAATTAATAGGTAGCAGGTTTAAAACTAATAAAAGAAAGTTCTTCTTCACACAGCGTGTAGTCAACCTGTGGAACTCCTTGCCAGAGGAGGCTGTGAAGGCTAGGACTATAATAGAGTTTAAAGAGAAGCTAGATAATTTCATGGAGGTTAGGACCATAAAAGGCTATTAGCCAGGGGATAAAATGGTGTCCTTGGCCTCTGTTTGTCAGAGCTGGAGAGAGATGGCAGGAGACAAATCGCTTGATCATTGTCTTCGGTCCACCCTCTCTGGGGCACTTGGTGCTGGCCACTGTCGGCAGACAGGATACTGGGCTAGAAGGATCTTTGGACTGACCCAGTACAGCCGTTCTTATGTTCTGTGTATGTTCTTACAGGAGAGAGGTTCTGTGGCCTGCGGTATGCAGGTCATCAGACTAGATGATCATAATGGTCCTTTCTGCCCTTAAAGTCTATAAAATAGATTATATCAAAATGCAATTACATTTCAGCTGCCTGTGTCTGAATGCTTTTCCCTCTGATCTGCTCTGTTTTATAGTGTCTTTAGCTTCTAGCACAGTTGGTTTGGCTGGACAAGTTGTCCACACAGAAACCACGGAAGTAGCGCTGACAGCAGATCCCATTGTAGGATTTGGGATACAGCTCCAAGGTAGTGTGTTTGCTACTGAGACCTTGTCTTCTCCACCTCTGATTTCATATATTGAGTGTGACAGCCCAGCAGAAAGGTGAGTCTCTTTCAGATGATTGCTTGTAACTGAATCTTGCTGGGGGTGGTTTGGTTCAGTTGCTTTCAGATTTCTGAGAAATTGTGGGCCATTGCTCAATGGATGGGCAGCATGTAATGAACTCTCTGATCTGATAATAAAAAAGATTATTCTTGTTCAGGAGTGAGACAAATAATAAGCACCACTGTCTTTATCTTGTTGATTCCTTCAACAGCAGTCCAGAGGTTAAGTTAATTAAAAAGGAGAGAATTCGTTTTGAAAAAAAAAATTGAAGTTCAGAGCTAGGAAATTCTTTATAGTGGAGGAAACTGCATCCACCACTGCCAAGTTGTAGTGAAGATCACAACATAGGAAATGCTTGAGTTTTGAATTATTAATTACTTTTTTGGAACATTTCAACTGCACCTGCTTGTTTACAAGTGTATTTGTAATAACATGGTTTCATGCAGAACCACATTGGTTCTATAGTAGATACAGCTGCTAGCTGCCACTGCATAGAATAAGATAATACATCATCCTTTTTAAAGGTTAGATGAGATTTATTTTGTATAATGCGATACTGGTTGCCTGTACATCTGAAGGCTAATTTTTATTATTGTGTATCAAGGTGTGGAGTTCTACAAATAGGAGACAGAGTAATGGCGATAAATGGAATCCCAACAGAAGATAGCACGTTTGAAGAAGCTAATCAGCTTCTCAGAGATTCTTCTATCACCAGCAAGGTCACTTTAGAAATAGAGTTTGATGTTGCAGGTATGAACATACAATCTTTTTTTTTTTCCTTGTCAAGACAATATTAGGAATGATTCCCATGTGCATTTTATTTGATAGGCACATGAGGCAAGAACTTTATTTTCACATGTGCCATTTGTTTGGGAAGCAGCTACTCTTACAGTTGTGTCTTTTTGTGAAGTTCCCATATTGCATGTGGCCCTCCTTAGTGTGCATCACAACCCCAGTGGAAATGACAAATGCCATAGAAAGTTAGTGACAGTTAGTCCCTATTGTTTGTTCTTTGTAAACATATTTCTGTTCAAAGTTAGACTTATAGCTCAGCAGAATATTCTTAAATGTATTATAATCTTTTACAGAGTGCTGTCTGTTAGCAACATGTTTTGCTATGCAGAAAAGTGTTATGTACGCAATAGATTAGTGACAAATTCTTAATGGTCCCATTCTTGAGGTATGGACCAGACAGAATATTAATAGAATTTCATCTTTAAAAACCAACCATATAAATTATATACAAAACTTTAGATTACTATAAGTCAGGAAGATACATAGTTTTCTGTGCATCCTTTATTTTCCCGTGGCTCGTCACCTTTTTAAAGTTACTGAAGCATAGATAATATAAAACCACAGATTATAAATGGAATATGCACAGTGTATAAACAACATACACCCAAAACACACGAACACACCTGCTATATATCTAATATGTACTTTAAATAAAATATTAAGACATCTCCACTCATTTAGTAACAGCTCCTCAGAAGTCATTTCTGTGTCCATCCTGCAGTGATTTTGCAGGGTTTAATTATTTTATTAATGGAATTTGATGTAATAGTCAGGTTATGCAAAATCCCAGCTAAGGATTGCTACAATTATAATTATGAGTGATATCATAGCATAGAAATTTCCATTAAGGTGTGGCCAGACTATAACATATTATCCATACATTTTTATACATAGCAAATACAATGTTCAGAATGACACCCTGTTCAAACGGTGAGCAAATATTTAAATCTGTCTGAGGTGACAAATGAAAATGACTTTCATGTTTCAAAATTCCTGTTCCCAATAATTTCTATTGCAAAATTCCCATTGAGTTCACCAGAGTAGAATAAATGGTGGATATGTATTTACATCTCTAAACCACTTCAACATGCTGTTTAATTTATCTGAGACAACAGAAATGCCACAATACAGGACTGGGATATAGTGCTGTGTGTTCAAACTTTCATTGCCTCAGCTGTGCGTTTGTTCCTTTACTTTTCATGAGAAATAAAATGTACTGCTGTTATTTAGGTGATTATTTCAAAAATACACGAAAAAGTGTCTGAAATCATAAGGACATACTTTATGTCTTTTTAGTTAAAAGCTACCCGACAACAGTACATTTGTTCTCGCACACACAAAAGTGCATCTCAGCTGAGATACTGTGGGCTAAGCCGCTGGTAGGCACATGCAGTCTCCATCAGCTGAGATTTAACTGCAGAATAATAGAGTTACAGGACCTTAACTTATGCAGTGACGTTATCATCACTGATGTCAAACATCCTGTGTGTCATGCTCCTTTCAAATCAACTCCTACGTTGTTTTTATGAATGAGTAGATGCAATGTACTACTAATGTGTCCTGTAAATCACCTACTTTTAATTACAGAATCAGTTATACCAAGTAGTGGAACATTTCATGTAAAACTACCAAAGAAGCATAACGTGGAGCTTGGGATCACCATAAGTTGTAAGTAATTATGATTAATTTTAAGCCCATTATTGTAGGTTATTAAATAGCTAAAAGTGTATAATATCCTGGACTGTATTCAGTTTCAATTGAAATACCTCTGTGTGTGCTATTCCCAGCATCTGATATTTAGCAACATGGCATCAACTCTCTGGGTGCTTTAGGGCTGGAGCATCCATGGGGAAAAAATGGTGGGTGCTCAGTACTCACTGATAGCCAATTCTCCCCCTTCTCCCAACACTTTCCACCCATCTGCAGCCTTGCAGCTCTGACCCCTGCACATCAGCACCTCCCACCTCTGCACATCAGCTGTTCCATGAGGTGCAGGAAGCACCAGGAGGAAAGGGGAGGAGCGAGAGCAGGTACAATTGGGAGAGGGAATGAGATGGGACAGGAAGAGGAGAGACAAGGTGAGGGCTGGGGGAGCGAGGAGAGAGGAGGAGTGGGAGCAGGGTCTTGGACAGAGCTGGGGAGCCTGGTTAGCAGTGCTATCTTGTCTCAAGTTTCTCCTAACTCATTTGTAGTTTCCTTATTATGTTTATAGCTAGTTGAAGAAGCATGGGCAGCTTTACCAAAACTTAAATTTGACTTTTTTAGTAGATACATGCCCCAGTTCAGTAAAGAACTTAAGCAGATGCAGAATCCCAGTGAAGTCATTTTACAAACAGAAGCCAATGAGACTTTGGTACAAGCAAAAGTTATTTTCTGAGAAGGCAAACTTTCTTGCATCAGGGCCAATATTTGCAAAGTTAAGCTCCCAAGTCCTGAAAGTGGCTTCTGTACTCACTTCAGAGGGACTCCTCCTGGTTGAAGGGATCCACACAAGGAGTCATTTGCTGCATCAGAGCCCAAAACTATACTTTTAACAGTGTCAATGCCAGGAGATCAGCAACACTTCAGTGACACACCAAAAGTGGACATGTAGAGGAAAATTTAATTTATTTAAGGAAACTGATTTCAGGTGAAAATAACAATGAGACAAAATGTATTTATTAATTTTTGTAACACTTGGACATTATTTTATATTAAAATAAAAAAATTATTTTTTCTATTTTTTTCCCAGCAGCCAGTAAACCTGTGTCTGGGTTGTAATTTGACCTTGTTCAACCTAGCCACAATCCCATTAAAGTTAATGGGTGTTATGCATAGAGCATGGATGCCTGTGATTAATCTGGCCTGATGGGATTTAAAATTTCATTGCATTTTGGCCTTACTTACACTAATAGCTTTATTCAGACTTATGTTTATGCAGAAAGCTTTGTAGGTTTTTTTGTGGGCTTAAATTTATAGTCTCAAAGCTTTTAGCAGCACGACAGATTAAAATTAGTCAAAAGTGCAGTGAAGAATTCAGCGCTATGATTGGCATCTGAAGAACAAATGAGATATACTACTCTAGGCTCAGCTTATGTTCTCATTTGTTATATATGCATATCAAGAATTGTTATACTCAGTACGGAATGTAGTTTGAAGCAAATTAAAATCATAGATCTGTCAGCAGAAGGAGTGGTAAACACATGAAACATTCATACAAATAAAAATAGTGAGCAGTGGTTCTATTTTGCTATCAGGCCTTGGCTCAATGTTGTTTTCCTGATTGTGTTTGTATTTATATGAAGATGCATATTTTTCTCACTATGTTTGTCTCAGAAGGGTAGTCGTATTAGTCTGTAACTTTAAAAACAACAAGTTGTCTTCTGGCACCGTAGAGACTAACTGATTTAGGGTACGTCTAGACTGTAGAGTTAAACTAAGCACAAGCCAACATTTTTTTCAGAAGAGCAGACGTGTTTTTTGGCATTCTTGTAAACCTCATTTTTGAGGAACAAGGGATGTTTCAAAAAAGTGTTTTTTTCCCCACATTTGCCTCAGTGTAGATGGGCCAAATGTTGGAAATGCCTCTTCAGAAAAAAGAAACAGAAAAAGCTATACAAATTGCAGTTTGCAATTTGCGTATCTTTTTTCAGAAGAACTGTGTAGTCTAGACAGAGCCTTAGTCTCAAAGGTGCCCCAGCACTACTTGTCTCTATATTTGGTGTAATATACAGGTTTTAAAGAGTTTATCCTCACCCTGATTAACTAAAATGTTGAACACTTGTTTGATAGCTTTCAGACCCTTTGTAAAGCTTTGTGTTAGTGCTGCTTTTGCTTAGTTTAATACTTTGTTTTCTACCTGATTAACTCAAAAAAGAGCCATTGTGATTTAACAGGGTGAATAGTTTTACACCAAGGATATTTATAGCACATTAATATCAGCATGGCATTTACTAGTATTTTTTATAATGATTTATTTTAAAAAACAAAATGAAAATGGAACAGATCAATGGAAAAATCTGCATGTGCTGTGGGAGTAATTTAATTCTCCATAAAGTTGGCGTTACCAAGCTTAGAGCATAAGTGCTGCATGGGATCAGGTGATATAGTATCCATTTGGGCTAGATGTTGGTAAATACTGCAGGTACTCTGTAGTCACTACTCCTGCAGGCACTCTGATGGGGGTAATTTCTGGTACCTCTTTTTGTTCATATATAAAGGCTCTAGAAGAGCTAGTGGGGTACTCAGTCTGAGATGCCACTTGTATGTAAAGACGTATGTAACATCTTTTCTTTTTCTGTGTCTGGTTTAATTTTGTATCTGGATGAGAAAGCTGATTGATAAGCAATCAAAATAAAATACAGGACTATGTAGCACTTTAAAGACTAACAAGATGGTTTATTAGGTGATGAGCTTTCGTGGGCCAGACCCGCTTCTCAGATCAAATAGTGGAAGAAAATTGTCACAACCATATATACCAAGGATACAATTTAAAAAAAGAACACATATGAAAAGGACAAATCACATTTCAGAACAGAAGGGGAATGGAAGGGAGGAAGGTAAATGTCTGTGAGCTAATGATATTAGAGGTGATAATTGGGGAAGCTATCTTTGTAATGGGTAAGGTAATTAGAGTCTTTGTTCAAACCTAAGCGTAAAGTGTCGAATTTGAGCATGAATGACGGTTCAGAGGATTCTCTTTCAAGTGTATTCTTAAAAGGCTTTTGAAGCAGGATGCAGGTAATTAAGTCGTTGAGACAATGTCCTTTCTGGTTGAAATGGCAAGAAACTGTTTTTTCTTTGTGATCCTGTCTAATATCTGTTTTGTGGGCATTGATCCTTTGGCGAAGTGTCTGAGATATTTGTCCAATGTACATAGCAGACAGACACTTTCGGCACATGATAGCATAAATTATATTTCTGGATGCGCAGGAATATGTGTTATTGATCTTATAATTCACTTGGTTAGGTCCAATGATGGTATCAGCAGAGTGAATATGTGGACAAAGCTGGCAGTGGGGTTTGTTGCAAGGGAAGGTACCAGGATTGGTATTAGTGTGGTATGTCCTGTGGTTGTTGGTAAGACTCATCTTGAGGTTAGGTGGTTGTCTATAGGAGACTATGGGTCTGTCTCCCAGAGCCTCTCGGAGTTTAGTATCCTGTTCCAGTATAGGCTGTAGTTTATTGATAATGTGTTGGACAGGTTTAAGTTGGGTGCTGTAGGTGATGACAAGTGGTGTTCTATTGTTGGTTTTCTTTGGTCTGTCTTAAAGTAGATGGTTTCTAGGTATTCGTCTGGCTCTTTCAATTTGCTTTTTTATATCTCCGGGTGGATAGCTGAGGTTTATAAATGCTTGGTAGAGATCCTGAAGTTTCTGGTCTCTGTCAGTGGAATTAGAGCAGATGCGGTTGTATAGGAGGGCTTGGCTATAGATGATGGATCGTATGGTGTGTTCTGGGTGGGAGCTGGAAGCATGTAGGAAATGGATCTCTTGTGTAGAGTGGTCCAGGCTGAGATTGATGGTGGGGTGTAGGTTGTTAACCCTACCATCAATCTCAGCCTGGACCACTCTACATGAGAGATCCATTTCCTGGACACCACAGTACAAATCAGCAATGGAAAATTAGACACCACTCTCTACAGAAAACCCACTGACTCGTACAGTTACCTATATGAAGAATTCATATGCATACTTGTAAACCAAACTACTAGCTTTCACACAACCCTAGTATCAGCTCTCTCTCTAAATAATGGGTGTGTCAGATGCTGCTCTAACGCCCACCAGTTTATTCTCTTGACCTCCCAGAAGAAGATCTTTTCAGAGTTCCTCAAAATTATTTAAAGGGGTAGAAATTCCCTTAGCATTCTCCTACTGCCTGTGAAAGGCCTATTTTCCATTAATATTAATATGCTTTGGATCAAGAATCTAGCCCATAGTCTGTCAAGATAAGTGAGTATATCTTTTGTACCGCAGTTAGCACCAGTTTCATACCCAATTAACTGCTGCTGGAAATCAGAACTTCTCAATATTTTAACCAGGCCACAGAAAAAAGAACTGTGTAAATAACTAATTTTTTGGTTCAGGAGCTGAACTAAAAACGGGGGGTAGAAGGGATTCATTTCAGGTTGACCCAAAAAGAAATAGTTTCTTTTTTTTCCCCAGCAAAACAAGAGTTGAAAAATTTAGTTTTGGATCCAACAAAACATTGTGGGACCCAAAGGATCTGGATTTGGGGATTTTTAAATAATTTTTTACTCTATATAAAAATAAAATTGAAACAAAATGTGAAATAAGTAATTTAAATTTGAAAAATTAAAATAATTTTTTTTAAACATTCTGAGATTTTTGTTTCCAGTCAGGATAATTTGGTGAATTCAACTGACCTGAATTTGCATTTTTTGGCAAACAATTTTTATCCATTTTTTCCCAGCTTTAATGGGACCACATATGACACGACAGTATGCTAGGCAATATCAGGGTTTTTTTTTCCTCCAACAGAGCTATTTTATGGAAATTAATAAAGAGATCAGCCCTCCGTAATTATAAGGCATTTAAATTTGATTTAATTTATTTGCCATCTAGATGGATTTTTTGAGACACAAGCTACTTTCATGGGCACATATTTTAAAAATACATCGAAGGGGTCAGAAAGATATATTTGCTAACAAAAATTTATTTTCTTACGTTCTGTATATCAAACACCAAAACATTGTGACAAAGCTTCTCCTCAACCTTGGTGGGTTCTGTGCTTTCGGGCAGATTACTTGCCTCAGAGGCTCACAGCAGCCCTTCATTTAGACACTAGCTTGCTGTTTGTTGAACTACTCTCAACATTGGCCAACATGGGAAAAGAGGGGAAACCAAACTTCATAGTCTCTGTGGCCCCTCCCAGTGGTATAGAATAGGACAAACTCTTGTACCAGAGCCAATCTCTTTTTAGTATTGAAAGGGGGGGTTGGTGGTAGAGGAAACCTAGCCCCACCCTCTACTCTGAGTTCTAGCCCAAGGACCCTGTGATAGCAGCTGCCTGTAAGGTCTCTATGGCTGTGTCCAGACTCAGGGGTTTTTTTTTCGAAAAAAGTAGCCTTTTTTCGAAAAAACTTCACCTGCGTCTAGACTGCAGCCGCGTTCTTTCGAAATTAAATCGAAAGAATGCGGCTTTTCTTTCGACGGTGGTAAACCTAATTCCATGAGGAAGAACGCCTTCTTTCGAAAGTGCTCTTTCGAAAGAAGGCGTTCTTGAAAGCAAACAGGCTTTTTAGAAAGAGAGCATCCAGACTCACTGGGTGCTTTCTTTCGAAAAAGTGGCTTGCTTTTTCGAAAGTTCCGCGTGCAGTCTAGACGCTCTCTTTCAAAAGAGGCTCTTTCGAAAGTATCTTTCGAAAGAGGCTTGCAGTCTAGACATAGCCTATAATATCTGCATTACAGCTCCCTGGTCCAGTGCCCCACAGCCTTTCCAAACACCTTCCTTAAGCACAGGTTCTTCCTCCTTGTACTTAGTTGCACTTTCTCTTCCCAGACTCTACACAACACTTTTTGTCATCAGCTCCTTTCTCACACACTGAGCAAACAGAAGGGAAGCCTTTTAAAACCAGACTCAACTTAATTAGGGTCTTAATTGGTCCCCAGGTGTTCTGATTAGTCTGGCTCCTTTGAGTCTGGAAGCCTCCTAATTGGTTCCAGGTGTTTTAATTGGCCTGATGGCTCTGATTCTGACAGGTTCTTGCTGGCTCTGGAGCAGCCGTTGTTAGCCTACTCTGGGAACAGGGACCTATTTAATCTAGAGCTAATATAGTTCCCTTCTATAATTCTCTGGATGCATCTGCCTCATCCTCTCACAAAGCCTCCCTCTTCTGCTCAACACCATAGAGTTTGGCAATTGGGGTTGTCAGGCAATGCACTCGCATCAGCATTGCCATGGCAGTTTCTGGCCAAGTACCGTGTGGTGAATTGAAAAGGTTGCAGTGACAGAAACCATCTTGTCACCCTCACATTTTTCTCTTTGTTCCACTGCATCCACTGGGGTGCATGGTCAGTCACAAGGGTTAATCATTAGCCCAGTAGGTAGTAATGGAGTCTCTCCATAGCCCACTTAATGGTGAGGCATTCCCTCCCAACCACAGCATATTGCTGCTCTTTTGGGAGGAGTTTTTTACTGAGGTCGAGGCCTCGGTGTCTTCATCTCTGGCATCTGCGATAGGACAGCTCCCAGTCCTACCTCGGATGCATCTGTCTGTAGAATAAACTCTCTGATAAAGCCTGGAGCTATCAGTACAGCATTACTGAAGTACAGAATTACTGCAGAGGGCGCTACACAATTCTATAAATGCTTTCTCTGCTACATCAGTCCACTTCACTATGTCAGGAACCCGGGCTTTTATCAGGTCTGTCAGGGGCTTGCTCTGGTAAAGAAGTGGAGGATAAATCATCTGTAGCACCCTACCATACCCAGGAATGCTCAGGCTTGTTTGTTTTAATTGGGCTGGGGCCAATTTTGAGGGACCTCCAGCTTGTTTACTTGGGGTTTCACTGGTCTCTGTTGCATCTGCCTGTTTGGAGGCATTAGAATGGGGATCAGGCTCGGGTGCCTCCCCATCCAGGGCAGCCTCCTTCTCTGCCACCCAGGTCTGCCTGCTAATGAGAAGAGCCTTCTGGTTGTGGGTCAGAATTTGGGTTTCCAAGGCCATAGCTGCTCTTCTTTCCCTTTTTGTTTTTCATGACCTCTAGGTGGTGAGGAACAAATCTGGGAATATTTTGGAAAGAATTGGGTGTTGACGGTCTACTGTGGACACGTCACTAACCTTTTGAGTTCAAGCCAAGTTGGAACCTCAGCTGCAATTGTCTAGACTTGACTGGGCACTAAGATGAAAAAAACATGTTTGCTGGAAACATTTTTGAAAAAAAAAGTTCATGGATGTGATAGTGACCACAGCCTGTGTGTTTCATGTTTGCGCTGGGATGTGAAAGCAGGTCTAGATTGTGATTTTGTTACAGCTGCAGTGATGATAGAACCATTGCATTATTGATTCCCATCAATTTCATGGAGGGCTTTTTTTCCTTTTTCTGGTGTTAGTAGTAATATCATAGTAGCATTTGGGGTGCGTGTACATAGCCCAGATCAGGGAGCTCCTAGCCCAACTCAACAAACTCAGCTCACAGAGCTCTTGGTACCACTCTGGCACCAGACATTGTGCATCAGGCTGGAGTTCAGACTCTAAGGTCTAGGGAGGGGAGAGGGCTTTCACGGTTTCAAAGCACTTTGCGTCAGGGATTTGACCTTCTCCATAAACATCTGCCCTAAATCTGGCCAAATTATTAGTCTTTGAAAATTTGCACATGTATAGTACAGATTTCCACAGCTAGGGTTGGTCCACATAGATTATGACACTCTACTACTGCTGTCCGTTACTCCTTTATCTCAAGTGGCAGAGGTCTTTATTGTGGAGCTAAGGGGTCCAGCCTGCTGATGGCCAATGTAGGTGTGAATATAAATGCTACATATTAGATTTATTTTCAGTTTGTGTTTTTTAAACGTAGGAAATTATACACACAAAAAGAACATTAAGGTTGCAAAGTCACTATTCAAAAGTCAGGAAATGCCTCCTGTACATACGTATTATGATACAGTCTTTAATTATATGATCACATACTGTTTTTTCCCCACAAGTCAGAGTTGCTCTGGAGATTAATCAGGTTTGTGAAGGAGATTGTCTGTAGTATCCCTGCTTCATTTGGGAGGTTGGATAATGTGTAGTGACTGAGGCAGTGAATTGCAGGAAGAGAGCAGAGATAGTCTCATAGTGCAGTTGATTCTATCCTGGCCTTTGTCACACCATTCCTATGTGATACTGGGCAAGTCACTTAAGCCAAACTTCTCACAGGTGGTCAAATATACAATGTAATTATTTTATACTGTGACCACTATTTCCTAGACTACAAACTTCTGCAAACATTGCTTTATCAGCCATGTCTCAGGATATAATACGGTGTGATTTGTGACCAGCATAGCTGTACCACAAAAGCCCCTTGTATAGAGAGTAATATCAGCAAAACTGAGCTTTTACAAGAATAGGTTTGTGTGAGGGTAAGGGGTAGGTCCTGGAATAAGCTATTCTGGCAAAAGCATAGTTTTGCCTGGTGTAAGCTGCATCCACACTAGACTCACTTTGCTGATATAGTAGTATAGCTTATATAGCTAGCTATAACAGCAAAGCCCTCTGAGTGTAGGCCTGGCCTCAATCATAATGCATCTGTTAGGGATGTTAAATTTAGATTAATTGGCTAATCGAATAGTCGATGCATATGTACAAGGGGACTAAATTAAGTTGCATAGGCAACCTTAGTATGGCATTATCTAACTCTTGGCTGCTGGGTTTTGTATTTTTATTTTATTTTTGTTTTTGTATGAGTAATTTATAAATGTATGTTTTGTGGCTACATACAAAGGGTATATGTATGTGTCTAACAAGTATATATGTGTGTGTTCTTTATTACAGCACCATCCAGTAGAAAACCAGGAGACCCCCTTGTTATTTCTGATATCAAGAAAGGAAGTGTTGCTCACAGGTGAGCTCTTTCACACTTCCCAAAAAAGTCTATTGCCTTCAGCTTGAGCCCTCTTATGTGTAAATTCTCTGCACATAATCTCTCTTACATGAGTTCTATGGTACATCAAGTTTCCAAATTGAATCATTTTACTGAGAAATAAATAATCTGTTTTTAATCATAACTCGTTTAAACTAAGATTGTCATCCAAAATCAAGATGGAAAAGTTATATTAAGTATTTTTTAATCATTAAAAATCCATTTGAATGGTACATTAGAATTAACATTTCTTTAAATAGAATATTTAAATGTCACTAATTAATCATGTAATGTTGTTCATTTCTTAACAGAACTGGAACACTGGAACTTGGTGATAAACTGCTTGCCATAGATAACATTCGACTGGACAACTGCTCGATGGAAGATGCCGTTCAGATCCTTCAACACTGTGAGGACCTTGTAAAACTAAAGATTCGCAAAGATGAAGATAACTCCGGTATGTATGGTGATGTAGATACAGGTTTATATGCATTTTCACATCTCTTAGAGCATAAAATTGTTATTTTATGGATAGAGAGCAGTTAGAAAATGTGTTAAATCTGGATTATATTTATTAATGCCAGTTAAAGATGTTCAGAGTAAAAGTATACAATCTAAAGTTGTCTCCTTGGCTGTTGTTAACAAGAGTTTTCCAGTATTAGATAAGAACATAAGAACAGCCATACTAGGTTAGACCAAAGGTCCATCTAGCCTAGTATCCTGTCTTCTGACAATGGCCAATGGCAGATGCCCCAAAGCGAGTAAACAGAAACAGGTAATCCTCACATGATCCCCCTCCTGAATCCTCACATGATCCCCCTCCTGTCATTCATTTCTCGACTCTGATAAACAGAGGCTAGGGACACAATTCCTACCCATCCTGGCTAACAAGTATTGATGGACTTAACCTCCATGAATTTATCTAGTTCTTTCTGAATCCTGTTAAAGTCCTGGTCTTCACAACATAATGCTGATTTTTCCCTTTGTGATCATGTGAATCTTCCCTGTCTCAGTAACCGGAGGGGGACACATAAAGTGGAATCCTGACTTAGGGCCTGATCTTGCAACATAAGAACGGCCATAGTGGGTCAGACCATAGGTCCTTCTAGCCCAGTATCCTGTCTTCCAACATTGGCCAATGCCAGGTGCCCCAGACGGAGTGAACAAACAGCCTTTCCTGTCATCCATTTCCAGCCTCTGGCAAACAGAGGGTAGGGTCACCATTTCTACCCATCCTAGCTAGATGCTGAACACTGTGGCCTAAGTAAACAAAAGCTTTTAGGCACTTAACTACCAGTTTTAGGCATTGCTGTGATCCACTTGGCTGTCATCAAACACTCATGGAGTCTGAACTTGGCACAGAAATGGTCAGAATAAAAGTTCTCTAGATGCCATGTGCACTGCTGCCACACTCTAAGCACCTGTGTGCCTAGCTCTTTCCCAAAGCCCAGAGCAACCCACAAACGAGAAGTCAGGTGAAGCAGTGTCTGTCTCACTTATGGGGTTCATTAGCTGCCTACCAGATTGGATTCCATTCAGAATTTGGCTAGAGAAGGAGGTGGTAGAGCAGGTGATGCTTATGTTTAGAGCTGTGGGAGACCCAGGTTCAGTTCCCTGTCTCAGGGGGGAGAAAGGTTGCACAAGCACCTCTCACCTCTTAGGACTCTCATTGGAGAGTCATCGACTGCTTAATTATTTAGCCAAAGGGGAACAACTTCAAGTGAAGTGAAAGAGAGACTTTCACAGCAGAATATCCTGTTGCCCAGTGGTTAGAGGTCTCCTCTGAAAGGTGGGAGACACCTGTTCAAAACACTTTCCCCATTATTCAGAGGGAGGATTTGAACCTGGTTCTCCCACCTCCCAGGTGAGCAATAAGCACTTAGCAAAAAGTTATTATGTGGGTGGTAGCAGCAGTGCTACTGGTTAGATCTCCCTGGTCAAGAACCCTGGGGACCTAACCAGTCCCAAAAGAGGGGATTTGCCAGACCAGTGGAGGTCTCTCCCCTCATGGCCTATGCTGCCCCTCTCCCCCCAGGCTAGGACTCCAGCCTGACCTTGCTGCTGCCCCAACCCCCCGGGCCTCTCTAGCTGTCACCCGCTCAGCTGCTGCTGGAGCCGGAGCACTGCAGCTGGGACCAAAGCTGGAGCTCCTGACTGCCACTCTGGTTACTGCTGGAGCCAGGACTCCACAGCCAGGGATGGGGCTCCTTGGCTGCCACTGCCATGCTCGAACTCCCCAGCCACCGGGGCCAGTACTCTCCACTCTGCTGCCCTCTCCCCTCCCACATGGGGCTCCTGGCTGAGCCACTGGTCCACCCCTACAGCACTCCTGCCTTGTTGCCAGACCTCCCTGTTCCAGGGCTCTGTGCTCCAGGAACAGGCGTGGTCTGTGCCGTGCCAGTCCACGGATGTTGCTAGACTAGAGAGTCCCAGTGTAAGGAGGTACAAGCTGAACCATTATCTCAACATGCTCCTCCTGTTTCCCCCTGTTCTGTATGGAGTGAGGAAGGCCCCAAGCTCATGCTCACAAGGAATTGCTTCAGAAAATGACTTCAGGAGTGAGATCCCCAAATGTGGAACACTAGCTGCCTTCCCACAGCCCGGCCTTAGGTGCTTATCTCCAGGAGAAGAGAGGCGCTTAGAAGGACTCTAGAAGCAGGACAGTCATACCGTATAAAGACCACAGAAGGGAGCTAGGGGCCAGAGATGGGAACTGGGACAGCAGCGGACAGAGGTGAAGACAGGGAGAGCTATCTGCTCTGTATTTGAGAGAGTTTGTCTGTCTGTGTATCTGTCTGTCTCCCAACAAAGGGACATACATGGAGAGGTGCTTCTCACCTGGCCCCACGCTACTGTGATGAGAGAGGACTGTGGTTGTCCTCTCTCCCTGAGGCAGCCTACATACTGAACCCCTCATCCCTAGCCCCACCTCAGATTAACGATTTAAATAAAGAAAAACAAAAATTAATTGAGGTAAGGACTCAAACAATGCTGGGTGAATCCTTTAGTATATTCATAAAAGCAAGTCCTTTTTTTTTATTGAGAATAGAGTGAGTTCTGCTCAGCGTTTTAATGCCAGAACAGGTCAGTCCAATTATAATTATTGTTCTTAATTATTTGTATTTTAGTAGCATCCAGGGGAGCTGCAGTCCTGGACGCCATTTGCTAGGTACTATACAGACACCAACAAAAACATGGCCTTGTCCTAGAGCTTACAATCTGATAGCTAAATCTAAATTATACGTTGTAACTGACTCAACCTAGCATCCCACACTATGTAATGTTCTTGTCCTGTAGAGAAATGCCAGCAAGGAAGTTCTTAAATTCTTTTCTACCACTGAAAACATCAAAGAATTGCTTCTGGCCTGATCAATGTTATTGAAGGGCAAACACAGCAGCACCAGTAGGAATTAGCTTTTGAAAAGTTGCCTTTGGTCCAACGAGCTAAATGATCACAAAGCTGAATTGTGTTCTACAATATGTGGTGACTTGGCTCACAGGGTTGGTGATGAGGAACTCATTAAACAAACTTAGAACATTCTCAAACATCCTAATGTGGGATAAGGGAAAGACTGGCCTGGCTGATTAATGTCAGATAGTTATGGCAATCAATAGATCTTGTGGCCCAAAGATACACCAATTAATAGAAGAAAGGGAGGAAACTGCAGACATTGTAGGCAGGTGATTAGGGGGCAGGAGTTTCCATTCTTTAGTGGTCAGAAATTACTTAACAAAATGTTCTTTTCTATAGAAAATGCAAGTTAATTGACACCAAAACAATAATATGTTTACTGAAATGCATCCTTTTCAACAAAACTTTCTTTGAGGAGATTTCTTGTGCACTGGATGGAATTTCTGATCTAAACAAGAGGAGCAGGGCACACCAGAATAACCAATATCACAATGGTCAAGCCCTTGCATTAGTTTTTTCAGAGCAACAACTTGAATCTGAGTCTCTCACATCAAACATGAGTGCTCTAGCCCCAAACTATTACTGGGATGGTCAGTCTGCCTTTTCTTCTCCCTCTCTGGTAATGTTTTGGTTCTGCCCTCATACAGAATAAATATTGAAATCTCAAAAACTTTCACGGGATAAGAAAACTGTTTCCAACCCAGTTCTATTTATAACAGCACTAGATCCTGTCACCTACCTTCTGCTTACCTGTTCTCTCATTTTCCTGCCCCAGTCAAAACTGTAGCTTACTAACCATGCCAATACGGGAAGCACTAAGAACCTAAAATAAGAAATACTGGAAGAGCAGGAGTTAATTTTACATATCCCCCCTTTCAAATTTAAACACCTCTGTAGCCTCTCAGAGGTGGTGTTGTCCTAATGCAAATCCAGGAATTTTCCTGTTCTTTTCAGTGAAATCAAGATTTTATGCTCAGAAGCAGCATATGTAGTCTTTGAGAAGCTATGTGCATGTTAGATGGTGTATATTTTAGTCTGAACAGGATCCTTACTTACTAGGTTACTTTTGCAAATGAATGTTTCTTAATTTTATGGCTAAATTAATATAATACCTAGAAAATAATTAGGAACCTTTTATTTTATTAGTAAATATTATTAGTAAGTTTTAATTTATTATCCACTCTGTGTAACCAAATCTAGTCAAAGTTAGATGCAAGACAGATTGTAGACATAGTGATCATAATTTGCTATGCAGATTACAGGCAGTCCCCCGGTTACGTACAAGATAGGGACTGTAGGTTTCTTCTTAAGTTGAATCTGTATGTAAGTCGGAACTGGCGTCCAGATTCAGCCGCTGCTGAAACTGACCGCCAGTTCTGACTTACATACAGATTCAACTTAAGAACCCCAAGCGTCCCCAAGTCAGCTGCTGCTGAAACTGATCAGCGGCTGATTCCAGGAAGCCCGGGGCAGAGCAACTCTGCCTGGGGCTTCCTGTAGTCAGCCGCTGGTCAGTTTCAGCAGCAGCTGACTTGGGGACGCCTGGGGCAGAGCAGCTCAGGTGCTGCTGGATTGCTCCAGTAGCGCCACTCCTCGGTGCTACTGGACCAACCCAGCAGCACCCCAGCTGCTCTGCCCCAGGTGTCCTGATTCAGCTGCTGCTGAAACTGACCAGCAGCGGCTGAATCAGGACGCCTGGGGCAGAGCAGCTGGGGTGCTGCCGGGTTGGTCCAGTAGTGCCCAGAGCGGCGCTGCGGGACCAACCGGCAGCGCCCCAGCTGCTCTGCCCCAGGGTCCACAACAAAAGCCTGGTCTGCTGGGGGGGAGAGGGCGCACTAGCTGCGCCCCTCCCTCCCCAGCAGACCAGGGAAACGGGGAGTAAAGCCGCAGCGGCAGTGGGGTGCCGCGCCTCTGAGGCTTTGCTCTGGCAAAGCCTCAGAGGCGCAGCACCCCGCCGCGGCTGTGGCTTTGCTCCTGGTGCCCCTGGTCTGCTGGGGACCGCTGCGCTCTGGGCGGTCCCGCTGCCTGCGAGCTCCGGGGCGAGAAAACCCCGTTCGTAAGTGCGGATCCAACATAAGTCGGATCCGCGTAACTCGGGGACTGCCTGTATACTAAAAAAACAAATGAATTGATTCCAGTCTGTATATGTTGTGATTAAAAATTTTGCTTTAAATTTGCTATGAAATATATAAGGAAATCAAAAAGAGACATGAAAAATGATTAGGGTTACCAGATGATTTCAAAAAAATACTGGACACATTTGATCTCAGATGGGGAGGAGGGGTGGCTGGGAGGGGAGCGGGGCTGGCCAGGAGGAGGTTGGGGGAAGCAAGTCTGGCCAGGGGAGATGGGGGAGAATGGCTGGCAGGAAGCAGGGCTGGCCAGGAGGGTATTGGGGGGAGCAGGGCTGGCCGGGGGGAACCGGCTGGTAGGGTGGCAGGGCTGTCCGGGAGGGGGTCGAGGGGAGCGGGGCTGGCTGGGAGATACTGGGGGAAGGAACCAGCCAGCAGGGAGCAGGGCTGGCTGGGAGGGGATTGGGGGGAGCAGGGCTGGCCGGTGGAGATTGAGGGGGGGAACCGGCCGATGAGAAGCAGGGCTAACTGGGAGAGCGTCCAGGGGAGTGGAACTGGCTGGGGGGGAAGAGTGGGGGGGAACCGGCCAGTGGGGAGTGCTGCCCGTCCTGCGCACGGTCCCGGCGGGGCACACGGGCGAGTCTGGCCCCAGGGATTCCATCCCACCCCGCCCCCGCCTTGCGTACTGCCTGGCTAGTAGACATGCTCATGCAGTGTGAGCGTATCTAGCAGCCAGGCAGTACGCAACTACGTGCTGATACTCATGATAATAATTAAACTTACTTAATTAGAAAATACCGGACATTTATATGTTCGGTATTTTCTCAATTTATTTCCCAGACAGAAAGCTCAAATACCACTGTCTGGTTCAAAACCGGACACCCGGCAACCCTAAAAATAATGGCAAAAATGTGAAACAAAACCAAGAGGCTGATAGAATTGCCAGGCCACAAAGCAAGGTGGAGGAAGAGCCTGCTCCCGAAAGGAGTGGGGCTTTGGGCAGAAGGGTGGGGCTGGGGAAACCGGGGTGCTCAGAGCATGGCATGTGGTACCTCCCTGCCCTCCCCCTGGATCCTGACAGCCCTCAAACCACCCAGAGCATGCTGCACAGTGCTCCAGTGGTGATTTAAAGGCCCCTGGCTTTGGCCACCACTGCGTCAGTAGCAGTGGTGGCAGCCAGGAGCTCCAGGCCCTTTTGAATTGCTGGGCCTTGCGGCAACTGCTCTCTTTGCCCCCCTTCCTCTGTCAGCAGTCCTGAACAAATCAAAATACCTACCCTAATTTAAATTAATTTGAAGTAAACTTGTTACTTTCACACATTTTTTTTCTCAACTAAGGCTTCATGGTACACCTTAAACTCAATAAAATTGATCATTAATTAGAAGTTCCCTAAGAGAAATAAAGGTTGATTCTTATAGATGAGTAGGCATAGGGTACTCCAAAACAATTGTTATACCACAGGGTATGTCTAGACTACATGCCTCTGCCACAGAGGCATGTAGACTAGGCTACCCGACATAGTCAATGAAGCGGTTATTTAAATAATCCCTGCTTCATTAAAATAAAAATGGCCATTGCTCTGTGCCGGATCAGCTGATTGTCACACAGCGCGCAAGTCAAGACGTGGATCTGTCGGCAGGGGAAGCCTTTGCCGCCCGATCCTGTAAACCTCGTTTATTTAAACGATTATTTAAATCCCCGCTTCATTGACTATGTCGGGTAGCCTAATCTACATGCCTCTGTTGGCAGAGGCATGTAGTCTAGACGTACCCACAGTGTTACACAGAGGGCTTGTCTACATAGGAATGTCCAGAAAAAGTAATCTGAATAAATCCCTCTGCAAAAGCTGATATTCAGTATTAAAGTGGTCTTAATTCAATTTAACTTAATTCATTGTGCAAATTAATTAAACTACACCAAGTTAGGACTCTTTAATTCTGAATGAGGGTTTTACTGTGGTTTAAATCACCCACTTCAAATTCAGACTTTTATTCATTTAGATTCACTTTCCTGGATTTTCCTGCTTAGGCAAGGTATAAGACCTTAATGATTATTTTTAAATTCTTCTTTAGCTCCAACCTTTGTTTCTGTGATGATGTGTTGGGGAGAGGGGTTCTCTCTTCTTCTTCCCTATGACGTTGTTTTAATCATCTCCTTTTACAAATTATTTTTAGACTCTTACCCATAAGAGTTTTTCCAATTTACCTTCTCTTTCTCTTTCATTTGGTTACTTTTTCTTTGTGTGCATTTTTAAACATTCAGCTTGGTTTCATTTAAACCTTTGGCCCTTCTTCAATCTTCTCTTTCACCTATTCCTTCCTTCATCAAACCACTAGTGAAGTGATTAATACCCATACCATAAGGGCTCTCCAGTTGAGTTTCTGCTTCACATTCCAGTCTATATTTAGCAAATATCACTTTGCAAGAGCACAGACAAGTGCTTATATCAGAGACAGTGCAGTAAAGGGACTACAGTGCTTCTCTCAAATGCAGAATCAAAGAACTTTTGCAAGTTGCATCAATAGGTGAGAGGGAGCAAGGGGAAATTTCACCAAACTTAAGGAAGTCCTAGTATGTCTAGACCTAATTTGATTAAACTTCTTTACAGTGGGGAAACATGCATACTGGAGTCAAAGAAATTATACTTGGTTTTTTCCTGACAACTTTTCACCCTGACGTTTATATCATCATCTTTATTGACCTGAACCTACAGCCTTGAAAAGTCTTTACAAATCTAGGTCTTCTGCTTGGCAGCAAACACAGCTATCTTTATGAACTCAGGCCTGTATTTATCATTTTGTTAAATAGACAGTACTCAGGCTGTCTGAAATAACACTGAAAATAAGTAATGCTGCAATTTTACATCTGTTCTGCTATGTCATTAATTTTCTTAAGTGGAGCTGAAAAAACAAACAGGTAATTGACTGTCCATTCTTGTCATCCCCTAATAGTTGTAAACATTCTGTAGGAATGCAGGACTCTGCTTATCATATGATTAATGCCTGCTTATTCTTACACCACACTTCACTATTGATAACTAGACACGACTGTATTTTGTGAACGCACTGATATACTGCTGCACTCAGTTTCACCCATCATTTGCTAGTTATTTTTTTTAACAGGACAGTTCTTTCTTGAAGGACTGCCCCATTTATGTAGCTCTTTTAAGGCTTGGATTTAAGCATCTCACCAACATTCTGCAAATGTGCAAACAATGAACCAGTGGATTCTGCAGTTATTTTTGTTGTTAAACTGCCAACAATTTTGTGCAAATTCATCACATGACCATTCATTACTTCCAGCTGGATTTTGAGTGTTGGGTTTTTTTTCCTGTGATTGAGACTTTTCCAAAATCAGGTGGCAGAAAAAGCATATCCAATAGGAGATATGAGAGGGCCAGAAGCTATTTAACAGGTCTCACAGCTAGGAATCAAATGTACATGCTAGAACTGAAAGGCATATAGACCAGCAGTGATTCTTTCCTGAGTACCTTACTAATTCATCTCTCAACACAAGCTTTTACTTTTCTTTCGTGATACAATGCCTATTGTTTGTTTAAACCTATAGTAGGAAGCTAGATAACAGGGAATTAGATGGAGATTCAAGACAGTAAGTTTCTAGCAAAGCAGAGATACACAAAATAGCTTGAAAGGTAATATCATTTCACTTAATATAATAGAGTGCATTGTTCAGTGTTAGAAGAAAGCTACTCGCTCCATGGACCTTTGCCATTGACACACATTTCCTTTTCATTTTAAAACTGTATGACCTAAATGAGCAGAACATTTAAAAATTCTGGCCTGTCACCATTTAGTTCTGGTCATGTTTGCTGAATATGCGCCACAAGGGTTATCAGTGCCTACTGAGCCATTTCAAAATGTCATTACCCACAGATCTGAGAATGTGTGCTTGACAGGCCAAACATACTTGGTGAACACCAATATCTTTAAAAGGGCAAATGACCATTTGTTATTTTGGTTTTCAGATAATCTGAGGTTTTAAGATTTAATCATTCCTCTGACAAATTGTAAGCATTACAGTTGATTGCTCTCTTGTTGCGACACCTTTGGGTAAATTGTAGAGAACTACATTTTTGGTCACCCACTAAAATTTTCCTCTTCATTCCCTGATGACTCTGTGCTAAGACAAAAAAATGCAATACAAAAGATTTCATGAAAATGACCATAGTCCATTTATTGCTTAGCTTGATGTTTGTTGATACAAAGAAGCCAGGAATTATTTTTAATTATGTCAATATTTGAGGCTCAAAACATGCACTTAGAAAACACTGAGCTGATATTAGATTTTTCTTTAAATAAAATAAATAAGTGTTGCTCAGCTCAAAGAAACATTTTGTCAGTTAAGACTGTGATGACCTCAAACTCCTCCCTGTTTTAACCCTTCCACTGTCTACTCCAATTAACAGAAAAATTATTGTGGTCCTCCCCCCAGCAAAGTGTCTCCTCCCTACTAATTAACCTTGATATTATATTTTTATAGAATAAATACACATCAAGAATTTAAAACTTAAGGATCAAACCCCGGTTCCACTGACATAAATGGGAGATCTGCCATTGTCTACAGTGGGACTGGTTTTTGGTCATACAAGGAAAATGAATGAGAGGTTCTCTTATTTTTGTTTCATGAAATAAACTAGTGGAAAAGTGAATAAAAACTGTAATCCTTTGAGGATGCTGTGTCTGATTTCCAGTCACTTGTCTGAATGTGTTATTCTTTTCATTCCTTCTTTCATAAGAAACCAATTGCGTCCTCTTGGCATTTATTGCAGATGAACAGGAGAGTTCTGGAGCAATTATTTACACGGTAGAGCTCAAGCGTTATGGTGGTCCACTTGGGATCACAATTTCTGGTACAGAAGAGCCCTTTGATCCAATAATCATCTCAAGTCTTACCAAAGGTGGACTCGCTGAAAGGTAAATATGAAACAGTTATTCGTATCACTTCTGCTTATGAAGTTCATTTCTTCCTTCATTCACATGGACATACTAGATTTTTCTTGCTTAAGAATGTGTTGATTTTCCCAACATCTTTGAAAAAAGATAAACTATCAGTAACCACTCTTTGTCATTGTTTTATGTCTCCTGTAATTTTGCCAAACTCTGCAGTATCATGGATATTGTATCAGGATGTTATTGAACCTACAGCAGGATTTTCTTAGAGTGATAAGGACTGCTGACCTTGTTGTAAATCACCTAAGAAAGCTCTGCCAACCAGATTCCTCCGTCACATGAAGGTTTTATGAACTTCTTTTGAAAAGTGGAATAATTAAAAAACGAGTGTGTGTGTGTGTGTGTGTGTGTGTAAAAATATAAAATACACACATATTGTATATTGTACATACATATACACACAGTCTGCATTTGTTTATGGGTTATACATGTGTGTAGTGACACCATTAAAAGATTGGAAATTAGTTCACATTAATTAAGGATGTTAAACATTCCCTACAGTAAGTGCTGTACAGGGAATAATGCAAACATTGAAGTTACCTTATCTATTTCTAGAATTGGCATGTTTTAAGGGTAGTTACTATGTATCTGCATATTATATCCAGAGCGAATAGATATTTGAGCAATGCATCTTATTGAAACATTCCAAAATCTAGTGAACAAGCCAGTTTCCAGTAATACTTAGTTTTAATGCAAGTTATACATTTACTATTTTGTAAGAACAGTATTAAATGTAATAGCTTTATGGAAATATTATTTATTTAATGGTGTTCAAACCCATAACCATCTCATAGATGTTCAGAATCTGTGTGAAATGACAGGGTGATTTTAGGTCAAGATTTTTAAAAGGAAATTTCAGGTGCCTAACTTGAGATGTCTGAACAGAGCCTGATTTTTAGGCATATCTGAGCACCCACCCTCTGACCGTCAGGCCCCTTTAAGGTGTCCCAAGTTGGGGACACAAAATCACTGGTCATTTTTCAAAACCTTGGCCTTATGTCCTGATGGGAAGGTGGTCCAGTACAATATAGTCATTGTAACCAAAACCTTTGACAGAAGGGTCAAGAAATGAATGAAACATAGAAGCAAATATATACATGGGGAATGAACCATGTGCAACCTTAGTGGCAAATGTACTGATAAAAAGTAGTTCCAATAATAATACCTCACATGTGAAATTAAAAGAAACAATTGAAAATAACTTGCGTATCTCAAGATATATGCTAAGAAATTGGCTTTGCTTGGGGTTTTTTCTGTTGATCTTTTCAGTGTTTTATTTCTAATACTTTAGGACAGGTGCAATTCACATAGGAGACCGCATCCTAGCAATAAATAGCAGCAGTCTGAAAGGAAAACCTTTGAGTGAAGCCATACATTTGTTACAGATGGCAGGAGAGACTGTCACCTTGAAAATCAAGAAGCAGACAGATGGTGAGTATGGCTAGAATTACATTTATGCTCTTGAAGCAATGTATTGCTACATCTTAAAGAACATTTGAACATGTATGTACCCTGGGAAGTTTCTTGTCCAAAGGGAAAGGAAGGTCAAGTACCTTTTTAGTTTGCAATGAGGCTATAATCATTTTGTTTTTAAACCCTATTTAGCTGCAAGCCCCAAGAAATTTTCCGTATCTGGTCACTTAAGTGAACTGAGTGATGCTGAAGATGAAAGCTCTTCTACACAGAAACCAGGCAAACTTTCAGACATTTATTCTACTACCGTTCCAAGTGTGGACAGCGCAGTAGAATCCTGGGATGGATCTGGTATTGATACCAACTTTGGAAACCAAGGTACAAGAAACAGTTTCAACCACCACCTAACAGGGAAGTGATTAGATGTATGAATCACCTTTCCCCACATTAGAGAAAATGTTACCCATCAACTTTCAACTTTGTACTTCACAGTGTGCATGTCTCATTTCAACCACAAACCTTGATAGCTGGTGTTATTTCTTATACTCATGCGGCCTTGAATTCAATCTTTCATGGCATTATGATGGGTTGTGAGGCATTTATCAATATATTAACAAGCTTACGTTAGCTTTACAAATGTCTGAATGGCCCAATCCATAGTTTGTCCACAGCTAAATGAGTTTACCCTTCAAGATTAGATTAATACAGGGCACAAAACACACTGAAGATGCTCATTAATTTGAGCATCTGAGGCCCATTCTCATTTGTTTTAAGATTACTATAATGAAGATGTATTGTAAATTGCTAAAGGAGAACACAAGAGATTATTCAGTGATTTGTTACTCTTTTGTTTCTTCCATCATTCCCATGACATTAGAGTCAGACTTTCAGCCCTCAAAGTAATCACTGTATTTAAAGAGATTATTTAATTAAAGAAGTAACTGGCTTTGTATTACCCTCTAACTTCTATAGCTATATTTGCCTGTTTACTTAATATAAGTATATAGGTTTGGGGGTTATAGAAAATGTAAGAAGTTCTTTAATACTCTGGTTTACAAAAGAAGAAAGAGGCTTTCAAACATCTTTATAAGTTTTCTTTGACTGTATTATAAATGACTATTTCTGTACTATCACTGGTGTGCACTGGTACATCTTTTCACAGACAGATCCCCTAGCCCAAAGAGAATTTTCTTCCTCCCCTGTGGTTTCATAAAATTGTTCAGTTCCGTCTTCATCTTTACGTTTCTATCAAGGGTTTCTGGGGCATGGGCAGTCAGATCAGTTGGTCTGCTGTGTTTTGCCCAGTAGAGAGAATTGGGACAGGACGTTGCCTTTGATAGACTGAAATCTTTGCTGATTATGTTAGCTGTGTATGTTTAATTAATCTATGTTTGGCTTAATGAAGCACTTGTCATTTTCTCTCTAACAATTTTCGTTGACGCCTGTCTAATAGTATTAGGGCAAGAAGTAGCTGATGTAACTATTGATTGCTGGTTTTTCTTGTACTTAATTTTTATATATTTATGCTCTTATTGTGCATAACCTAGCCGTAATTCTCTGTTGTACAAAAGGGTCTCTTGACATTAGCTCATAACCCCTCTTTTCTGTATTTTGTAGTTAATTTATTACAGGTTAGACCTCCCTCGTCTGGCACCCTCGGGACTTGACCGGTTCTGATTGAGTGGATTTGCCAGACCAGCGGAGGTCCTTCCCAACATGGCCAATGCTGAATTCCTGCCCCATGTTAGGGATCCAGCCTGGCACTACTGCCAGTTCTCTAGCTACTGCTGCCTGACCCTGAGTTCTACCGCTGGGGCCAGAGATCTGCAGCCACTGCCCGACCCCAAGGACCACAGCTGGGGCTGGAGCTCTGCAGCCACTGCTGGACCTGAGCTCCGCGACTGGGGCTGGAGCTCCCTGGCTGCAGCTGGGGCCGGAGCTCTGCAGCCACAGGGGGCAGAACTCTCCGCTGTGACACCCTCTGTGTCCCCCCCACCCCACATGGGGCTCTCAGCTGAGTTGCCGACATCCCCTCCTCCCCCCCCTGCACTCCTGAACCACAACTTGACCTCCCTATACCTGGGCTCTGTGGTCCAGGAACCATGGATGTTGCCAGACCAGAGAGTCCTGGTTAAGGGAGGTACAACCTGTATTACATTTCCATTTTCTTTGGAAAAAAAATATGATACTGCTACTCAAGCCAAATTCACCCCATTGACTTCACTGAAATTACAGTAGGGATGAATTTTATCTCTAGGGATGATACAGTAGGGAATTTTATCTTCCTCTCTCTCTTTCTGCTCCTTCCTCACTTTGATCTGATTAATAGAATCAAGATTTTTATATTTTCTTTAGTTTTCTGATAATTGTAAGGTAATATGGTGCTATGAAAGATGCTAGATTGACAGCTCTGTCACCTTAGAACTGATCTGGAGTGAATTCACTGTTTAGTTATGGTGCATGTTCAGTGCGGGCAGTGACAGTGTGTACACCCTATGCTGTCCCATCAATGTGCTTGGATTTAGTCCTGAGGGAAGATGAGAGCTTCGTTCAGAGTCAGGACCAAGAGGCCCTTCCTCTCTGCTAAGATTGCCAAAGAAAAGGTTTTGGAGCTGGATTAAATGAAGGAATCACAATTCCCTGACTAGATTTTTCAGTATTAGTAGAATGCTTGTTGTATGCAAAGCATGGGACTCTTGTTTCCACAACAATTATTTCCTTGTCAAAAGGCAGATTAACAGCTATGTGTGATTCACCTTCCAAACCTAAACCGGTAACTACAAGTAAACCTTCTCTTTCTCTCTCAGAAATACCAGCCCACCCTTGCACTGGTATATCCTGTGCATATCCTCTTGGCCCCTAGTCTCCACCCATCTCTATTAAATTCTATTCTGCCTGACCTGTCACTTCTGAGTTTAGCTCCCTTTCCAAACCTTTCTTGGCATAAATATAAACTAAGGAAATTCAGGAGTCTTGGAAACCTTATGGTATGACCACTAGAAAATTCTCTTATTGGTTATAATGGTTTAATGCTGGTAGCAGTGTTTCTCCCCCACATGGACTGACACTATACTTAGAACCATTGGCTAAGGTGCCAGCGTGGGGCAGCCAGAGTGTCCCCTACATAATAATCCATATCACACGTATTCTCACAAGCAAAACCATCTGGGTGCATTAAGGCCTGCTGTTCGGCCTAAAGAATAGCTGAGTAACTCCATAGCTGCACTGTTTGGAGGGAATGTGATTCCAGACAGACTCCAGGAAGTCAACTGCTCCTCTTCATGGGTGGCCGATGAACAAAGCTCCTCAACAAAATAGCTTCTCCATCAAAATGTAGGCAGAAAATTCCTCTTACCGAGGTTAAAACGTGAAGTGTGGAGGCTCAGTGCAATGTACCAAACAGCCACATGCAGTTTCATTCATGAGACCATAATAGATTTCTGTTTATTAACAACCTCTTGGTGGCCAACACGGCATTGCTATTACCCAGCAGTTGCTAATAAGCAGAAGGCTGGCTTGGGATGAAAGTGCTTTGATGTATTCTTCCTGGCTGCAGCCTTACAAACCTGACTGCACACAGGGCAACACGGGGGGGGGGAACCTGCTGCTGCTGCTGCTGCTGTGCTCAGGTGCTTGGACTTTTTTGTAGTGAGTGGGGCCACTGGGGACCCATGGACTGCACTGAATATTGCCCTGTACTCTCCAGGGTTTGGGCCTTGCTTCCTTCCTTGTATGCAGCCCCGACCCACCCACCTCTGAAGCACATTGGAGTCTGGAGAATGCAGAGAGAGGGGAACCATACAGCTCTGACATGTGGGCTTCAGCCTCACCCCTTCCCTCTGGGTCTTCCCTGTGCTCAGACAGCTTGGCCAGGCTGCCTCCCCAGATGGAAGTGCCGGGATGGGCTCAGCACTGGCTGCAGGCAGGTTTGCGGCACTCCCACCAGGGAAGGCACATCCCAGCACTTCTTTCCCTGCCGGCAGCCTCACAAATCTGCCTGCAGCTGGAACCATTCTTTTAAAAAAACACACTAAGAAGTGGCATGCCATTGCCAATATCTGAATCCCATTACCATTTATATTAATGGGAGCGGACTGCAACTGGTGTGAATGTGACAGGGACTGGTCTGCCAACTTCTGTGCAAATCAGTCTTCTCAACCCTTATTAAGAGGGAAGCCAGCAGGGTATCAGGGCTATCTGAGGATGCATGCGGGTAGAACAATAAGGAAGAGTGGAAACTTGCTGATCCTCCACTGGTTTAAAGTTCTTGGGGGAACCTAATTTCAGAGGCATCTGTGACGCCTGCCTTTATGTAGCCCCAGTTTGCTCTCAGTTTGTTCCTTAGATCACCAGTGTCCCCTGTGTCCACACAGAGCTCAGATGTTGTTTAGAATCAGTGTCCCAGTGTTTACAGTAACATCATGCACTGTTCAGAGATCCCTGCCTATCCAGAATATATTGCACTGGATTTTAAAAGATTGTCCTAATGGTTAAATCACAGGCCTGACACTCCAGGTATTTTTACACTGCAGACAGACACCCACAGCTGGCCTGAGCCAACCAGCTCGGACGAAGGGAAGAAGGATGATCCAGGGAACTATAGGCCGGTCAGTCTTACCTCGGTTCCTGGAAAAATCATGGAAGGGATCCTTAAGGAGTCCATATTGAGGCACTTGGATGAGAGGAAAGTGATTAGGAATAGTCAGCATGGATTCACAAAGGGCAAGTCGTGCCTGACCAATCTGATTAGCTTCTATGATGAGGTAACTGGCTCGGTGGACATGGGGAAGTCAGTGGATGTTATATACCTTGACTTTAGCAAGGCTTTTGATACGGTCTCCCACAATATTCTTGCCAGCAAGTTAAGGGATTGTGGATTGGATAAATGGACGGTAAGATGGATAGAAAGATGACTAGAAGGCCGGGCCCAGTGGGTAGTGATCAATGGCTCGATGTCAGGATGGCGGTCGGTTTTTAGCGGAGTGCCCCAAGGTTCGGTTCTAGGACCGGTTTTGTTCAATATCTTTATTAATGATCTGGATGAGGGGATGGATTGCACCCTCAGCAAGTTTGCGGATGACACTAAGCTGGGGGGAGAGGTAGATACGCTTAAGGGCAGAGATAGGGTACAGAATGACTTAGACAAATTGGAGGATTGGGCCAAAAGAAATCTGATGAGGTTCAACAAGGACAAGTGTAGAGTCCTGCACTTGGGACGGAAGAATCCCAAGCATAGTTACAAACTGGGGACCAACCGGTTAAGTAGTAGTTCTGCAGAAAAGGACCTGCGGGTTACAGTGGATGAGAAGCTAGATATGAGTCAACAGTGTGACCTTGTAGCCAAGAAGGCTAATGGCATATTAGGTTGCATTAAGAGGAGCATTGCCAACAGATCCAGAGATGTCATCATTCCCCTTTATTCGGCTTTGGTGAGGCCGCATCTGGAGTATTGTGTCCAGTTCTGGGCCCCCCACTACAAAAAGGATGTGGACGCATTGGAGAGGGTCCAGCGGAGGGCAACCAAAATGATTAGGGGGCTGGAGCATATGACTTATGAGGAGAGGCTGAGGGACTTGGGTCTGTTTAGTCTGCAGAAGCGAAGAGTGAGGGGGATTTGATAGCAGCCTTCAACTTCCTGAAGGGAAGTTCCAAAGAGGATGGAGAGAGGCTGTTGTCAGTAGTGACAGATGGCAGGTGAAAGGGCCCCCAGATCTCAGCCTGCATCCCAAGAAAATATCTACAATGCAATTAAATGGCCCTTTAACTTGAGCCCTGGGAGCCCAAGTCAGTTGGCATGGGACAGCCAGTGGTGTCTACTTGCAGTGTAGATGTACCCTTAGAAGACATGGGTTATATTCTTAGCTCTACCATACATTTCTTATGTGATCTTTGATGCCTTGACTTCCATTGTATGTTAAATGGGGATTGTAATACTGATCTATTTCTTAATGGTATTGAGGTTAAATTCATTGTTTGTAAAGTACTTGGAGTTTCTGAGCTGGGAGTTACTTTATCAGTGCAAAGCAGTAATAGTAGTAAAATGCAACAGCAACCATTAAGCTGAATAGCTCTGATTTTGTTGTTTTAAATCTAATCTTTAATGATCTCATTAAAAATTTAACTTAACCTGTGTAGATATTTACCTTGACTAGATTTTCTATCCAGTTGTAGCTGTGAGGTTAAAATCTTATTTAGAGGCAAATATGACAAGGTGCACTATAAGCAGCCAGATTTTATGCTGTTCTTTTCCAGTCCAGGAAAACAAACAGGTTATGTTGACAGTGTGCCAGAATGCACTGTAGTGTTGTCATTTTGTTTCCCTTATGGAGAGCAAAATGTTCACTATGCAGCTCTAATTTAGTTAGACAGTAAACTGCACATGCATCATACACATGGCTTCTTGCAGACACATCACTTGTATTTCTGCTTCTATCAGACAAAAATTATGAAATTTTGTAACTGTAAATAGTTTCTGAACCTAAAATAGTTCTAACCTGCAGGATCACTCTGAGAGCTCAACCCAGCCATCAAAAGTGACAATAGCTGTCATAATGGCCCAGCCTGTAGCATTCTAGCCTTTAGGCCAGAACCTTTTGGGGGCAGAGATGTCATTCTTAGAATAAGATATTTAAGGGGGCAGGTCTGTTCTGTTTATTGCCATTTACTTCTTAGATGGGAGCGAACGGTCCCTTAGTAGAAAACTGTACGAAAAGAGTATGGTTAATCCTGCAGCTCAGATCCAATCTTTTTCTCCTCCATCAATAAGTCAAGTTATAGTTAGAATGATCAGACATTTTTATAGAATCTTCCATCCCAAAAGATTCCAAAGAACTTTCCTGGCTTCAACTAGGTCACAGGCTGTATACAGGGAACACTTCCTCCACCAGTGAGGCATAACAGTACCAGATATCACCTGAGGATAAGAAATAATGAATACCTTATTCCAAATGCAGGTGGTAAAGCAGTGGGGGAATTTAGATAGGTAGAATGTAATTATCTGAGAGAGAATTTGGCCATGACTGTGAGGTTAACCCTTCTATATGTATCAGAACTATCATTAGATCCCATTTTTTAAGGGCTGTATCCCCTGTATCAGCACAGTGCTCTGTAATGCTATGCCGGAATATTAGTCCAGTACTGACTGAGAATAGTGCCAGCTATTGAACGCTTCATATATCACCTGTGTGCTCTTTTTGGGGGAGGCCTCCCATCCAAGTACTGAGTCCATCCCATCCTGTTCACATTCTGAGACATGACAGGATCTGAGTACAAGGTGATATGGGCTGCTGGCCAAGTCTCTGTGTGAACTGGAGCTGAATGCATAATGGCTGCCGCTTTTGACTGTCACTAGGACCTGGTTAATTTAAAGTGCTTTTAAGGATACCCTAAAATATGAAAGATGTAAAATCAATAAACAGTCTAATCTTAAGTTGCTTCAGGCAGCACTGCTGTGGACTGTTCTTTTTTTACATTGTAACTCCATTGTCTTTTTTTTCCTTTGCTTTTCTTGAAAAATTCAAGAAAATGTGACTCTTGTCAAAGATACTAGATGAACAGTACTGGATAGTATAGTGGGAGCAGGAGTGAAGACACAAAGGACAATTGTTTTCATTTGTAGTGCGGCTATTTGACATCTGGTTTTCTACTGGTTTGAAAGGACCTCTCTTTTTGCTCACAATTAATTGTGACTGAAGTTTAGACATCTAAGTATCCAATTATATCTATAAAATATTACCAGCAGTTGTGTGCTTATAAATGATGGGTGCACGTTACTGAACATCTATTAAAATACGCAGTTTCAGTTATTTGAACATCTGTAGAGTCCCAAGTATATGATTATTTTTTTAGGTCCCAGCTATCAGGCTTCAGGATACAGCTTCAATGCATATGAATGGAGGAGTCCTAAGCAAAGAAGCAATTTGTCCCCTCCCAGTAGGCCACGAAACCATCCTTTTCATGACACAGGGCTGAGTGATGATGAATGGGACAGACCAATAGCAAGTGGGTAAGTCAAATGCAAAGTTATGTGAGATTTTCAACTGCAGCACAATTGCAGTGATTTTTCTTTAGAAAATGAGCACTGATCACCTTGAATGAAAATACCTTTTTATAACTCAGCTTTTCTCAGCTCCTCTTGTACTACTGGGATGCCACTTCATGCTGTATGAGATTTATTAGGGTAGATCAGTGACATTCATAAAAAAATACCCGGAAGCCGAAATCAAGGCTTGTAAGTAATGTGAGTTGCTGTGTATAAAAGGACATAGCATTAGGTGTTAATGTTAAAAAAAAAAAAAAAAAAAACTTGTGTGCTTTACCCGTGGTAGGCTTCAAATGGTAGAAAAGAAGTCTCCCTCCCTCTCCAGAAGGTGACCAAAAAAGCCTAAAAACAGGAAAAAAAGAAATGATGTTATCGCTTTCATCGCTGGGGTTCAATCTAAGGACTCACTAGTGCTCAATGAGGCTCACTAGTGCTTAATCAGAAGGATGCAACAAGTGTAATAAGTGTGGAGTTTTAGGCACAGATCCGTGATGATATTTAAGACTCTTGCTCCCACTGAGTTCCTCAATTTCATTGACTGAGAATCTGAGCCTTAGTATTCTACATACCTACAGTGAAATAACTCATGGTTTTGAATTGTTTTACTTGGAGTTGTAATAGTCAGATTTCATCCATTCTAACTGAAGCTGTTCCACATGTGATAAGTGGCATTAAACTATAGAAATACCTTTCTTAATATTTCTACCAGCCAGCTAGTCAGACATCCAGTCCCAATGGTGAAGATCACAGACAGTTAATTCCATATTTGCATTCTGAAAAAGTGAAAAAGCAAGACGGTGACTACTGTGAGGCGTGAGCAAACAGTAGATCAGGCTTCTTGAACACTGGCTTCTGAGATTAAACATTTAGTAAAGCAGCCCCCCTCCTACCTTATTCTACTCTCCCAGTTGTTTTTAAATTAATAGCTTTCTTTTACCAAAAGAATCATATTTAGCCCCTTATCAAACTCATCCTTTGTTTCTTGGACCAGACGTAATTGTTGGTTTGATAAATCTACTGTTTGGGGGAGGGTTAAATACCAGGTTGAAAAATTAAATCATATATAAACAAGGAATCTGGGTAATAAAAATTCATATAACGTGTAGAAAATAAACAATATTTTCCAGCAGTCCTTTAAAAGCATAATCAATAAAATTATACTTCATACAAAAGCTATTTCCTAATGTGAAAATCCTCTGAGACCTGCAGCACAAATAAAAATAAAGATTATCTGAAGACAGCATCTAGAAGATGGACAATACCACTACAGATGGGATTCATAAATGGATCACCAGACTTTTCTGAGGGACTTGCCCATTCTTTCAGCCAATCAGAGGAAAGGATGGGGCTCTAGCCCCTCTCCGCTTCCAGCTAAAAGCTCTTTGTCTCTCCCCTGGGTAACACTAAAAGCTACTTTTTCTGCCTGCTTTGTATTGTGTAATGCAGCTGGGGAGAGGAGAGAGAACATGTGGCAAAACCACTGAAGAAAGTGGGAGCATTAGGGGCCATTTCAAAGAAACCACTCAAAGTAAGCTGCAATGGAAAGACCAGGGAGGTACCCAAGGAAAAATGGTGAGAGAGAGAGTGAGAATGAGGGGAAAGAGGTAGTAGAGTGGGAAGGGGAAAGGGTCAACCTCAGAGTGAGCAATAGTGAGTCAAACCAAAAGGAGACATTAGTTGCAGACATGAGGGCTTTTTGCCTACCCAAGGGAAATTTGTGGGTGGAAAAGCCTAATTACAAATATTTCATCGTGCCAATCAGTTATTAACTGTAAGCATGCCTAGTTCACTACCTTTAATTGAGATTTACAAGTGGTCCTGTGGCACCTTAGAGACTAACCAAAATATATAGAATCATGAGCTTTCATGGGCAAAATCCACTTCATCAGATTAATTGGAGTGGAAATAACAGAAACACATATACAGGCAGTCCCCGGGTTACATGGATCCGACTTACATCGGATCCCTACTTACAAACGGGGTGAGGCAACCCCGCACTAGCTGCTTCCCCCCAGCAGACATGGGAGACGGGAAGCTAGCACCCCCCCCCCCCAGCAGACCAGAGAGATGCGAAGTGAGCCCCCCCCCCCTTCCCCAGAAGACCAGGGAGACGCGGAGCGGCTTTTCTCAGCAGACACCTCAGCTTGAGAATAAAGGACTGAGGGAAGTGAGGTGTGGGAGAATAAAACTGAGCTCTGGAGAAATGTTTGGGTAGAGTTTCCCCTACAATATGTACCAGTTCCGACTTACATACAAATTCAACTTAAGAACAAACCTACAGTCCCTATCTTGTACGTAACCCGGGGACTGCCTGTGTGTATACATACAAATTCAACTTAAGAACAAACCTACAGTCCCTATCTTGTACGTAACCCGGGGACTGCCTCTGTGTGTGTGTGTGTGTGTGTGTGTGTGTGTGTGTGTGTGTGTGTGTATATATATATATATATATATAACAGCAGAAATAGTATCTGTCAATTGTAGGACTTGTGATTGTATATATATTTGGTTGGTCTCTAAGGTGCCACAGGACCACTCATAATCTTTAAAAACAAATACATCTACCTCTCCGAGATTTTTTTCATTGAGATGTCCCAGTTGCTACAAGAGAAAATTTACTTTTAATTGTTCTTAGATTCTACTTCTCATCCCGCCTTATAAAATACTACTCAAAATCCACCTCTTCTACAACCAGTCACCCTCTAGTAATTGCCAGTGTATGGAAGACTGACTGACCTTTTGCATCCTACTTACTCTCACCTTTTTATTGCAGTGCTTCCTCTTTTCAATCTAGACAGCTACTCAGAGTTCAGAGTCATGGGAATGTTTCCGTTAGAAATAGAAATGGATGGAATTTGGTGTTCTCTTTGGTGCAGTCATCTTGTTTATTTACAAGGCATGCATAAAGTCCTGGTTCTCTGAACACAGGTGAAATCAAGAACAAAAGGAGTTGTGTCTTAACTAACAGCCTTAAGCTTCTCTGCCCGTCATTGGACCCAAAAGCTCTCTCTAGCCTTTTCCAAAGTCACACTGTGCTGACAGGCTGCAGCTTGGCTCTCTTGCTTTTTGCCTCAGTATGTTTTCCCTTCTCTTTTAGAGCATGCCTTCACTGCACATTAAGGCCGGGCTCTGACTCATGTTTGAGCCCATGCAAATCCTCTGTCCACACACAAATCAGCCTGCTCAGGTCAGCAAGCAATTAAGAACTCATCCTGGGACCCTGCTGAGAGGGGTAGTCAGAACCAAAGTCCCATTATGAGACATGCCTAAGCTGTCATTTTGCAGTGTTGATGTAGCTCAAGCCACAGATCAAAATGGGAAGGTCTGGGTAGTGCAGTAGGGACATGTTAGCATGGCTCTGAGATCTGGGTCTAGCAATTATACATGGAGGTTTACATTGAGCTGTGGACCAGGTCCATAATGCAGTATAGATGTAGTCCCTCCCTCCCTCCCCCTCCCCTTGCCAACACACACCCCTATAAAACACAACAAATGATCAGCAAAAGCCTTCCATCACTCAGTCCAAACACCTGGACAGATTCACAACCCCCTTTTGTCTTGAGTTATGGGGCTTCTGTTTAACTTTTCTTGACAGTCATGTTAATTGAAAAGTGCATTCACATCCTGTCTCGGAGGTTTGTGATTGAAGCAATTGCCGGTATTGCTCAGCATAACACTGACTTTTTGTTGTTATAATTGCTGTGTGTAACACTTGTATGACTGATACATTGCAAAGCGAAGCCTGAATGTTGTTTGTATATTTGACTGAGTTTCCCTTTGCAAATCCAGCTTTTCAGGTGCTCCAGACAACACGGAGACTGACCAGGAGGAAAACTTCTGGTCTCAGGCACTGGAGGATTTAGAGACCTGTGGCCAGTCAGGAATTCTGAGGGAACTAGAGGTAGCACAATCTTTCCTATAGAGCTACAACAATTTTGTTTGTCTTACATTCATTTTCTGTTCTCTTTTCTGTTTTTCTTTACGTTTTCATTAATCACACAAATTCATTTAAAAGCTTTAACCCCTTTCCACAGGACAAGGCTCACAGGCGTCTGTATTTGAGAAACATGACTCTCTTGGTACCTACCCTTTATGTTTATATGTTTGCTTGTGCAGCTACCTCCCCTCCCCTGACAAAAGCTATTTTGTGTTATATTATGCAGCTGACTTAGGCAAACGTGATCACCTAAAAGCTTCCTGTCTTGTAGCTTCTGCTATGTGCTCTGCTAACACATGCAGCATTTTGTGCAGAATTTTTAAGTGGCCAGAACTTTCCAGAAGCAGTGCATCCCGCTTTTTAGCGCCACCTTATGAAGTTTTTCTTAGCATGTTATAATTTGTCTCTGGTCTGTAACTTTCTCTGATTAAGATGAGCATAAAAGAAAAACATAAATTAAAATGTTTTTAGCAGGAATTTGTCACACAATGAATTAAGACAATAGCACAAGAAATGTTCATAGTAAAGAAAACTTATTGTGTACAACAAATGTTCACATTTCACTCTGAAATTAATTGCAAATCTGAACTCTATTAACTTTGTATCATATGATTTTGGTGGAAAAAGGAGGAAACAATAATCATGCATATTAATATAATTTCTATAAGTTCTTTAATGAGAAAAATTAAGAATATACTGAGAATTTTGAAGCTGTCGAATAGAAAATCTGAAAAATATTTTCTTTTATGTTCTTTTCAATTTCCTGAGCTACAAAACTGGCAGAATCTCATTTTCATTTTTATGTCATATAGAGTCCCTTAGCAACCACAAGGAATGTGAATGGCATAATTGGGTGCAACTTTTGCAGTTCTAAATGATTGTACATGCTCAGATTTATGGCTTCCATATTGCACGTACGGTTACTTTAATGTGATTTTGAAATAATTGTAATTGCAAGACAGAGAAATTAAGAGAAAAGTTAATGTCAGTTTAGTTTAATTCTGTGGTTATCTATGGCATGGTACCACAGGCTTCTTTTGCGATTTTCATTATTCAGAGCACAGTAAAAGGATATGAAAATAGATAACAGAAATGGATATTTCAACAGGTTGATGTTCTTACAGTTGTTACCAACAATTTACAAGTTTAAAAAATAAAATCAAAAGTGTAGCTGAGCGCTTTACTGATATCACTATATTTAAGTCTGGCCAGCACAACTCTGAATCAACATTTGTCCTCATAACATTATAGAAGTAGGATTCCCAACAGAGAATGTCTTTTTGCATCAGGAGGTTAATCTGGGCTATGTTTCTTTTTAAAGTACCATCCCTATTCCTGTCATTTTGATTCCCTTCTCATTGCTCATTTCAAGGTCATCAGCCAAAGAGGAAGGTGAAATAACCTTTATTAAGTCCTCTTGCTGCTGCTCTTTTACAAGGGAGCATCATAAGTCACGCCTGAAGTGATGGGTAGCTGTTACAACTATAGAACTGTCACTTACTTAGGCAGTGTTGGTGCTGATGGGAACATGGGCAGCACAGAATCCATCACAAGAACCAGTGGTACTACTCAAAAAAGTATCTGATTTTCTTCTCCATTCCCCATATTTGGGGAGGGCTATCTGCATCCTTATTAAAATCCCTGCTCTGGCAGTGGTTTCAGAAAGTGAAACTGAAAGTTTAAGGACAACTTTAACTAGACTTTAACATTCCACAACACAGAGGAAACCATTCCTCTTCTATATTGATCTTTGTCGATATCAAGCTGTTCTACCACAGGGCGGTAGAGGAAGGTTTACCTTTGATTTTAGATGATTCTAGTTTTCACTCTTTGTAACTCATCAGCAGTATTACCAATGAGAAGGTTACTGTGTGAGAGAGAGCTTTGTATCTTTTCACATATGCCAGTCATACTGCAGAAAGTTAGTGCTACAGTATAATATATTCAGTTTCTTCTCAAGGACATCTATACTTAGTGCAAGATTGCTGCTCCAGAGGTCAATCTTCTGTCATTTGATTTAGCAGGTATAGTATAGACCCCTGAATTGAATGCTGAGGGCAGCTCCCCCCAGTGTCTGGTACTCCTCCTCCTGCGAGGAGTAAGGTAAGCCGATGGGAGTGTTTTCTCCCTTCTACCTCTCATTGTATGGATGCCTCCACAGCTCAGCTTAAGGTTAGCCTGGAGTTGTATACCTTAAGCTGAGCTGCCTGGTCTAATATAGACCAGGCCTAAATGATCTATTCTGTGGCAGTGTCTAGTCACCATCAAATGCAGTGCTAGTTCCAGGGTTTCCTCCACACTTTGCTGGCTCATGTATTTTTCCTTGATATCTGCAAATGCCACAGTACTAAATGCCTTATTTTGTTCAAGTACTAAGGGAAAGCTAATGTTCCAGAATTTGGCTTTTATTTTATTTTAAAAATATTTTCAGTGTAAGTAAACAGTTGTACTGTTTTGTCTTCAGGATGGTTGGCTTCATAAAAATAGCAGTTTTAATGCTTTCTTTGACATTTTGGTTGAAAATGTCATCTGAAAACCTTTTACTCACGGTTGGGTTTTTTTTAGTGACTTACAACCAGTTTGTATGTCTATCCTCCTGCCTTTTGCTGTGCCCTGAAGTGATTTTGTTTTGACAAGATATTACAGAATTGTGCCTAGTGTTATGAAATAACCCTTTCTTTAATCCAGGTTATAAATTTAAAAAAATCTGTTTGTTAATGCTGTAGGCAACAATTATGTCAGGAAGTACAATGAGCTTGAATAATGAAAATCCACAGCCTCGCAGTCAGTTGGGTCGACAAGCCAGTTTCCAGGAAAGAAGCAATGTGAGGCCACATTACAGCCAAGCTACCCGCAGTAACACACTGCCATCAGATGTGGGGAGAAAGTCTGTGGTTTTGAGAAAAATTAAACAAGAAATGAAAGAAATAATGTCACCAACGCCTGTTGAATTACACAAGGTCTGTAATTTTTCTTTTAGCAGTAATTCTTGCTTTGGATTAATGCATGAAGCATAGGGAATCTAATTATGTGGTGATATATTAAGTACTTTTCATAATGATGCCATAGATGGGCTTTTGGGTGAATATTTCTTCTTGCAAGCACCCTATAGATGTATTTTTATGGGGGAACAAAATGAATAAGATGCATTGTCATTTGCTGTTTGCTTTTAAAGCATATCCTCAGTGTATACTGCTCTTTTCCAAGGAGGATTTACTGATAATTTGATTTGACAACAATGATAATTTCTATGTTCTCAATGTTAAGGCAAGAAAGTTTAATGTGCTGAAAATCGATTCCTTTTGCATAATATCTTGTGGCTTCCCTAGTTGCTTTGCAACATACTACTTTGTTTTAATCTTTTCCTTCTTCAGATTAACATACAGGCTGTATTTGATAGAAGACCAACTTGAAATCTGTAGAACCAGAGGTTAAACATACGCAATAGCCAACCAACACATTGGGATCCCTTTTCTCTGAGAGAGATAAAATAATCTTCAGTCTAGGAAATATGACATATAAAATAGTCTAGTTTTTCAATTCCTGGGGACAGGCATTCATAGATGTGTCCCGTAGTAGAAAGGGAACTATGCAGCTGATGGCAATCTTAGGTAAAGCAGTGCAAAATATTCTTCAAATCTGCTCTGCTGAGCTTTGAATATGATGTGTCTATGAACTGCAACCTATGTTTACAGAAGTTTGTGAAACTTTGGTGGGAATCCAGTAACTCTCCTTCATCGCCATGCCCCATCAATTTTGGGATTATTCTTTCCCTTAAGAGACATCTAAGGTAAGGAGAGGTCTCCCTTGACAGAAGGAGCCCGTTAATGGAGGAATTTCTCATGAGAGGTTAAAAGCCAACAGTCTCAAATGTTTAAAGCTAATATGCATGTTGATTTGAATTTAATCTTTTGCACTGTATCCCCGATTTCAATTCCTTTACTAAACCCTGATGTCTCTCACAGTCCTAACATGCACCAGATTAAGTGTTCCCAGATAGCAGCTGCAAGTGGATCTGTTATTTTGGAAGATGAGTTAATTGCCACTGTAATGAATCATTGGGATCAGTTAGCTTAATACATGCTGAGTCCAGAAATCACTTGTTTCTCAGTTTGATGTGGAATGATGGATTTGTAAAAAAGCATAGTCTTCAAGAATTTTCATCTCTGTGTAGTTAAGGTCAGACGGAGAAGTTTTCCATCAAGCAAAAAGGCTATTTTCTTCTGTGGGGAATATAAACCTGGCTTTCAGCATCATGATAAAGCAACCAACTCAGCATTCATTGAAAAGGAGGAGTCAGATTTCTTCTACTGGGTGTTCTGTTCCATTTGTTACCTCTCAGTCCCTGTCCTTTATCCTTTTCTCTATTCACATGCTATTTTTCTGTTATTTGTGTTGCCATAACTCTGCAGCAATTGTTTTGTCGCCTTTCAGAAAACATTTATATTTTTCCATTCTTCACAGAAATAGTTAAGTTTCCTATTACTAGCTACCTCTTTGTTGTGGTTTCCTCACCCTACTCCTTCTCAAAACCTACAAGTCAGTCCCCCTCCTAAAATTTGTATCTTTGTATTTTTGTAAACATTTCTAAGGACTGGGTCCTGCAGTCTTGTCCATCCAAGTCAATGTCGGGCCTACTCAAAGCCATAGTCTTTACATCATGTGCTGTCCTTTTTTATTTTGTCACACTTGTCTCATTCTCTATCTTCTTTCCAAAGGGGTCATTCCAAAAGCAATGGACAGAGCCTTTGAATATAATTAGTAACAATAAACTTAATAACAGTGAGGAGTTCTGTGACACCTTAGAGACTAACAAATATATAGGTTCATGAAAGTTTTCATGGCTCAAACCCACTTCATCAGGACTACTCATTGTTTCATCAGATGAGTATCTTAATAACGAACTAAACTGTGTATGGTAGACTAACTGGCCTGTGAACTGCATAGCCAAGGTGCACAAAAGAGGCTGTTGTCTTGGCTTGATGGAGCAGAGACCACCCCTTCCCCCAGCCACGACTGCAAGGAGGATCTCCCTCCTGCTATGGAGCAGTCTACCCTTCTGCTAAACAGCTCCTGTCTGGGGATGGTCCCTCACTCTTGACTGGTGAGCAAGCGAGTGGGCCTGCAGAGGCTCTCCTCAGGGCTGGTGACACCTCATCCCAGCAGATGCAAGCTGTGGGGAAAGGTGAACGCCTGGCAAGACAGAGCAGAGACAACTGGCAGTCAGGTGGTGGATGAGTGAGGCTGTGACAGTAGGGGGCTCCCTGTGCTGTCTCAATATGAGTAATATCTACACGTGCAGGGGTGGGAATGGCAGGCTGTTACCAATGGATTCTCCCACCCCTCCCATTAATTTCAATGTCAGCTGAAATTGACATTTAACAGCATCTATGGAATTAATTGAACCCTGCCAAATCTCTGCATCCCCCAGACCCAATATTAATGCCTGCTTAAAGTCCCAGGCCTGGGTTTGAACTGAAGTATCTCTTCTAAAAAAAATCTAGTTTTGATTTATAACCCAGGTCTACAATAGGAACTTATTCTGAAATAACCCCAACTTTGAATTTATAAGTGGTGCGTCCACCCTACCAAGCCTGTCATTTCAAACGGGCCGCAGAATTCAAACTCTGTACTCCTGCTTTTCATGAGGCATAACACTAATTCTGAAATAGTAATTTCAAGATAACATTAGTGCAGATGCTCCGGTGCTGCTAATTCAAATTTACTGGCTCCAGGAGGCCTCCCATAGCTCCCCAGAGTGCTTCCTGGGGTTCTAAGTCCAAAGTAGCACATCTACATTAACAGAGCCTGCCTCAGACTAATTTTGATGCTTCCCCGTAGTGAGGACACGCTAGTTCGAATTTGTTAAACTGGGAGTTCTTAAATCGAATTTTAGTAATTCTGAAATAGTTTCCTAGTGTAGACATGACCTAAGTGTCCAGGGATGGAGAATCCACCACAACCCTTGTGGATTCTCCAGAGATTAACCATATTTATTGTTAAAAAACTGCTCCTTATTTCTAGTTTGAATTTGTCCAGCTTCACCTTCTAGTCAGTGGTTCATGTTATGCCTGTATTGGCTACATTGAAGAACATTCTATTAACAAACTTCTGTTGCCCATGTGCGTCCTTACAGACTGTGATCAAGTCACCCTTTAACCCTGTCTTTAATCTGAAACGTAGTCTGTTTATTTTATCAGTGACTTCTATGTCTTCCAATCCTTTAATCCTTCATACGGGAAGTCGCAAGCATCAAACATTAAAGAGGGACCAATAAAGAAACAGACTGAGATAAGGAGCTTTCCCCTACTGAGTGAATACCTGAATGGCACAGGATTTAGTTTTTTTGTTTGTTGTTTTGTTTTCCTTTTATCACCACACACTGTACCTTCTTTACACAGAAGGCCTCTGCAGAGGACTGAAAGTCCACTTCAAAATATTTAAAACGTGTTGATGGGATGGCCTAGAGCCTTCCTGAGTCGACACTACAAGCTCTTTCTGCCCATGAACTCACAGAGTTTGCTCTGATTCCTTCCAGACTAGGTTCACCTGATCCCTCCACAAGGCACATTTTAATCTATCTGTAAGAGATCATCTGGGTACCTGAAGACCTAGAATTGTGGGAGTCGCTGAACTATAGAAAGATATAAGATGGTTGAAAATTAAAGCCAGAACACATTTAAATTTGGGGAAAGGAACCATTTTTAATCAGGAGGAGGACTGTTCATTGAAATAAACTAACAAGGGTAGTGGTGGATTCTCCATCTTTTGAAACCTTCAAATCAAGATGGATACCTGTCACGAAGGTGTTCTTTAGTCAAGCATGCTATTGAGCTTCATACAGGGCAGATGCATGGAATTCTACAATCCATGTTATACCAGTCACAGATGACCTAATAGTCCCTCTTCTGGCCTTAAAATCCATGAAATGAAAAATTATAGCACCAGTTGACCATACTGCCTTTATTTTAGGCATGTTTTAACATCCCATTAAGGTAAACAGGACTTAAATATGTGCTTCAGTGTTTTTGTAGGGGCCTAAAACACCAGCAGCCATATTAGATTAAAATAACAAAATAAAAATCTCGCTCTTCCATCCCTAATTAAAAAGATACTGTCAATGTGCCGCTCCTTGTTTTGTCAATTGCTACACCTTATATCTGTGTGGAAGATTTGGAGGCAGGGGTGTTGCTCATCAGTTAACTAACTCGTTTAGCTTTAATCAATCAAATCAACACATGAAATTGGTTCTTCTTCAGGTCTAAACCTCAAAACAGTCCATTTTTGTTAGAAGGAATGTACATTTTACCTGTTCTTTGGCTATTTTGATATAGTGAGATTGTCCTGCTAGCACAGGGGTGGGCAAGATGCGGCCTGTGGACTGGATCTGGCCCGCCAAGCCACCAGATCCAGCCCACAGCCCGCCTCACTGGGACTCTCAGGCACAGAACGGCTCCACACTACTTTAAGCGGCTGACTGCTCCATGCGGCCTCTGATGCTACATGCTTATAGCACCAGTGTAAAGGGTCCTGTCGACCCGATGGCCACCTCAGTTTCTTCTTATTCTTGGACTCCAGTAAAAGAGAACAGGGGATTTGGGAATGGACACGTGCAACACATCTTGAAGAACCAGTGTTACAGAAAGGTTAATAACCTTTATTCTTCCTTGAGTGCTTTAGTTCCATTCCAATGTAGTTGACTACCAAGCAGGTATACAAGAGATGGGTTTGCAATTAAAACTGTGTGGCTGAAATTAGCATCCTCTCTGGCCGCCAGTGTGATGACATAGTGTGTTGAACCTGTGCACCGAAGGCCAGGTTCCTGCCCTGGAAATGGACGGAATAGAGGTGTGAGCTAGGAAGTTGGCCAAGTCGGCCATCTTCTGTCCATTTCCAGTTTCCTGGAGGGGTAATGCTGGCCAGCTCGTAACACACATGGACACATGATACAATTCAGGATGAAATCTGGGTGGAGCCGAGAAGGAGCTGGGTTGATGTGAAGCAGTTTAGTTCTTTGTGTATAGAATGTTGGATACATCTAACATCCACAGAATGTAGGCGCCGCTCCTCTGTTAACAGGCAACTGAGGGTATGTCTTGACTGCATCCCTCTGTCGGCAGAGAGATGCAGAGTAGGCAGGTCGACATAGCAAATGAAGGGGGATTTAAATATCCCGTGCTTAATTTGCATAAAAATGGATAATCCTTCCCCTTGTCCAAAAAGACCAGATGGGCTGTCAACCCAGGGATGGAATGTTGAAATGGCTGCTAAGTGGACCTTGACTGAAGACACAGCCAGTTAATGTTATTTCAGAAGCAAAAGCTACTCCAATATGAATTATAATGATTCCATGGGCGGAACTCTCCAATGGGAGGACCAGATGGAGAATCACTTCTATTTTGCAAAGTAAATGGTCCTGATGGAGAATATTCTGCTGCCTAGTAGTACTCTACAGACTTTCTCCTCGCACGCATGCTCCTCAAGAGTCAGCTATGGAGCTTACAAGATGTCATGTGAAGAGAGCTGATGTTTGGGTACAGTAGCCAACCAGGATTTCAGAAGATCAGGTCTGAGCATAGCAGCAGCAGGAGCAGTCTCTCTACTAAGAGGCATAAGAGGATAATGAACCGATACTGCCTGGGCATGCCAAGGCTATGAGAATGATCCATGCCCAGTCCCACTTGATCCTCAAAAACTTGTGTCTTATTGGGTTAGGAGGAAAGGCGTACTACAGGTGATCTATCCGTAAGAGACCATGGGCTGTGGCCTCACAGGGAGCAAAACTGGTGACATTTCATGTTCTGAGTGACAAATAGGTCTACAAATGGGGACCCCCACTTTTCAGGGATGTTCCTTGCCACCTCCAACCAAAGGGACCATTTGTGATGAGAAGAGAAGAACTTGCTGAGGTGTTATGCCATTTGGTTCAGAGCTCCTGAGAGGTATTGAAACCTTGAGCTGGACTGAACACATTGTGCAGAATTCCCATGCTGGATTGCTTCCCAGCAAAGGAGGGAGGATCAAGCTCTTCCATGACTGTTGCGTTGTATGTTGTGACATGGCAGTTGGGTTGTCTGTAAGAACTGAAACAACTTTGTTTGAAATGTGGGGCAGTAACCCTTGGCAGGCCAGGCAGATTGCCCTGAGCTTTCTGACACGCTACTGAAGAGAGCTTTTCTGAGGATCGTATGCCCTGAGTCCTGAAAGTCCCAAAGTGGGCTCTCTAGCCCAATGCTGACACATTAGAGATAAGAGCCATCAATGGTTGGGGACTGCAAAAAGGGCACTCCTGCATCGACCATACAGTCCTGAGTCAAACGAGGACTTAAGCAGGGTTGGTGAATGCCAATCCAGATGTTGCAGCAAAGGTGAATATACAGTGGCCAGCCAAGCTTGGAGAGACCAGAGAAGCAGTCTCATGTATTGCACTCTTTAAGTGCATAATGTTATATGACCCAGAAGATTCAGACATTTTTGAGCTTCTGTGGTTAGATGAGTCAGGGGGGTCCTTTTCAAGATCCTTGCCCTGGAAACTACAGAAGAACATAGAACTGAATGTTAATGCAATGGTGTTTAAAAAGTTAGGAATTTCTATTGCTTTACACCTGACTTTTCTATGAGGACCCTAAAAACAGTCTTTGTTAACAAGACTCAGTCCCAGCAACCCAAACTACAAATCTCTTCCCCACAAGAAAGTTATACAGATCCACCTGAGAAAAGTAGGAGCTCTGCAACCCAAATGCTTTTTCCTGTGTGCAAACCTGAAGCTTAAAATGCAAGCTCAGCTAATATTGTGGCCTCTTACATTAATCACTCTCACTGGATTTCTTGAAGCTAATTGTAGAGAGAGAGTTTTAGACTATCAAAACAAATGACCTTGGAAGTCAGAGAATAGGATGATAGAGAAACTAAACAGATAAACTAGAAAAAATGTCCCAGAAGAAAAGATTAAAAAAAGCTAACAAAGGAATTCAGGATTACTACTGAAGTATAGAATATTAATATGTTTTTGTAACAGTTTTACAAAAAAAGAAGACTTTGCAAGTAACAGAATGAGGAGCAATGGTGTCAAGTTGCAATGGGGAAATCAGGAAAAACTGCTTCACTAGGAGGGTGGCAAAGCACTGGAATGGGTTGCCTAGGGAGGTGGCAGAATCTCCATCTTTAGAGGTTTTTAAGGCCAGGCATGACAAAGCCCTGATTGGCATGATTTAGTTGGGGTTAGTCCTGCTTTGAAAGGGGGCTTAGACTAGATCTCCTGAGATCTCTTACAACTTTGATCTTCTAAGATTTTTTTAAATAACATTCCAAATTAGAAATGCAAAATAGGCAAATTATCATTCTAGTATGAAATAAACTGAGGGGGAAAGACCTATGATAGTTTATAGCAGCACAGAAATATCATTTGCTTTTGTTATTTCTAAATTATTTCAACAGGTAACTTTGTACAAGGAGTCAGATGTAGAGGATTTTGGATTCAGTGTCTCAGATGGTTTATTGGAAAAAGGTGTATATGTTAAAAACATTCGGCCAACTGGCCCTGGGGATCTAGGTGGTTTGAAGCCATATGACAGACTTTTACAGGTAAAATTATCTGTACTTTGTATATGGTTTACTTTGTAAAAGATGTATGTGATAAATGTTGTATGGGACTTGTATATAAAATGTACACATGATGGTATAATAGAATATAATGTTTTTGTTATTTGTTTGGAATACCGCACTACCCATACTCTGCTTATACTAAGTCTTAGGAAGTAAGTGCAAACTTTTAGCTTTTAAACATGTTTATTGGTACAATATTTTGTATCTCTCTGAGTGTAAAGGCTTGTCTCAGTTATTCTGCATCATAGAAACAAATCATTCATTCGTCCAAGTGAGAAAGTTAGTACCAACTAATATTTTTTTTACACTGTAAAAATGTTTAGCTAGATTTTCTATAAAGCCAAATTAACACATTTTATAAAATCAGATACTTCAACACAACGTCGTAAACAAATGCTCCCTGACAAATTTTTGTTCCTCTTCAGTTTGTGATGCTCATTATTCTAGAGATATTGCTGTCTGTGACCTAGGAATTTAGTTTTAAACTACAGTCTAAAATTGGTTGGGGGAAATTAAAACATTTTACAGGCAGTCCCTGGGTTACGTACAAGATAGGGACTGTAGGTTTGTTCTTAAGTTGAATCTGTATGTAAGTCGGAACTGGCGTCAGCCGCTGCTGAAACTGATCAGTTTCAACCGCGGCTGAATCTGGACACCAGTTCTGACTTACATACAGATTCAACTTAAGAACGCCAGGCGTCCCCAAGTCAGCTGCTGCTGAAACTGATCAGCGGCTGATTCCAGGAAGCCCGGGGCAGAGCAACTCTGCCTCGGGCTTCCTGTAGTCAGCCGCTGGTCAGTTTCAGCAGCGGCTGACTTGGGGACGCCTGGGGCAGAGCAGCAGGGGTGCTGCTGGGTTGCTCCAGTAGCGCGGCTCCTCGGCGCTACTGGAGTAACCCAGCAGCACCCCAGCTGCTCTGCCCCAGGCATCCTGATTCAGCCGCTGCTGAAACTGACCAGCAGCGGCTGAATCAGGACGCCTGGGGCAGAGCAGCTGGGGTGCTGCCGGGTTGGTCCGGAGCGGCGCTGCGGGACCAATCCGGCAGCCCCCAGCTGCTCTACCCCAGGGGTAGGCAAGAAAAGCCTGGTCTGCTGGGGGGGGGGGGGCACTAGCTGCACCCCCCCTCCCAGCAGACAAGGGAGACAGGGGTGGCGGGACCGCCCAAGTCCTCCACGGCTTTGCTCCGTCTCCCTGGTCTGCTGACCTGGGAGACGTGGAGCAAAGCCACAGAGCACGCGGGCAGCGGGACAGTCCAGGCGCACCGCAGCTGTCCCACTGCGGGCGTGCTCCAAGGCTTTGCTCCCCGTCTCCCTGCAGACCAGGGAGATGGGGACCAGCTTTTCTCGCCCCGGAGGATGGGGGCGGCAGACCGCGGCGCATCTGGGCGTCCCGCCGCTCCCGTCCTCCGGGGCGAGAAAAGCCCCGTTCGTAACTGCGGATCCGATATAAGTCGGATCCGTGTAACTCGGGGACTGCCTGTATAGTGAAAGTGGCAAAAGAGAAGGGTTTTTTATGTATTCAGACACACTTCTGAGAATACCTTAAGGGGAATTAAATATTAGAAGTAGTAGTTACTTTTGTGTGACTTATTTCTTACTTGAAATAAGTTTACTAAATAAATGTATTTAATAATCTTTAACTACAATATAGTAAACACTGATTAGAAAAAAGTTATTTCTGTTCTCCTTAAGCCATGTTGCATTTTCTGTATTCTGTGTACTTTATCTTGGAGGCCACTAACATATTCCAGTCATATTTTAGATAACGTGTTTCTTAGGTATTTGTTGCATTGCTTTCTTTGATACATCTAAACCAACATTTTTACCTTTCAGGTAAATCATGTTCGTACCAGAGATTTTGACTGTTGTCTAGTTGTGCCTCTCATAGCAGAATCTGGCAATAAACTGGAACTGGTTATTAGCAGAAACCCACTAGCTTCTCAGAAGGTGACATCAGATCAACAGACTTTAACAGGTGGGGAATGGAATGACCAAAGTAACGCCTTCCTTCAACACACTGGACATACAACTAGTGTGACAACACGAGACCCTACAAACACAATATAGCAACAAGTTATTTTAGTGGGACACTTAGACAATATATGGTGCTAAAATCCCTTTTAAGATTTGTGTGATACTTGTGGCACAGATGTCATGTGGCATTATAAAGCACAGAGGGTTTGACTATCCCTCTCAAGGCTCTGTTACTTCATGATTACTTTAAAAACAGTTTGGTTTTGTGGTGGCCATTGAATAGTGCCATTCCAAACTAAGCCTAATGTCATAGAATTCACAATAATACTGAGTAAAGAAAATGGCTAATGGCCTTATTTTTTTCCCCCTGAAGAAATAGCTGAGGGGTCCTTTAAAAGAGACTGAATTGCTCCTTACTGTCTTAACAGCATCATTGGAATATCTTTTTCCACAGGTGTCTGGATTTGGGAGTTTTTAATACATTTTTAAGCTAGCTGGTTTCTGAGGGAGGGAATCATGAGATTGGGGTATGCTGCCTCCAGAAGATTTTACATTGACTGTTGTAGTGTTTTGTGAACCGTTGTGATGCAGTTGGAGGGGCACAGCCATCACACTAAGTGCTGTTCAAGTGTTTTAGCAAAGATGCAAGTAGGAAGCGGCAGTGCATGGTGGTAAAATTTACTGCCCAACTGTACTACAGTTTTATTAGAAATTACGTTGTTCCCTATGCAATGGAAGCACTAGATGGATGTGTCTTGAAACTGTAAGATTCATTTTAAGCAGAGATGTTTTAGGTAGTGGAAAACTTCTAATGGATTACTAAATAAAACTGAAATGAGTTATTTAAAAATCAAATTAAAAAGACTTTTTTTAAATCATTCAAGTGGAAGTTTTTATAGTATATCAACTACTAGCAGCAACAGAATACATTGTAATGTAAAATCTATTCAAATTAAAATGATTCATACAAGGACATACAACTCTAAACTTTTATTTACTAACAACAGTTTCTTGAGGATTGTTAAAGATTTATGAAGTCCATTTAAAAAGGCTTTGTTTTCAGCTCTCATATTTATCCTTACAGGTTTTTAGACATTTGAATTGTAAATACATTTTACAGATATATTGCAAAAATTCTTTCCTTCCCCTTCCCCTTCCCCTTCCCCCACTTGAAGCAATAAAATACTGCCAGTTGCTTTTAATGCTCACCAGCAGCTGCTTTGATTTGTTCCAGTATTCAAGTTGTCCTTGGTAATTATTGTTATTTGGTGAATATAAAGATATTGAATTTGTATATTAATTGTAGAGTCTTCATATCTGATCAATTAACTTTACAACCAGATTTGTTTTCGGTCAATATAAATTGTTTAAGAAAACTTTCTCCCATGCTGTTTTCCTTTATATGAACAAACTCACCTGCCCTGCACACAGAAGCGTAATGTTTCCTTCATGTTTCAGCACTGCCAGAGAAGATCAGTCAATATGAAATTTAACTCAAAGTAATGTAAAAACAAAAAGTTCATGATTCACGTAAATATGTATTTTTATTTGTAAGAAATAAGTATTAAACTGTAAAGTATTTTTGTACAAATTTAATACTTTAATAGCATGATATTTATCGTCTATGTATGGATTTTGGGAACTCAAACTTGCAAATATTTGTATGGAAAAAACTGTATAAAATGGAATAAACAGTGATTTAAAGACAATATTCTTAATGAGATGGTATTTACATATATTGGACAGCAGAAAAAGCAGTTAAATAGCATATTTACAAACTATTACAGATATTTCACCATCTTTTTTATATAAAAATTAATATCAAGTATTTCTACCACAAGTGTAGCTAGGACAAGAAATGCAAGTCTCTTTAGTTAAATACTGGGATTTTAAATCATCTATACTGAAATATGCAAAGTATTATTCCAGAACCTAGGAGTTTCAGCCATCATTGTGCTAGGCAAATATAAGCCATCCAAATTTCATTATGTATTAGTCAGTCAAATGTTTAAATAATTGTCGTATTTTTCCTATTTGGGTATCTCCGAGTGCATCAAGTCAAGTAATTATCCAGGAATTCACAACTGGCACTTGCCCACACTTTAAAAGCCCTATATTTTTTCTCTCCCATGTGCCGAACTCCCATCAAATGTTTTGTTCACAGTGCCTTACAAAATTTGGACACATTTTGAACGTTAAATAAATTGTCACATTAACTGCAGTAAAGAGCAGGTTCATGAAGTTGAAACTTTCTTTCTGCACACATAGAATGCAAAGGGAAAATCATTTTCTTTGAAAGTAGTGGGGCTATGTCTACACTACACAGTAAACTCTGGAAAAACTCTGCCGCGTCCAGGGAATGCATTCACTCTTTCGGAACAGTTTCTAGAAAAGTAGGCGCATTCTTTCGGAAGCCCTGTATTCCTCATTTTATGAGGAATAAAGGCTCTTCCAAAAGAGGAGGTTTTTCCCCCCACTTTTGGCCCCGTGTAAACAGGCCAAATGTCAGAAAAGCCTCTTCCGAAAAAAAAGACGGAAAAAAATCGCAGTGTAGACATAGCCTGAGTTACAAATCTATTCTGAGCAAGATCTGATTCAACTTCATGACTCTGTATGGTGGCAATAATCTGTATTTTGAGACACTCAAAACTTCCATGAAGTTAGTCCATTGCTACGGGTACAGAAGAAAAAAAATCCACACTATATGCAAGTCTAGTCAAAATGCATTTATTAACATGGGTGTTAACTGTCTGCCACAATCAAACCATATTACATGTGTTGTATCAACAATATACATGGTATTCAAAAACCCATAGACCAAGAAATTACCTTCTGAACAGATCTGTAAGGCCTCAAAATGTTTATTTAAAAATATATTTGTTTGGCTGTAATAAAAAGCACATAGACACGTAAATCTTCAAGAAAAAGTAGACCATATATTTTACTAAAAGAGTTAAATTCTGAATATAAAAAGTTCACATTAAAAACATGATGCTCCTAAAATATTGCGAAATATTTAGGGAGTAAGACCAATCCCTGCATATTTTATTTCTCTGTTCCTTATTTGGAGTTGTATTACATATTTAAGTGTCATATTAATGTACGTGATTGTTAAGGTCCAAAAAGCTGCTTGGGAGTTGGGCACTTCAAAGTCAGATTCTGAAGTCTGACTGACCCAAGGGGCGAATCTTCTGGATTTACCTGTCAAACAAAACAAGAGGAGTGTGATGAGGCCTTGAAATAGCACTTAATATAATAAAATGTTACTATGCAACACAAGGATTATGTTCAGAATAGATTTTCATTGATGACTTACGTAGTTTAGAGATTTTTGAATAACAATATACAAGTGGCAAACCCCAAGAGAGACTCTTTGTAAACGTTATCATTAGTATAATTTAATGTGTATAAGAAATCTGCATATAAATATTGTACTTTTGCACAACAGATCAGTCACTACACAGTTTGTTATTTTAGCCATCAATTATTAATGAACTTTGAGCAAATCAAAGAACATTCAATAACATAATTTATCAAATATTACTTCTAAGGTAACTATAGGTTGAAACTCTCTTAGCCAGGACTCTCTGGTCCTGGAATATCCGTGATCATGCTGGACCACGGATATTCCAGGACCAGAGAGTGTCTCACTGGAGGGCTAGCGCCCAGGAGCCTTGCAGACTGGTAGGGCAGCACGGCTTCCCGGCAGGGCTGCAAAAGCCCCACATGCAGCAGCAGGAGCCCATTGCACAAGCTGCAGGGCTGCTCAGAGTGGCAACAGGAGACAGGCTCTACAACGGGAACTCAGTGCACAGAGGCAGCAGGGCTGCCAGGATCTGGAGCAGGAGCCCAGTGTCCACATGCGGTGGAGCTGCCTGGCGCAGCAGCGGGATCCTGGGGAGCAAAGGCTGGAGCTGAAAGGGCAGTAGGGCCAGCCAGCGGGGAGGGCAGCCGTCAGGCCTGCGCTGGAGGGGTCTAGTAGCCGAGAGGCCAAAAATGACTGCCCCTGATCCAGCAAAATCCCTTATCCTGAGGGTGTTGGAACAGGGGAGGTCCAACCTGTAGTTTTAAAATAGTCATTAATTACTGAGACTGAATGACAGGCTTCATTCTTTCATTTGTGCCATACAAGACCTGAGAACATTTTACCAACAAAAGATTGATATAATTCCACAACATTTTGGTTTTGATAAAACTGCATTTTCTGAACTTTGTTTTAGCAGTTGAAAAATTCTCAGATCTTTGCAAAAGTTTAATTTTAAATACTCTTTAAACAGTTTCTTACCATGGTAACTTTTGAAGGACTTTCAAAACTATCCGTAAAACTGCTTTGTCTTTTACATCCACTTGATTTAAGGGGAGTTTCACTGCCTGCACTGGCCAGTTCACCAGTACTGCACTGTTCATTGTTAGTTTGTACATTTTGAAGAATTGCAGGTTCTTCTGCTTCAGTGAAGTCGTCTTCAACAGCTAAAGAAGAGAGGGGAATATCCTGAGCTACTGAAATAGGACCAGGTTGAGGAGCACGTCCTTGACTTTGCCAACAATCCTGTAGTTGAGAGGACATTTGTTCAGTAGAGTCACTGAATGCAAAGACCTCTCTCAAACGTTGTTGTAAGCGAGTTTTTCTGGGAAAGCTCTTCGTAGTAACTGCCTTCCTGAGTTGAGGCTGCTCAGCCACAATATAGACCCGACAGCGGCCTCGAGTCACAGCTGTGTAAACATGCTGCCAGTGCTGTCGGCCTGCATTCCCGACTACATAGACAACTGTTTTTTCCTCTGAACCCTGGAAAAAAAAAAAACAGCTTTTTTAAGAACTCAAATTCAAAGCATTTTAAATAATTATTGAGAAACAAGGCTTACTAGAGAAGTGCCAACAGCCATCAGTTAGCTACAGAAGTATAGGCATGAATTTGGGGCTGTATTTTTTATAAGTTACCTTACTCAGGTACATACCAGCAGGTAGACAAACCTGGACTAGAAGGCGAGATGTAAATGAAAGAGCATATTTGTTGCCTAAATGCTCACAATTTTAGTTTCTCATGGGAATGGCGATAGCCTCTGAAGTTTGTTTCAATTTCCAAATCCACAACAACAAAATAAGTCAATTGCATTCACATATCCCACTTGCCCAGAGAGTATCTAATGATGCACAATTCTGGATGTCAATCGTGGAATTTCATTTAGACTAATCAACTTGAGTCACTTTAAGTACAACTGTATAGTAAATTAATTTCCATTGGATCAATTAGTGCTTCCCTTCAGATGTACTACAAAGCTACTCAGCTAGTTCCAGCAAGAGAGTGAAGAGCCAGTACCACACTACTTCCTTCACTCACAGCTCAAAGCTGTTGCTAAGTTCATCTTTAAGGATTTTGCTCCTGAAATCAAATCTTTCCCATGAAATTACAGAGAAACCCAGCAGTCAGTCATTTTACTGGCTGACATAACTATTACAATTCTTACCTGAAAAGTGTGAATAGTTCTGGCCCATGCATGCTTTATATGACACTCTCTCCTCAGCGCCTTATACCTCACAGTGTATTCGGAACCATATGTGCTGCTGATGGTTAATAAACGACATCTGTCAACTTCCACATCCTATAGAGCCAGCGTGAGGAAACTTTGTGACCAAGTTGTTGTAGAAATCTGAACATGTACACATGTCTCTTTTCTAGCTCACTAGTTTCCAGACAAACTGGGGTCTCACCGCTGACCCTACCTGCAGGAGCCTCATCTGCTTCAGCTGCCTCCTCCTAGACTTTTTATATTTCCTCACCAGCCAGCATAGCAGTGTCTACCCCAAGCCTGCAAGGGTAACTGGGGGGCAAGCTGGGCAGGGCGAAGCTGAGGCTCCTAACTGACATGTTGGCAGCACCAACTAGATAGGAAGCAGCAGCGTCAGCTGGTATTTGCCCCAGGACAAAACCAGCCTACCACTTCCTCCTCCCCTCTGGGATGGCACCACCTTCCAACCTCCTCATAAGAAATGGTGGCCTCAGCATGCAAGTGAAAACGGGAACGCTAATGCAACTTTGCTCCTCCCCACTTCTGAATTTTTGGCAGCAACGGGTCACCTCCCCCACAAACACCATTCGGGCTGAGGGAACCAGAGTGATCTGACACCTTGCTCCAACCCGTGGTACCAAGCCTCCCCTCCACCCCCCATCTCCTAGCCAGCTGCGTCCTGCTTCTCCGCAGCAGTGGGAGGCAGGTGACGGCCTGCATGGTGAGTGCGGAGGGGAGAGGGGGGGAGCAACCCCTGCTGCCTGTGTGCCAGGCCCCCATAACCTCTAGGTCCCTCCCTCCATAGGACAGTTGGGGCACCTGACACAGTGCTGAGTCTGGGACAGTTGCCTCAATTCAGCCTATGGACAGGAGGGCTCTGTTTGGTGGGGAAAGAGGGAGCAGATCTGTGCACTGCTGCTTACCCTTCCTCCTACCTGGGGGAACAGCAATGCAGCAAAGCACTGGTCTGGAGGCTTTTCCCCCGCAATGCAGAGCCATGTGTGTGCCTGGGGCCTTGGCACCAGGTAAGCTCTAAACCCCCATTCCTCTCTCCCCCAGGTCCTGCACCTCCAGCGCACTCCTGCATCCTCCCTGCCAGATTCCGCACCCCAGTTCCCAGCACCCTTCATTATAGCAAACATCAATGGTTCGGAAAATTCCATAGCCTATTTCCCAAGGTTGCCAGACTACAGAGGTTCAAGTGTATTACAATTCTGGTTCTTTCTTGTGACAAGAATGATGAACCACATGAGAATTTTGTCATGTCAAATGTCTATTAAGAGCTAGGAGGAGATGTACCCCAATTAAGACCTGCACCCTTTTGTGGTAAATCCTGACAGTTATTAATCGTTCAAAAGAATACATACATCTATTATGAAAAATATTTCTCCATTGCAGAGTCGTCTGTCATCCTCAACGCTGCCCCCAAAATCACTGGGTAGCTTTTCTCCACTGAGAAAGGCTTTTCTTCTACAACACCCCCTGCATACACATTGATCTGGAGTCGAAGAGTCACTATTCCTTGTGCAATCAGTGTTATTTTCTGGAAGAAGGTCCTTGAGATAGGCATTCCTCGTGGAACAAATTTTGTCATCACATTGGAACGACAGGCGATTTTTAGGATTTCTTGGGGGAGGGAGGAAATAATTGAAATAAAACATTTATTTGCAACTCTACTTATCTAGGTGGTTCATATAACCGATTCAGATATGCACACTAAGCTTTTGTTTAAAATAAAATTATTAGCCTTCATGACAGTGAAGACAATCTTACAAATAAAAACAAATGCAGTGTGTCTCCCTGTCTCTTTGAAAGGACCATCTGTAGCAATGGCTCCAAGAGCAAAGAACTCGCCTGCTTCCTCCCGCTTCAAGGAAGGACTGAAGCTGAAGTCGTGACTATTTTGAAACTGATCATTTTAGCAGCTGATAGGGAAAGGAATGGAAAGGAGTTGCCTCAGAGAAATGCACAGAGTGATCTTGTGTTTATAGAAAGAGGTGCGGTCTGATAGGCAAGTCCTGTCACAGTAAAAAAACAAAAAAAAACAAAAAGCACTAACAATTTTTTTAACATAATTGTTTGCAAATCAACTTCAATGCTCAGCACCTGCTCACGAAAATCTCAGGTGGAGGACACTAACAGCTCTTTTAATCAGAGAGAGGCTCAAAAGCCAACACCCATAGCTTTTTATGAAATTTCAAGGGAAGTCACAGGCTCTCCATATTTATTTCTGCTGGCTGCTCAGGCAGTCAATTAGGGGACACATCAAACAAGGCATTGGACAACCATAAAACCGATTTTAAAAGTTTAAAATACTTTCATTTAGTGTATGTAGAATTTTGGTCCCTTGTGGGAAACAATTTTTAAAACAAAACAAGAGGGAGGAAAGGCAATGTATACACATTATATATTCTCAAAACACTGTCTTACCTGATTGAATGTTTTGAATAGTGCAGACAGCAGAGCTCATTTATTAGATCACAATCTTGCCTACAAATATGAAAACAAGAGGCACAACTTTAGCAACACAAGAGGCATGTAAAACAACTTATGTGCATTTATCTAGAAACAAGTGTGTTCAAACTGAAAGAGAACAGTTTCTTAGTAATGACAATTTTCTACTGACCATTAAAAAGTTTGAATTCAGTGGTAGTTCAAAAGATGCTGCCACAAAAGGAACTGTTTTATTTTAATTCCAAAAGAAGGGAAACAACTTGCAAAGTATAACTAGGTCAACTGGGGTTGCCTCCAAAACAGAACAGCAAAACAAGAATTATTATACTGCGGTAGTGCTGCTTGTCTGTCCATGGACTCTTTGGAAGTAAAACGAATCCAGCATTTCAATGTTTCTCTTCTAGAAACTTTGAGATCCAAAGAACTCTTAAAAACCTATCATTGCAGATTATGTTCCCACAAGATTTGTTAAATGGAGCTCAATGGTAGAATTTGGAGTACTTAGCTCTGATAGTAAATATTTTGCAAGCTCTATTCCAAGGCAGAAATTAAAAAAAAACCGACTTCAGAATCACTCTGTTCACAACAAAGATAAAATATAAGTAAAATTGGCAAAATTAGGGGGAGGGATAGCTCAGTGGTTTGAGCATTGGCCTGCTAAACCCAAGGTTGTGAGTTCAATTCTTGCAGAGGCCATTTAGGGATTTGGGACAAAAATTCATCAGGGATGGTACTTGCTCCTGCTGAGAAGGCAGGGGACTGGACTCAATGACCTTTCAATGTCCCTTCCAGTTCTAGGAGATAGGCAATCTCCATTATAAGAAAACCAGAAATAGAACCCCCTCTCTTTACTTTTGATTCTGTCTCATTTTCTCTAGATAAAAAAGGTTTTGGAGTTCAAAAGTGTTTGTTACCAGTCACTTAGATACTAGATACAATTAAAAAATGCAATTGCAATTGGAAGACATATACACAGGCTATGAACCAGCTTTAGGAGCAACAGACCTGTCTGAAAAGACAAATAAAGCTATGACCCACTGCAACTGCATTCCAAGCATAAATTAACCTGTGTGGTACAATGAATATGTGAGTAATCATCTGGAAAATTAAAACTACAGAAAGAAAATACTTTGTAAAGTAATATGGAAAATTGAAAATCTGAGATAAGGATGAGGCTGAGACAATCATTTTCTACAAGCTTAATTATCATCTTAAAGAGTAACATGAAACTAGATAGCAAAGAAAGAAAAATAAATGGTAAGGAACTGAGAAAACTAAGAATCATCTTTGCCAGGTTATAAAGCTGGTTAAGACTACAAGCTAGGAGACAGAACCTGAATGAGGACCCTATTCCAATTCAAGTCTGAAAGACAGCTTGTTAAAACTCAGTTGCTACCCCTGGCATGTGAAATTTTGATGTCCTCAAAGCACCTTGAGCAGAGGGCTACTGGTCCCCAGGATGAACATGAACAGTATATTCAATACTCTTGTGAATAGTTTGTAGCAAAGTAAATAGTACAAAAGGAATCGCATACATTAGCAGTAGCAAGAAAGTAATAGAAAACTAAGCTATCAACATTCTACATGGAAAAAAATCTATGCCTGAGAGAGACGATAAATGGCCAATTTTCCCCCAGTTTTTGTCTACCAACAATCTCAAGATGCTTGCAAGAGTTCTGCAAAGTCTGCATACATGCTTTCCCTACCTTCTGAAAGCAATGAACTGTGATTCTTTGGCATCTTGCAGTCCTGGTCCTTTTTCAAGTAAAGTTTTTATGGCAGATTGCAAGTCTGATCATAAGAGAAAGAAAATTAAGCAAGTAGAATAAATAATTCAAGAAAAAGAAAAATACAATTCAGTATGACTTGCTTCAGTTCCCCTGTAAGCTAAATTTTAGTTCCCTGAAAAAAGCTTTATTAAAAAGATTTTATACTAGAAGATTTACCCGACATTTCTCTGGTCCTTAACTCAATTAATTTCTGGGTTTTTTGAAAAATTTTGAAAAATTAAATGAAAGTGTACATGCTTCATTTGAATCATTGCTCTGGGGTGTGGCTGAGGGGTTCAGTATGCAGGCTTCCCTGAGGAGAGAGGACTACCCCAGCCCTCTCTCACCACAGCAGCTTGGGACCAGGTGAGAAGTGCCTCTCCCTGGCCTCTGCAGTTCCAGCAGGCATAGTCAGGGGTGGGGAGGTCAAGATTTCCTCTAAGCTGTGTGGCAGCACAGCCGGCAGCTGCTTAATCAGCCCCACCCAATCAGGGGCTCAGGCTCCATACAAATAGCTGCCTGCCTGTATCAGAGGCAGCAAGGGCCGGGGGGGGCGGGGGTCAGCAAGTTTCCTCCAGCGCCAGCTCCATGGTGCCACCAGCCCCCACTCCCCATAGAGGCAACCTCTGCTGGTGACAGGCCCTGGCTCGCGGACAGAGGCTGCTCCGGCAGCATCCCCTGACCTCAGGGGGTCTGAGCTCCTTGTGGACAGGGGCTGCTGCTGGAGCAGCCTCTGTTAGCCATCCTAGGCCTGCCATTGGCAGAGGCTGATTTGCGGCAGCAATCCCTGCCCCCTTCCCCCCAGCAGCCTCTGTCTGTGGGGAAGCTCGGACCCCTCCCCACAGACAAGGGCTGCTGCCACCTCTCTGTCAGAGGCAGAAGCATGGAGTGACAGGCAGCCGATCCATGAAGAGAGCTGGTTTTTAAACTGGCTTCCCTTGCAGACTGGCTCCCGCCAGGCACCCTGCGCTGCTTCCTCTAAAAAAAGAGGCAGCATTGCAGGGTGGAAATGGGGGCTCCCCAGGAGTGGGGCCGGATTGCACTGGCTGCCGGACCCACTCCCAGGAACTACAGAATAGTTGACTAACCACTAAGAATTCTTGAGATTAGTCGACTATTCTATTATCAGCTATATAACATCTCTCTCACACACACCCCTCTCCTCCCCCTTAACTCCAGGGAACAGTGATTCTGAAAGTTATGGAAGAAAAACCTCTTGCTTCTCAACACTACATAGCTTTCTAGAATATATTCCACCCAATTAAAAGAAAAATCTCTAGAATAATACAGTCACGATGGGAATGATGCATAATCTGGTGCAATGATACCACCTTATAGTAATTTTATATATATGATTTATCTATTCTATATTTTATTGCTTTTCTTAAACTGCTGTACATGCTTTTAACTCTTGATGGGTATGCTCATTTTGTAAATCAAAAGAATAAATAGCTAAAAATCTAATTTAATAGTCTATCATTTTTAAGTGATTAAGTTACATTTACTGGAATCATTCATTCCTGTAATATAGGATGTCGAAATTGATTTTATCTCACTTAAATGTGTTACACTTTGCAGAAGAGAAGTTTTTGAAATATTAACAAATCGTTAACTAAATATACAAACATACATTGACCATTGTCTCCAGAAGGCAAAACAATGAAAATAAATTTTTTCTCAGGGCCTGGCATGATCAACTTTTCATTCCAATCACAGACTTTGTGTACCGAATCAAATACTGGGAATTTTCGCTGAGAGATTCTTAAGCACAGAAGAAAAAAGAAAGAAAAATAGTTTAATACAACTGTGCACCTCAATCTTTTGCATCATAGTTAAGTTTACTTATACAATTTTATGGATACCTCCTTTAACTTCTTTAAAATATAGACAAGTGGTAATCAATTAGTTTTGTCAAGGTCCAAAATTCAAGGTATAGTCAAGGTCTAGACTCCAAAGAAAATAATGATAATAAGTAGGGATGTTAAGCAATTAAAAAAAATGAATAGTGATTAGTCGTGATTAGTTGCATTGTTAAACTACCATTTAAATGTTTTTGCTGTTTTCTATATTTACAAATATATTAATTTCAATTAGAACAGAGAATAAAATTGCACAATGCTCACTTCATATTTATTTTTATTATCAATACTTGTGAATTGAAAAATACTGTTTTGTTTTTTACATCATACAAGTACCAGAGGGGTAGCCATGTTAGCCTGAAACTTTAAAAACAACTTTAAAAAACAGCACATAGTCCTGTGAATCTTAGGGTACATTTACACTGCAATACTATTTTGAAATAACTAGCGCTATTCCAAAATAACTTAGTCCGCATCTACACAGTAGGCAGTTATTTCAAAATATTTAAAACTATCAAGCTGGAGGACTTCTTACTCCAACTCCTGTAACCCTCACTGTATGAGGAATAAGAGAAGTCAGAGGAAGAGCGCTCTATTTCGAAACAAGTGCTGTGTAGATGCTCCCTATTTTGAAAAAAGCTATTTCAAAATAAGATACACAATTGAAGTAAGCTCAATTTGCATACCTTATTTCGAATAAGTCCTGTAGTGTAGACGCACTCTTAGAGACTAACAAAAAATATATATTGTATCATAAGCTTTCATGGGCAAAACCTACTTCTTTAGATGAGATGATCTTGAGTGGAGAAAAAAAAAGGGGGACCTTCAGAATAAGGAGGGAGAGGGAGGAAAATTGATTATATGTGTAACTGTCAGTTGTAGTCCCAGTGCTAATGAGGCTAATTGAGTGGGCTGGAAGCATCCCATACTTAGCTTTTGCTGTCAATAGGGTGTTGAATATAAAAAAGCAGATGTTATAGTATATTAACCAGTCCAAGTCTTTGTTCAAACCAAGGGAGACGGTGTCAAATTTGCATATGAAGATCAATCCTACACTTGCTCTCTCTGTAGTTAGCTTGTGAAATTACCTTTTTAGAAGAATGTCTGCTTTGAATATCTAATTTGTGTATATGGTATATTGGCCAAACTAGACAGTCTCTATGACAAAGGACTAATTGACACAAATCAAATATTTGGAATGGTAACGCACAGAAACCTGTAGGAGAACATTTTAACCCAGTGGTCTCCAACCTTTTGGGGCTGCCAGGTGCCATGGGGCAGGGCCACTCATGCACACACACGCCATGGGGCGGGGCTGCACACATGCCCAGGGGCGGGGCAACGCCTACGCTGCGTGCCCAGTGCCCGTGCCACCCACGCGCTGCACTCCCAGGGCCGGCGCCGCTCCTGTGCCGCACACCCAGAAGCCGGCATCACCTGCGCGCCTGGGGCCAGCGCCGCTCCTGAGCTGCATACCCAGGGGCAGGGCCACCCATATGCCGCGCGCCCGGGGCTGGCACAGCCCATGTACCGCGCACCTGGGGGCAGGGACGCCCATACGCTGTGCGCCCAGGGGCCGGCACAGCCCATGCACCACTTGCCCCAGGGGCGGGCCTGACCACAATCACTCAGCGGGTGCACAGAAATGGCCTGGCGGGTGCCATGGCGCCCGCGGGCACCGCAGTTTAACCTGTCTGGGCACTCATTAATGGACTTAAATGTCTGGAAAAAGAACTAAGGAAACTTATATTAAGGAGAAATATATGGTTATATGGGCCTAACTGTTGAAATATTAGTTGAATTTTAGTCACTCTTAGAATATTTGTTGCATTTATCATTAGGGCGGATGATTTAATTATTAAAAAGTGTTTCAAATCAGTAAACAGGAAACCAGCAATAACTGATTTTAAACTTGTGCCCCTGCCACAGCCATGAAAACAGAGTCCCTCCACTGGCTCCGCTGCGGCTGTTGGGTCCCAACAGAGTCCAGGTTCCGCTACCCCCACCCCAAGCTGGGGCTGCTGCAGCCCAGCTTGGCTGGCCACCAGCGAATTCACTGGCAAAGGCTCTGGGTTGGCAGTGCTGGCTTTGGAGAGGTGCTAGGGATGAGAGGTTTGGGGTACAGGAAGGCTCTAGGCTGGGGAAAAGTGATTTGAAGTTTGGAAAGAGGCTGTGGGTTCAGTTGCAGCAAAGGATGAGGGTTCTGGGTGGGGATGACGGGCTCAGGGTGGTGGGTGCTCTGGGTTGGGGCATGGGCTTACCTCTGGCAGCTCTGGTCAGCAGAGCAGCGAAACTTGCTTTTTTTCTCACTTGCTTTTTTTATTCATAGATTGGAAGAAAATTTTTTCTTTTCTATTGGTTTTCTACTTCTAGGCAGTTTCCCAACTTTGAGTTAGCTAGCCCAAATGAAGAAGGTATTGTATCTATATGTGCTAGCCAAGTGAAACCAAAAGCAATTAAAGGCAAAGCTTTTCTTCACAACAGAAACTGAAAGTACTAATATTTTGAAAGAAATGTAAACATTAGCATTTGCTCCATTTGTACGGACTGAAAATATTGTAGATAATGCAATGTGAGACCATGTGGCATGTTAATAAAGCATGAATTGAAAGTTAAAGATGTTCTCCATCAATTTTGTATATAGTTATAAACAGGGCTCGACAAATCGCTGTTTCTACTCGCCCATGGCGAGTAGATTTCAGCTAGTCGCCCTGTTCACCGGCGGCACGCGCATGCGCAATGTGGGTCTTCCACATGCACAGTGCAGGGCTGGCGAGTAGATTTTGCCTCTGTTTGTCAAGCCCTGGTTATAAAGCAGGCAACATTTAACTCTACATTTGAGATGGGTTGAGGGCTGAAGCAAAATAATTTAATTAAAAACAATATATTATAATTAATTTAGGCCTGAACATAGGTTGTCATCACTGCAAATCATTTGTAAACAGGTTTATTTTCAGAAGACAAAAATTAGCCTTAAATTTAATTGAAATACATTTCAGTCATCAATTTTAATTCATCCTATGTATCACTGATTTGTGGTAAAACTCCATTTATGAGGTGTAATTGCAAATGGAAAGCTGAAATGAAGAAAAGTCTGCTGAGCACACAGCAATTCAAAACTAATTTCAAAACAAAAAACCTTTCACCCTGTAAGCTGTTTAGGGGATAGAAGGGTCATCCTGCACAGAGCAGTTTGCAGAAGAATCTAGACCCGTGGTCACCAACTGGTCGATCGCGATCGACTGGTCGATTGCGAGGCCTTGACCAGTCGATCGCGAGGCATCCTGTCCGCCCCGTCCCCATTTCCCTCCCATCCCCAAGAAGCCCCACTACCTATCTCAAGTGAAAATGGAGGTAGTGTAGGCTTCCCGGGGATGGACAGAAGTCCCACAGCTTAGCACCACTTCTGGCGATTCCGGAAGTAGCGCTAGCTGCTCTGCTGGGTGTACTGCGGGAGGGAGCATCGGCTCCCTGCACCACACAGAAGGGGTGAGTCAGCCCTGGGGCAGGCGCCCCGCGGGGGCTTCCCTGCATGGGGGGGGGGGTCGGTCCCGGGGCAGGCGCGTGCTGGTTTCCCTCTGGGGGGGGGCCAGATGCAGGGGACTCCCCAGCCATAGAACTCTGTCCCCACTCCCCTGTTCCCAGCTACAGAACTCTGTCCCTATTCCTGTCCCCACTGGCACCCTGTCCCCTGCTGCAGAACCCTGTCCTCTGCCCTCCCAGCACCCTGTTCCCTCTTCCCTGCACCCCGCCACAGAACTCTGCCCCCACAAAATGTATAATTATAAATGCTTCATTTTAGATTTAAATAGCATGAATAAAAAACAGACCATTTATTTCACAACTATAAACACGTGATTTTAATTTTATATATCGCATAATTTAAAAAGAAACTGTTTATCAGAGTGTGTAAGTAAGGCCGGGGGATAGCAAGTGATGGACAGGAGGAGAATAGAGAGGGCAGGGCTTCAAGGAAGGGGTGGGACGGTAGATCTTTACCTGTTTGGAGAGTTAAAAAGTGATCTTGAGTGTAAAAAGGCTGGAAACCACTGATCTAGACCTACAGCACTATGAATGCTCATGTGCCTACATGTTCATAGGATCAAGGCCTGCAAACTCTCACTCACATAAATAGTCCCACTGACATCAGTGGGATCAAATGTTATATTTAAAAAGAGTGAACTAAAGAAACTCCAATTTGCATGGGTTTTTCTTTTTAATATGCACTTTATATTATTCAAAAGCTTTGCACACTCTATTCAACTTTTGTCTTTAAATTGCTCCTCGGTGCACGAATTTCAGCTGCAATTTTAAAGATATGAAAGATCTGTAACAAACAGTGAGTCACATAACTATTGTTATGGCTTGGTGCCACTACCATTTTGCAGACAAAATAAAAGGATCAGGACTTCTATAAAAAAAAATTTCTCCAATATATACAAAAAATTCCTACCTTGTGGCATTATCCACAATTAGCTGAGATTCAGCTCTATGATTAGTTCTTAGTTCCACAGACAAGCCTCTAGATTTTAGAGCCTCAAAAATATCAGCGAGCATATTGCCAGGGTCAATGCTGGGTAACTGTCTAATATCACCTAAAGAGAAGAAATATTAATAGTATTTCTGAACAGTGGGAACCAGTGAACAATATGTAGAAAATATTTCTAATACAGCAGTGAAAAGAAATACGTACTTCACTTCCATTACAATACAAGACAGAGCCATGGCATGCATACATCATATAAATTCTGTAATATTCTGTTTTTCTCTACTAATTCCAATATGGAATTTCTCTGAATGATGTTGCTGCATAGTTCCGATTGTTTTCCCTTCAGTATACCTGGGTGGTTGACAAATGCCTTTGATGTCAACACCCGCGCGTCCAGACTACAGCGCTGAGCCGACAAACATCTGATCAGCAGTTTGTCGGCTCAGCGCAGCAGCCATGTAAATTTAAATGAAGCGGCAATTATTTAAATCGCCGCTTCATTTTCCTATGCCTGGTAGCCTAATCTACATGCCTCTGTCGCCAGAGGCATGTAGTCTAGATGTACCCTTGGTCACCAGATTCTGATCAGCACTCCTCCTATCCATTATAACAATACATTAAATTTTTTAATGATGTTCTATATTGACAATTCAAAAAGCTATTATACTCAGTATCAGCCATACTGTTAACTCTTTTCTGTATGGTGAGCATTAACACTAATCAGTCTATGGAATTTATACATTTAAAAACAAATGCCATGATTAGAAGGGCAAAAACCATGATCTCCAAAAATAGATACAGGAGTACAAACCCCCTTAATTTCTTTTCATGCTTTTTTGTTCTATTTGTTAGACTGAGAACAAGTTACTTCAGATCTGACTGGTTGAACTACCTAAATCAAATATTTTACTTTTTTTCTATTCAGTTCATAGGCTATCAAAATTCTCTTTCAAACTGTTTTAAATAATTTAGGGGAAACTTCTTTACAGCAAGATGTACTATCAGCTTGTTGAAAAATCTGAAGGGTAGTGGTGACAACCTCATCATTTAATACTTTTAGAAGCAGACATAACACCAGAAGATATATAATAGTGACTAATCCTGCACTTGCAGGGAGGTAGATTGGATGATATGATCATTTCCCATCTCACTTATGATTTTATGGCAAAGGTAACAAAATCCATGGATCAGAACATACTTTTCAGGTGGCCCTAGAGATTATAGCTTGATGATCATACATAAATCATAATACCTCTACTGGATTTCTTTCAACTAATTATTGTGTAACCACCAATCTTAAGCACACAGCAAGCTCTCATATTCCATAACTCAGGAAATATGAAATCAAACGAAATTTATACCATTGCTTTTCACTTACCAAGAATAATGAGCTTGGCAAGCTGAGCATGGTCACACAGCAATTTTAAAACTGAACTGAGCTTTTGTACAGATACTAAGCTCCCTTCATCCACAACCAAAACTGTCACATTAGAAAACTTCCATGGTGTTGGTCCATCTCTTAACATCCATGAATAAAAACTGTAGATGACCTATAAAGCAATCAAAATAAATAATTTAGCTTCTGTTCAAGAAACAACTGAAGTTGTCATATTTAAATAACTTTCTTATAAGAAGTAAAGTGTGGGATGTTCCAAGCTGTGTTTACCACAGCCATCATCTGAGTTTCTGTCATGAAACTGAATCATTGAAGGCTCACAAGGGTCAATCCTACTCTCCAGTAACCAGGAAAACACCTCCAGAACACAATTTTTTTAGCAAAGCACAGTCAACTAGAACTACTTATGCAGAGGCATAGCTCCTCAAATATAGAATCTTAAGGCAGCTGGGTGTCTCCTGATTTCTAATTTTAAATTTCTAGATTTGAAAGTTAGAAGCTAGTGGAAGAGGGCATATGAAGTGGAAGATCTTCAGTTATGTAATTCACTTCTTGCACTGGTCCAATATAGCAAAGTCTGCTGCCCTTTTGGGCAAAACATCTATTTTCTTGGTAAGAAGAGTGGCTGGTAGATTATCAGTCTATTTGCTGGAAGCAAATTTTGTATGCTGCCTGATCTTTGTCAAGCCCAATTTTTTAAAATTTAAAAACCTACAATAAATATTAGACATGGAGAATCAATTTTTCTTAATATCCATGGGATTCTGGATTTTCAGTATATGAAACTGGTGAAAAAAGTGTCATTTTTATGCCTCTAGGAGACTGACTTGTAAAATTTTGAAAAAACAAGACTGACTCTTAAAGGTGTATAAAGTGTGATTAAACATTATGAACAGTCAAAAGAATATTAAGAGGTTCCAATAGTAATCTGATTATTGTACAAAGTAAGAAGATCTACACTAAAAGATCTTTGGAGAGAGAATGCACACAAATATTTTATACCTGATGGAGAGTATAGGCAGGAAGCTCAGTTTTCTCATTCAGGAGACTAGCTGCCTTTCCTGTAGGTGCAGTAAGTAAAACATTTAAAGGGTTTCTTGGGCAAATATCCTCTGGGCAAAAATGATGAGAAGTACTCCATTCAGAAGATGCATCCAGGTCCTTTTCAAAATCATTACAAGCCCTTACCACTTCTTTTTCCAACTGCTTTAAATACTGAAAAAGGCAACAAACTATAGTAGTCTTCCCACAACCCCCTTTTCCACTGATGATTGTCACTGGATTAGAACAAATCATTTCCATAGCTTTCAACTGATCTGGGTCCACTTCTGCTTCACTTGTAGTTTCTATATCTGATACTTTTTCATTATAAAGAAAATCACTGTCACCAATGTTTTGTATATCTGAGGAGTTTTGTATGTCTGGGTTTAACACTTGCTCTGTTTCATAAAGCTGGTTATTGTTTATGTTAATATCTCCATTTGCTTTTGATTTGTTAGCATATCTAACATTAAGTACTTCTCTTGCATTAACACATAACTGCCATGGGTCATTTGTCATTAGATGATTTACAGAAAGTGCAATGTTTTTTTCAGATTTGTAAAGGTGAGAAAGAAATACCAGTTTCTTCTCACCAATCACTATCATCTCATCTTTCAAAAATTTCAAGGACTCCCAGGCATGCTCAATGGGCATATCTTCAAAAACCAGAGAGTCCAAAATGTCTTGTTCTTCATAGGTGTGTCCCATTTCTCTACATTTTTGCTTGAGTTTATTGTATATTATTAATGCATTCTTCTGCAATTCAGGAATCTTCGAGAGGAGATGTTCACACTGACAGAAGGCTGTCCAAGTTGCCTCACAATTGGAAACGTTCAATTCTCTGTAGGTGATCTTCCCACCAAAACGGAAAAAAAAATAATTATTTCACAAGACATTGGTATGTAACTGCAGAACTAATGCTTTTGCCATTAAATACAAATTTAAAATACAGAAGGTATGAAGTACAGACAAAATGCACGTTTTAATAAATTCTAGCTATACAGGCAGTCCCCGGGTTACGTACAAGATAGGGACTGTAGGTTTGTTCTTAAGTTGAATCTGTATGTAAGTCGGAACTGGCGTCCAGATTCAGCCGCTGCTGAAACTGATCAGTTTCAACAGCGGCTGAATCTGATCAGTTTCAACAGCGGCTGAATCTGGACGCCAGTTCCGACTTACATACAGATTCAACTTAAGAACCCCAGGCGTCCCCAAGTCAGCTGCTGCTGAAACTGATCAGCAGCTGATTCCAGGAAGCCCGGGGCAGAGCAACTCTGCCTCCAGCTTCCTGTAGTCAGCCGCTGGTCAGTTTCAGCAGCAACTGACTTGGGGACGCCTGGGGCAGAGCAGCTGGGGTGCTGCTGGGTTGGTCCAGTAGCGCGGCCGCTCCTTGGTGCTACTGGACCAACCCAGCAGCACCCCAGCTGCTCTGCCCCAGGCGTCCTGATTCAGCCACTGCTGAAACTGATCAGCAGCGGCTGAATCAGGACTCCTGAGGCAGAGCAGCTGGAGTGCTGCCGGGTTGGTCCAGTAGCGCCAAGGAGCGGTGCTGCGGGACCAACCAGCAGCACCCCACCTGCTCTACCACAGGCCCCGGGCTTTGCTCGACGTCTCCCTGGTCTGCTGGGGGGGGGCACTAGCTGTGTCCCCCCCCAGCAGACCAGGGAGACGCTGAGCAAAGCCGCGGAGAACCCGGGCCGGACCCGCGGCGCTTCCAGATCAGCTGGAAGCGCCGCGGGTCCGGCCCGGGTCCTCCGCCGCTTTGCTCCCCGTCTCCCTGGTCTGCTGGCTCCCCCAGCAGACCAGGGAGACGGGGACCAGCTTTTCTCGCCCTGGAGGAGGCGGGCGGCGGGACCAGGCATCCCGCCGCTCCAGTCCTCCGGGGCGAGAAAATCCCCGTTCGTAACTGCGGATCCGACATAAGTCGGATCCGCGTAACTCGGGGACTGCCTGTACTACCTTCTCAAACCAAACAAAGCAAGACGATTGATAAATCCCATCTATCATTTTGCTATACAAAATTGACCCATTGTACAAAAATATGAACAGAAATTGGGTACTAAAAAAGAGGTCTGTATCAAATCTATTTTATACCCAAATGATCATCAAGAGCCAAATACTACAGAATAATATTACTAGAGATTTTAGATATGGGGATATTAAATTTAGTTTGATCATTCCATCTAGTTGATGGATTTCCATTGATTAGTTGATAAGCGGGGAAGCCACAGCGGGGTTAGTTCCTCGCCCGGGAGCTAACCCTGTTATGGCTCTTTTTAAATGGATTAAGAACCTGTCTTCAAAAAGAAACAAACATTCAGAAGAAAAGGGTTATAGTTGGAACAAATACTATTGAATTATATGATGATCAAATGTAATGCATTCATGTTACTTACCCTGCTGAATCCAAGTTTCCATGGTTCTTTTTTTAACATCTCATCTAATTTTGGTAGTATCTCATTTTGAGGAAAAGCTTTTTCATCAGTTTTGCTGTTCTGTTTTGTCACTCTAACCCAGCTCACACCCTTTATGATATTGCAAAAATGATATGGCAGAAGTCTTGGCAGGAACTCCATTATCATTGGGAAATTCAAAGCTACCAAAGCAGTCTTTCCTGTAACTACATATCCATCACAAATCAAGAAAATATAAATACAAAGAGTGTTGGTAAAATGCAATTACTTATATTAGTAAGCTTTATTTAAAAAAAAATTCAATAGAACTGGTTCTTTATTTTTTCTGTCTGCAAAGCTTTTGTATATACACTATTGATATGAGTAAGATTACTACAAGATTAAAAATATTTTCCATTTTGATTAAATTGTGCAGTTGACATTTTATAAGTAGTCAGTTTCACATTAGTAATCAAGTCTACCTTCCTTGATGTGTGCACAACATTCACAGTATACACATAAACCTAGTAATCACCCATTCTTCAGTTCAATCAAATATCAAGTTCAGCAGAACTGCCAGCACTTTTGAGTGAAATGGAAGTTAATTTTTAACAGATCTTCCTTTAAGTGGGTTCCTCTATTACATTTTTTCTCCAGCTGATTTCTGTTCTATCTGTAGGGTACAGGGCCCAGCTCATACAAAGACTTACACATATATGCTTAGCTTCAAACATGTAGAGGAGTTCCCTTTATGTGCCCAGGAAAAATCTTTTCAGGTTCAATGGTCATTTAAAAACACACATTACAAGCACAGTAGCATGGATAAAAACATCTTAAAAATAATTCAGTGTTTTATTTGTATAAGCCAGTGATATATAAATTATACTTACATGACTGCATAATATAATAAAAAATATCAAAATCTTTGGTTTTCATTGATTTGTTCCCTTTCTGAAGATTTAATTTTGACTCTTGAAACTGATTTAATTTTTCTTCAAGGTTTCTGAAATTCAGGACAGGTCTCTGAGGAAAACTCATAAATTCTTTTATGAAAGAATCAGGAACACCACACTCGTTAAAAAAGAGTGAAAAAACTGCATTTTGGTTTTCCCTTATATCAGTTCGTAGGAAGTAGGATGGATATCCTTGCACAAAATACTTTGATTGCACGCATTTAACTTTAACATGAACTTTCCACCAGGCGCCGACTAATGGAAAATTGCCCACCACGTCATACATCTTTTGGGATCTTTCATCTTGTATTATAACTGAAATATAAAAATATCAGTTACATTTAAAAAAAAATCTTTATTGCATTTTGCATAACAAATTCTCTAATGAAAAACAAATAAATATTTTTTCAGATGTAATTTAGTTATAATCCTCTTAGGTACTGCTTTTAACATTAGCAAATAAAAAGAGAAAAAGAAAAAGAAGAAAAATATCTCAGACATAAGCCTTATTTTTAAATAAATTGATTATGTTTCTGTGACTAAAGTCAACAATACATTTAATAATTTTCTGGTATGAATATTTGTATAAGCAGTTAAAGCAGCTTACTAATGGTCAGATTTTGCCCTATTTAATGTAAAATTGTAATTAATTTATTAATGATATGCTTAAAACAAGTTTTAACTTCATTATTTAAAAAAAAATGGCAATATCTAGTCTCCAGAATAACAGAGTTCTATTCTAGGACCTTTTAATTACCTTAAAGAACACACAACCTCTTGCCTATGTTATAGCTATATACAATGATAAACTTCGTTATTCCAGACATCCAAAGCAGAGATTTTGCATATCTCAGAGCTACCACTATGTAAGGACAGACAAATAGGAAGAAGTAAGGGAAAGAGAATAAAGGCGACCCCCAACTTACGACTCCCCATTTACAACAGCCTTACTCCTGCCGCCACCTCCAACAGGCACAGCCCCCAGCCAGCTCTGGGAGCAGCTTGCACCACGCTGCTTTCCCCTGGCACAGCCCCCAGCCGGCTCTGGAAGCTGCTCATGCCTTGCCGCCTTCTCCCAGCACAGCCCCCACCCGGCTCTGGGAGCCACTCGTGCCGCGGACTACAATTCCCAGGAGGCAAAGTGGGCCAGGAACGGAACCCCCATTTTTATCACTGCGCGTATGGGAAAAAAGGGTTCAATTTACGACAGTTCTCCAGGAACAAATTAGGTCGTAAGTGCAGCTTAATTCTACTATTTTCACATCTTTTTTTTGTTACAAAAGTGACTATAATTAATTGACACTCTCACTAATAAAGTGAGAGCAAAGTGATGAAAGCACAATTGTAACTGGATTTGAACACACTATCTTGGCAATACAAGTCAGGCAAGCTCCACATATCCATTAATGTAGTAGGGATGTGAACTAGTTGATACACAGTAGTCAACTAGTTGCTTCCCTCTTCCCCTTGTTGCCTCTATCAGAGAGAGGCAACAAGGGACAGGGAAGAGGAGGGAGTGCTTCAAAGCAGAAGCACGCAGCCTCAGGCCAGACCGTGGACTCCATGCGGCACTGCCACTTTGAAACAACACATGCAGCTCAGGGCCAGCTGGGGAGACTCCTAGGGTATGTCTACACTACCCCGCTAGTTCGAACTAGCAGGGTAATGTAGGCATACCGCACTTGCAAATGAAGCCCGGGATTTGAATTTCCCGGGCTTCATTTGCATAAGCCGACCGGCGCCATTTTTAAATGCCGGCTTGTTCGAACCCCGTGCCGCGCGGCTACACGCGGCACGGGCTAGATAGTGCGGAATGGCTTGCTAGTTCGAACTATCTGTAAGCCTCGTTCCACAGATAGTGCGGAATGGCTTGCTAGTTCGAACTATCTAGCCCGTGCCGCGTGTAGCCGCGCGGCACGGGGTTCGAACAAGCCGGCATTTAAAAATGGCGCCGGCCGGCTTATGCAAATGAAGCCCGGGAAATTCAAATCCCGGGCTTCATTTGCAAGTGCGGTATGCCTACATTACCACCCTAGTTCGAACAAGGGTGGTAGTGTAGACATACCCCTACTGACCCCAGGCTCCATGCGGCACTGCCACTTTGAAATGCTGTGTGGAGCATAGGGCCAGTGAGGGACTGCTTGAGTCCCCCACTGACCCCATGATCCACGCAGCACTTTCGCCTTTGAAGTGTTGCAACAGCCCTGGGACTTCCTTATCAACTAATCGAATAGTCGATGCAAATTGTATCAACTATTTGATTAGCCGATTAATCTAAATTCAGCATCCCTACTACACACTTTTTATTCCAATTGAAATGGAAATCATAGAATCCTAGGGCTGTAGGAGGTCATCAAGTCTAGCCTCCTGCCCAAACAAGATCAAATCCAACTACCGTATTTTCTGGCGTATAAGACGACTTTTTATGCTAAAAAACATCCTCCAAAAATCGGGGGTCGTCTTATACGCCGGGGATACAGGCAGTCCCCGACTTGCAGGTACAAACGGGGCTTTTCTCGCCCCGGAGGACACAGACTGCGGGACCTTGTGGTCCCGTCGCCCGTGTTCTCCGGGGCGAGAAAAGCTGCTCCGCGTCTCCCTGGTCTGCTGCGGCTTTGCTCCCGGTGCCTCTGGTCTGCTGGGGACCGTCTCCAGCAGACCAGGGACACTGGGAGCAAAGCCGAAGAGGCGGAGGGGTCCCGCCACAGCTGCAGCTTTGTTCCCGGTGCCCCTGGTCTGCTGGGGACCATCTCCAGCAGACCAGGGACACCGGGAGCAAAGCCGGGGAGGCGGAGGGGCGCTGGGGCGCTGCCGGTTGGCCTCTTAAGGGGGGGTAGTCTTATACAGCGAGTATAAGACGAAAACCTATCTTTTAACTAGAAAATTAGGGGATCGTCTTATACGCCCAGTTGCCTTATACGCCGGAAAATACGGTAAACCATCTGAGACAGGGCTTTGTCAAGAACAACTTCAGAAATATAATACAGTACAGGTTAGGGATATGAATGGTTAACTGGTAAAGTCTCACTCATTAATGTTGAGGCTATCAGCTTCAGTTCACCAGTGGGGGCTGGAACAGCTCCCCACCCACCACAGGTGGGAGGCTGCTCTAGCCTCACAGAGTTCGCCATGGGCGTGGGGTGTTCCAGCAGGACCAGAGCAGCTCCCGATAGCAGTGGGCCTGGCCACCTAGGCAGGGTGTGCCACAGGCAGGGCACTCCAGCCAGGCTGGAGCAACCCTTTTTCAGGGTGGGAGGAGATAGGATGGTATTGTGTGATTTAGTCCAACTGGGTTGGAGTGCCCCCCCAGCCCAGTGTCCCAGTTAACCCATTAAATGGGGTTTTACATCCCTAGACAGGTTGTACCAGCAACATCCATGGTACAGCACAATTTTAAAAAACAACAAATAGTCTAGTAGCACCTTAAAAGCTAAAAAAAAAATGTGGATGGTAATCATGAGCTTTCATGGACAAAACTCACTTCTTCAGAGTGAGTATTAGAAGTCCAGATCTAGGAATAAATAAGGGAGGGGGAGGAGAGAAAGAGACAATAAATAGATTTTTTTTTCTTTTCTTTTTTTCCTCCTCTCCCCCCATTCATTCCTGACTTTCAATAGTGCAGTCATCTGAAGAAGTGGATTTTGCCACAAAAGCTCATGGATTTTTACCATCCACATACTTTGTTAGTCTTTTCAGTGCTACTAGACTATTTGTTGTTTTTTAAGTTTTCCAATTACAGACTAACTGGGCTACCCCCTGAAGCATGATTTTAGTGAGCCAGAGATCTACTTATCACGGGTGTGGCCAAGTTTCCCGCCCTTCCATAAAGTCTGTTTGGGAGCCAGGTCTAGTGGTTGCAGTGTTCTGTGCGGTTGCTTTCTTACAATTTGCCCCAAGTGTCTTCTCACAGCCCAGTAGGCAGTGGAAGAGCCGGTAATGACCGCCCGTGGTCTGGGGCACGCTCGGGGCAGGGCTGCCCTGGGGAAGGGCCCCAGCGCTGCATTGCTCGGGCACGGAGGAGCAGCGCGGGAAGTTTCCCCGCGGACTCTGGCAGCGGGAGGGAAGAGCCTCAGGGGCCGGCGCAGCAACAGGCTGCCAGGCTGCAGCTCCGGAGCCAGCGGCTGAGGGGGCGGGGAGGCGCGCGCGGGGGGCGGGGGGGGCTCCGTGTCGCGCGGCGGCTCCTCACCCTTGCGGCGCGCGGGCAGCGAGGAGCGGAGCACCAGGCCGCTGCTGCACAGCTCCTCGGCGTCCAAGAAGAGCGGGTCGGGATCAGGGTCCGGGTCGTCCTCCGCCTCCTCCGCCTCCCTGTCCTTCGCCGGCAGCAGCACCCCGCACAGCTCGATCGCCGGCCGCGACCTGCCGCGGGACAGGGCCATCGTCCCGCTCCTCCGGCACAGCGCCCCTTCCGCCTCCGCGCCGGGCCCCGCCAGCCACACACCCCCCGTGGGGGGCAGGGCTTGATCGCTGACCCCGCCCCACAGCTGCAGAGATTGCACGCCTGAGTGTGGGGGGAGAGGCGTTATGTGCTGGCTGCGCCCTCTCTCCCTCCCTTGGCAGGGCGCTGCGGGCGGCACAGCACCCCTCTGTGTTCCCCCAGGGGCGCAGCTGCTGGCTTGAGGCTTTTTTGTCCTGTACACACCAGCAATGGCGTGAGGGCGGAATTACCCAGGCAAGCAAGTAAGCTTGTTCAATTGTGGTGCACATGCATACATGCCTTGGTGCATATAACAAAATTGATTCCACCAGTTTGGGGAAGGTCTGTCTTATTTCTCAGTACTCTGTCCTGAATTTGGCATCTTTAGCAGGGACCCACTGAGGTACGGCAGCAACATCCAAGAATAGTATTATGTCTTTCTGCTGCAGCATTAAACTGAGCGCTCACCTTGAGTGGCTTGTCTGTGATGACTCCTAAATCCCTTTCAGAGTCACTGTTTTCAGGAATACAGTTCTGCATTCTGTACATATGAACATAACTTTACATTTGGCTGTATTAAAACAATTTATATGAATGCAATTTACCAAGCAATCCAGATTGATTCATAGGACTGCCCCATCCTCATAGTTATTTACCTCTATGCTACTTTATGGTGTCATCCTCAAATTTTATCAATAGTGATTTTTATATTTACTTCCAATCACTTATGAAATGTTGAATAGCATTGGGCCTGGTACCGATCCCCATAGAATTCAATTAAAATACACATATTCATTCATGATTCCCCAACAATAAATACTTTTTTAGATCAGTTAGCCAGTTCAATTTAACACGTGCTTTATTGATATTCTGGAATGCATTTTTTTTAAATCAAAAGTGTGATCAAAAGCATACCTAAAGTTGTGAGACACCACACCATCATCTACACTTAAAATGAGGAAAGCTTGTCTGTGCCTGCTCTGTACCAACTCCTTGAATCTACCAGTCATAGGAAACACAAACACTTCCCTGTTAATATATGCAGGCCCTCTGCAGGCTAGTGATAGGCATGCTTCAATCCCCAAGCTCTCTGTGCATCTCAGTGTCCAGCTCTTGTTCCATTGCACCCTCATTATATTCATAGATTCACTGCTCCCAAAAAAGCAGTACACTACAGCTTACCAGTTTCACCTCAGGTCACTAGCTATTTAAATACAGCACTTAGAGATACATTTTATAGTGAAAACAGTTACATGTACAATAAAATCCTAACACACATTCTAAAACCTATACTTAACTCACACGAAAAGTCCTTGCACTGTTTTTCAGCCAGTGACTTTTATGACATGAATGACTTTTATTCATGTCATCCTTTATTCATGAGTCAACACACATTGTCAGCTTTTCACTTTAGTGTTAATATGCTATTTTCAAAGCATCCCTTTGAGCTGCTCTAAGATGTGTGTTCATAACACAGTGCAATGCTGATCAGTAGCATGCTTTCTGACAGAGATGGCTCAGTGGTACGTTGTTTGAAAAGCAACTGGCAAGCTAGTAGGATCAGGGGAACGGACATCTCCATGCTCCAGGAAAAAGTGGGGCCTCAAGTGGAAAGGGTGAGCTGGGAGCAACCAGCACTCCCCACATCGCCTTCAGAGCCTCACAGTGCTCTGGCAGTGATTTAAAGGGCCTGGGGCTCTGGCTGTTGCTACAGTAGAAAATGTTGGTGGCCAGGAGCCCCGTGGTCCTTTGAATTGCCAATAGGGTTGCCAGGTGTCCAGTTTTTAACCGAACACTCCAGTATTTGAGCTTTCTGTTTGGGAAAAAAATTGAGAAACTATAATTGAGTAAATAGAACTGTGCAGTATTTTCTCAATCAAATGTAATGTAGATTGTGATGTAAGGTCAAGTGTGTCCAGTATTTTTGTTGAAACCATCTGGCAACCCTAATTGTCAGGCCCTGGGGCATCTGTCCCTTGGTCCCACCCCCTTTGGCAGGCCTAAGTACAGAGGCATAGCGAGGGTGTTATGCACACGGGGGCAAAGGCAAAATCTGCACACACCCCCGCCGCCGCCACCGCCGCCACCGCCACTGCATGGCAAAACCCCAAACCTGGCACCCAGCTGAGCCCAACCCTGGGAGGATGGGGGAGGGAGCTTGTATCATGTCTTACCCGACCCCCTCCAGTTTGAGGCTGGGCCCCACATGCACTAACTCTCCAGCAGAGGTGGAGGGGGATGAGGCAGGGGGCAGAGAGGCGGGGAGGAGGCAACTCCAGCCAGTGGTGGCAGGCAGAGGAGGAGCAGGCGAGCAGAGAGATGACAGAGGGAGTGGAGGGGGACTATATTGGCACCCCACTAACATGGCATTTGGGGTCAACTCCCCCTGCACCCTCCTCACTACACCACTGTAAATAATCTACCTCTTAGGATATTTATTGTTTAACAAATTACTTATTTTACTAACTACAGACATATAAATTATAAAGTTTTGTGGTTTACATTCTGTTAAATAATGTTTTCTCTTCAATTTGTTCAGATCCTGTTCTCATTAAGTTAATGTCTTTTACATTAACAAATGTCAAATTCTTAAACTATGTAAGTTTTATAAAACATGAGAGAAATAAATGTTATACACCTAAATATGAATTTCATCACTATATTTCAATCAATCATTTAAAACCACTGTTATAGCAAATGAGTAATTCGTTGCTTTAATGCAGGGGTCTCCAAACTTTTCAGCCCGAGGGCCGCATTAACTATCAAACAGCAGTTCGGGGGCCGACTACACACTTGAGGTCCAAATAAAAAACAATCAAAACATGGATGTTGTTTTTAATTATTTATTTAATATTATTTTATTCAGTTATTATTTAATAACACATTGATACACTACACATGAACACCTGTATTAGTGTGAATGGTGAAATTGTTTCCTGGATGCCAAAATAGCAGACATTTCTGGCTTTAGATTTGTTGTCCCTAACATCAACAGTGACCTGAGATTATCATCGGACAAGTTTGTTCTCAAATTGTTCTTCACATATTTCATTCTTGAAAATGTTTGTTCACACAGGTATGTTGTTCCAAAGATTGAAAGGTACCTTGATGCAAAAGTTTTGACATTAGGAAAGTCTTCCTTGGGCAAAAACTGGTAAAAACCCACCAGTCCTATTTTGAACTTGTCCCTAAGGAGGTCATTTGCTTGCAACTCAATGACTTCCAGCTGCAGTTCATCTGGGCAACTGGCCACATCTGCTTCAAATGGGTTTTGAAACAATCTCACTTCTTCTGCCTTTGAATCCAAGTCAGAAAACCGCTGCTGAAACTGCAGCTGGAGGTCTTTGATGATCTCGCATGCAAATGACGTGGGGAACTCAGCTGTTGCTTCAGCCATGAAGACCTTGCACTGCTGAAAGTGCGTCAAGTTGTTGGCCTGTACTTGTTCCAAAAACAAGACAAGTTTGGATCTGAAGGCCTTTAGGTGGGTGTATAGATCAGAAACTAGATTTTGCTCTCCTTGTAGTTTTAGGTTCAGAAAATTTAAATGACTAGTTATGTCTGCAGCAAAAGCCAATTTCCATACCCACTCTTCATCAGACAGTAAAGGCTGTGGCTTGCCTTTACTTTCCAGGAAGTCACCTATTTCCTTTCTTAACTTAAATACTCTGCTCAGAACTTTCTCACAACTAAGCCATCTTACTGCTGTGTAATATGGTAAATCTTGCGATTCTGTGTCTGTATCTTTCAACATGTCTCTGAACTGTCTATGGTTGAGCCCATGTGACCTTATTAAATTCACCATCTTCACCACAGGATTCAGTACACTGCTAATGTCCACATATTTAGCACACAAAGCTTGCTGGTGAATAATACAGTGCAGGAACATTGGTTGTATAATGTTTTTCTCATTACACATCTGCTTCACTTGTCCAACCAAGCCTTTCTTTATGCCACTCATGTTCTTTCCTCCATCAACAGTCAGGCAACTGAGGTTAGTCCAGTCCAAGTTATAATCAGCAAATGTTTTTTTCAACTCATTGAATATATCCTCTCCGGTAACAGTGCCATACATGCTATGTAGGGAAGCCAGCTCTTGTGTTATGTTCATGTCTTCATCCACACCTCTAATGAACACAAGCAGTTGAGAGGTGGAGCAGCTGTCCAGCGATTCATCCATTGCAATTGAAAAATGGCAAAACTTGCTTGCATTTTTCGCTATTTGAGTCACAATGTTTTCACCCATGTCTGCAACACGGCGGGCAATGGTATTCGCACCCAAAGCTACATTTTCAAATTGTTTTGACTTTTCTGGGCAAAGTTCCTCAGCCACTTCCAACAAACATTCCTTCACTACTTCACCATCTGTAAAGGGTTTGCCACTTTTAGCCAGGACGTAGGCAACTTTATAACTGGCCTTAGTTAAGGATTCATTTTCATTTGAGGATTTACTGAACAATGTCCTCTGAGATTTGAGTTGATTTTGTAATTTAGAAAATTTTTCGGCACGGACTTTACCCTTCAACTGTACATATTTCTCCTGATGTTTGCTTTGATGATGACGGCGCAGGTTGTATTCTTTCATCACAGCCACGGTTTCGTTGCAAATCACACACAATGCTTTCTCGCCGGATTTGATGAAGAAGTATTTCAAACTCCATTCTTCTTGAAATTGCCGACACTCATCGTCTATTTTTCTTTTCCTCTTCTCGGCCATTGCTGGGCACTAAAATAAAGTGAATTCAACATGAATAAATAATGAAACTGAAAGTATCTTGCACACAATATCGCTCAAAAAACCTGATTATGCGAACTAATTTTGTCGCAATAATAGCTGCAAATGACCCGAAACAATTTTTAAAAATTCTTATGATTTCTTAAGTTAAACTTACCTGAATATAGTGTGCAAATATATCCACTTATGGTAGAGAGATTGTTGCTTTTAATGTTTCCTCTTCAGAATATTCGCCTGCGAATCCGTTTCTCCCGGAAGGGGGGGGGGCTTTTCCCCCTGCTCTCCCCTTCCTCTGCACGCTGTCCTCCCCTCCTGCTTGCCACCGCTCACTCCTTCCCCCCCCCGGGCGGAAGGGGTCACCTTTTTAAAGTTCCCGCCGGGGTTCACATTCCCCCGCACGTCGCCGGGCGGGCGTTACCACCACCGCCCATCCTGCCCCCTGATTGGCCGGCTGCCCTGTCAGTCTGGGCGGGGGAACGCCGCCCGTGCTAACCCCCGCCCCCTGCGCCGTTTGCCGCCGCGCGGCCGCTTGTCAGCGGAGCGGCCCGCTTCTCCTGCCCCGGCGCGGCGTGAGTACACGCCGCACACCCCTGACAGGGCCCTCCCCCCGCGGCAAGAAGGGCCCGTTCGGCGGCGCCCCAGGGACGGTCTCAAAGGGCCGGATGAGAGGGCCTCGCGGGCCGCATCCGGCCCGCGGGCCGTAGTTTGGAGACCCCTGCTTTAATGAATAAAAGGTAAACAAGATTTTGAGCATGTGAAATTTATTGTAAGCAATCTGTAATGCTTCCTAACTGCCTAGTTACCATACTTACCTAGTTAACCTAATTGTTTTTCATACTATCACACAGCGATAAACTACATGAGAGTTATGAATGTAAGGGTATGTCTACACTTGTTCCCTAGTTCGAACTAGGGATGCAAATGTAGGCGACCGAAATTGCTAATGAAGCGGGGATTTAAATATCCCGCGCTTCATTAGCATGATCTCGCCAGCGTGCTATTCCGATCACCAGCTTATTCTAACCAGGAAGTACACACCGGGACGTGTTAGTTTGAAGCAAATCCCTTGGTTCGAACTAACGTTACTCCTCATTTTTTGAGGAGCAAGTATAGATGTACCATAAGAGATGAACTCAGAAAATAACACTCAGAAAAACTTTAAAATAAAACTAACACACAATACGAGAATCACCCTCACTTTCTTGAAAGCACTTGAAGCAATAAGTAGGTTAAGGCTGAGGATACACTGCAAGAATGGCTTTCTGTCTGCCACGAGGACTTTTTCATTCAGGCTGCGGTGAGATTCTGTCCTTAAGTAAAGGAGAGAGGTCTCTCTGTGCTGATCTTTCAAATTTCACATAAGTCATTCAAATGAAGCCATAGATGTCAAGATTTGAGGCCAACTTTGCCTTCAGCAGACTGCCTCACCAGGTGTTCACAATCACAACATCTGAACATGTATAAGACTTTTAAATGAGAAAGCCATGTTAATCCCAAGTTTTTGCTATGACTGGGAAATGTGGGTGACCTATAGAAAACACCAGCATTGTCTTTGGAAAATCCGTAATAAAACATGGGGGGACCTATCACCTTAGTAATGCCAACTCCTTTAGAATTGAGGCTCTGATTATCCAGCACCAACTGAGGTAGAGGGGGCACTGTGTGCACATGTCTGATATATTTTTACCAAAATTCCTGCCTGGCCAGCTTGCCAAAGGAGAAAGGAAACGGGGAGGCCAAAAGGAGCAGTGTTTCTCAACCTTTTTTTATAAGCTTCAGAGGAGTAGCCGAGTTAGTCTGTAACAGGAGAAAATTAAAAAATAATAGTCTAATAGCACTTTAAAGACCAACCAAACATGTAGATGGTATCATGAGCTTTTCTGGGCGAAAGTGGGTTTTGCTCACAAAAGCTCATAATACCATCTACATGTTTGGTTAGTCTTTAAAGTGCTACTAGACTATTGTTTTTTAAGTTTTTCCTTTTGTTATAAAGTACTTTTAAAAAAAAACTTTAAGTACCCCCATTGCACCCACCCCTCCCACAGAGCCAGGCACACCAGCCCCCCATCCCAATGCAACTGTAGATACATCTCATTAATCTCTGTATTAATCATTTTCTTATTGATTTTTTTTATTTTAACTTTGTATCAAGTCCTTTTTAGTATTGTACTAAGTCTGTAGTTTATTGTTTTAAATCCTTTTCTATATAAATTTTTTGTACTTTCATATAAAACACAGAAACTTTGTATTGTCTTTTTACATAGAAACCTTATATCTTGTAGTGATAGAAATGTAGCCGTGTTAGTCCCGTGTAGCTGAAACAAAAAATAGGACTATGTAGCACTTTAAAGACTAAAAAGATGGTTTATTAGGTCTTGTTAGTCTTTAAAGTGCTACATAGTCCTGTTTTTTTTATATCTTGTAGACTTTGTACCCTCTTTTGCTTAATTGATTGTCCTTTTGAGTGAACAAGGTGTGAATGGATAAGGCATGAAAGACTAGCACCTCCCTGCACTTGCAATGGTTGGAAAAGGGTGGGAACCAGATCCAAGAACAATGAGAAGAATAATGGGAACTGTGAAATGGGCTCATTGAAAGAAGACTGGACCTATGGACGCCTTGGGAGTCAGCAGCAAGTGTCTGCTTTCGGAAGCTCCCTCTTTGAAGGCGAATGGGGCAGTATTAAGACAACTAACTGCATATGCATCTGATGACTCTCAAAGATGATGCATATGCATGGGATGACTAATGGGGTAGAACTGCATGAGAGTGCAGACACCATAAATCTAAGGCAGTGTTTCCCAAATGGTGTTCCCTGGAGCCCTGAGGTTCCACCAAGTGAAAATAAGGGTTCGGCAAGAAAATTCCATTAAAATAACATGTTATGATTTAAATAATAATAATAATAATTAATATGTAGGCATTTATGAATTTTATAGAAAACAATTTTCATTTGTGATGATCTCATGACCTTGTTTAGCTTTTGTTTATTATTATTCTTAGTTATTTGTGGTCTACTTTTTTAGCTCCATATAAGACTCTTATTAGGGATTCTGCAAAATTCATTCGAGTTGAAAAGGGTTCCGTGGCCAAATAAAATTGGGAAACACTGATCTAAGGCATCTTGCAGAGGGACACCCGGATTTCCTCTTGTCAACATGGGAGCATCGAGCTGGATCCACCCCTCCCACACCTAACTCACCTGGTGAGTGCAGTTAGGGGGGAGCAACTATTGGTAATAACAAGATGTGTGTGTGTGTGCCAGCTGCCTCGTCTCACAGTGTGTTCAGAGTGGCAGCACATGGCCCAACTCCCGGCTCACTCTGCTGTAAGCATCAGGTGGGCCTGTGCGACACCCTTCTCGCGTGGTGCCCGGAGGCAACTGCCCCGTTCTTCCCCCCCTTCGCTACGCCTCTGCCTGAGTAGTATGCCAGCGAAATGATAGGATGAAGAAACCATCATGTGACACTGCCTGTTCCATGAGGCAAAGCAAACTCTTCCCAAATTACCCTGCAGTCAGTTGCCCAATGGGGGCACAGCTACACAGCAGGGGTAAAGCCAAAATAAGCTACGCAACTTGAGCTATGTCAATTGCATACCTAAAGCCAAAATAGCTTATTTCAGCTTTTGGTGTTGTCTACATAGCAGGAAGTCCGAAAGAGCAGTCTTCTTCTGACTTCCTTTCCTCCTCGTTAAAATGAGGGTTACACTAGTCAGAAAAAGAAGTCCTCCAGCTCAACATTATTTCAACAGTATGTCAAAATAACTGCTTGTAGATGCTGACTACGTTATTTTGGAATGACTGACATTATTTTGAAATAATACTGCTGTGTAGACGTACCTTAGGAGAGTTACCCAAAATCGACTGGTCTCTGTGTTGATACAAGAGCAGTTATTGTGGATGCTCTGAACTGACACAAGGAACATAGCGTGTGGATTTTATTAAAGAGGTGGTTGTCCATTGGAATAACTTACTTAACCAAATGTAGACAAGGCCTATGACAAAGACATCCCTTTAGGGATATAAGGGACAAAGAAAGACTCTTATCTTTATCTTTTACCTTAGGAGACAAAGAAACCAAGCAAGTTGATCTCTGTGATGGGTCCTGACCATGCTGCCTAGAAAGAGCTGGAAAGCAGATTGTGACTGAGGGAAATCAGCCTGAAGAGAGACTGTAGTTTGCTAGATTAAGACTTGTAGATATGTGTTTTCACTTTTATTTGCTTGTCACCATCTCTGCCTTTCTTTTTACTTTGGTATCGCTCCATCCATTGTCTTTCGTTAATAAACTTGTGTGGCTTTCATTATAAATCATGGATGCCTATGATGCCTAGCGGGCCCTCCACACTCACCGTGGCAGTGAGAACCAGCATGACTCTGCCCTGCTGCCAATTTGCCAGCCTGCTGCACTCTGTTTCACCACAGCAGTGGGAAGCAGAACACACTGGGGCTGGGGCTGCTCCATTTTCCATTGCCATGCAGGCTGGAAGATGGGTAGGGGAGCAAAGCAGGCTGGGTCCACTGCTGTAGTGACTGGGGCGGGGGCAACTGCTGCTGCCATCCCTTGCTAGGCCCCTCCAGGCCCCCTGGGGCCCTGCAAGTCCTGTCCATAGGACAGTTGAGGCAGCTGCTACAGGACCTAGGGCAGCCGCCCCTAACCATCCTATGGATGGGACGGTTCTGAGTACTATGTACTTTCAGTAGAGTTTATGCTTCTAGACAGCTGACAAGTTGTAGTGATTTACTATGCCAGTAAACATGGCAAAACCAAACTCTTCCTCTGTGATGGCCCACTGAGAGGGACTATTCCTGCAATATGACAATTCTGGGGCAAATTCAGGGCTGGAAGGGTTCTAAGATCAGCCTGAAAAGAAAATCAGGTTGGGCAGAGCCACGGTGAGGTTTGTGGGCTGCTGGAAGGCTGCTGAGGTCCAACCTCTGAACCAAAGATGCACAGCACAGCCACAAGAAACCCAGGGTTACAAGGAATACAGTGACCTAATTGCTTATTGGCCTGAGCAAGCCTTAAAATGTCACACACTTGTACACAGGCTTTTACTTGAGGGAACAGCTTAAGGAAATCCAAAAGGAATGGATGATTCAGAGACTGCGGGAGTCTACTTTGTGTCACCTTATTGTATTTAAATTATGTAATTGTTTACATATTGTGATGCAGTATGGAATTTGGAGGACACTTTAGGACAGGCTACTCAACTTTGGAAGCCCCAGGGAACACAATAATACTCACAGCACATGCTGAGGGCTGCAACTTAAGTGTAGTTGTATATACATGCAAATAGCTTCCTTCACACTGATGGGCATGAATACAAAGATTAAGGCTAGACTACACAACACGCAGGCCCCATTTAAGTCAGTTCTGTTGCTATTAATAAAATGCCATATTTACCCGATTTCCACCCATATGACAGCACTTTTACTGAGCACTGACAGTCCAGGAATTTAACTATTAAAATGCATGTCAACCGAAACTAAAATGCATATCATCCATTATATTAACTACTTTTTTGTTTTGGCTCCCACTCATGGGCCGGGTGTTGAGCCCCGTGTAAACCAAACTGCACCGCAGGCTGCAAACAAACAAATGTCTCAGAGGGATAGCTGGGTTAGTATGGAACTGTAAAAACAACACACAGTCTTATGGCTCCTTAGAGACTAATAGACTCATTGGGTCATGAGCTATTGTGGGTAAAACCCACTTCATCATGGGTTTTATCCATGAAAGCTTATGTCATAATAAGTTTTAGTTGCTAAGGTGTCTTAGGACTACTCACTGCCAAATATGATAATCTCATTTATATGTTTGTATCATCTTTGGATTTTGGGTTATGAATATGTCTGGCTGGCTGTATTATAAAACCTTTGTCCTATGTTTCAGGGAGACACCCACAGACAGTTTAGTAATGCGCTGTCTAGTGTCTTTGATGGCCCATCAAGGACTATCAGCTATTCAAATGACCCATTCACAAAAGGTAAGAGCTAGAACTTAAGGCTCAGCAAGGCATGTAGAGGCATGTCTATGGACAAAACAAAGGCAGGGTATGTCTACATTGGTACTTGTATGGTGCTGGCAATTATATGCTGCTCATATTTCACAGGAAAACAGATGGGCTGTGTCTACACTGGCGCATTCTTGTGTGAAAACAGCTGCACTTGCACAAAAACATGCCACCTGTCTACACTGGCCACGTGTTCTTGCACAAGTAAACTGATGGGCTGTGTCTAGACTGGCAAGTTTTTCCGCAAAATCATCTGCTTTTGCAGAAAAACTTGCCAGCTATCTACACTGGCCGCTTGAATTTCCGGAAAAGCACTGACGATCTCATGTAAGATCGTCAGTGTTTTTCCGGAAATACTATGCTACTCCCGTTCGGGCAAAAGTCTTTTTCCGAAAGACTTTTTGCGCAAAAGGGCCAGTGTAGACAGCACAGTACTGTTTTCCACAAAAAAGCCCTGATCGTGAAAATGGCGATAGGGGCTTTTTTGCGGAAAACCGTGCCTAGATTGGCCACGGACGCTTTTCCGCAAAAAGTGCTTTTGCAGAAAAGAATCCTGCCAATCTAGACGCACTTTTCCGAAAATGCTTTTAACGGAAAAGTTTTCTTTTAAAAGCATTTTCGGAAAATCATGCCAGTGTAGACGTAGCCATGGTCTCGCCCCTGCCCTACACACTCCCTGTCAAACACACTGCATGCCTCCCCCTGCACTTCAGCTGAAAAGCAGCTGTCATGGTAGTAGGATGACCATGGAGCAATGGGATTGGAAACCTGCATCATGTGACACTGCCTGCCCCATGCTGCAGTGTAAACCTTTCTCAAAGCACACTGCAGCTGCAATGCACTGCTCTTTGTGGCACTGAAAGAGCTGCTAATGTGGATGTGCTCCACCTTCACAAGAAGCATTGTTTGGACACACAACATGGCTCCATCTACACTGGCAGCTTCTTGCGCAAGAACTCTTTTGTGGAAGAGTTCTTGTACAAAAACTCTTCCAGAAGAGAGCGTCTACACTGGCATGTGCTTTTGTGCAAGAGATGTGCTTTTGCACCTAGCTTTTTGGTTTCGCAACCCGTCCGCTCTTGGTCTGTTCCATCCAACCTTATATACCCTGTTTCGATATTTCGGTATTCTTCCACTCACCTGACAATTGCTGACGTTAGACTTTTGTTGTCTCATTCTGCCCTTACAAAAACTTTCGTCTGCTCCATTTGGGGTAATCAGCACTTTGTTGCATACTGCTGTCTGAGTTACTTACTTCCCTAAAAGCGGGGTTATTGTTGGTCATTCAATCAAATTTTGTTTCTATTTTACATCTCCTGTATCTCACAATGCTGCCTTTCCTTTACACTTACAATTAAACTGGTGCTCATTTGACATATTCTGGGTAGGCCTCAATACCTTCCTTTCACACATCTCTGCTTGTTACCACTGTAGTAACCTTTCTACAAATGAAGCTCTGAACAAAGGATTAAAAGACCCATCCAAGCTATGGATGTGTTCCAGTGGCTATGGCTACACTCCCATTTTTTTGCGGAAGAAGATATGCAAATTGTGCTCCCGTTTGCATATCTTCTTCCGATTCTTTTTGCAGAAGAGGTTTTGCCGATATTTGTCCCTGTGGAGACAGGGCCAAATGTTGGAAAAAAAACCTCTTTTGCAAGACCCCTTATTCCTCATAAATCAAGGTTTATAGGGTCTTGTGAAAGAGGTTGTTTTTTTCCAACATTCAAATATCAGCACATCGTCTTCTGCAAAAAGAACCGGAAGAAGATATGCAAATGCGAGCGCGATTGGCATATCTTCTTCCGTAAAAAAACGGCAGTGTAGCCATAGCCAGAGGGACTTTCAAGACTGCAAACTCACTAGTACTGGCAGGAATGTGATGGACTTCAAAGTCTTTGTATGTTTCTGACTCTCCATTAAACATCTTGACTTTATTTTTTTCTTTATAATAAAACTTTAGGGCTGTGTCTACATTGGCAAGATTTTGCACAAAAGCAGCTGCTTTTGTGCAAAATCTTGCCGCCTGTCTACACTGGCCGTGAGTATTTGCTCAAGAACACTGATGTCCTACTGTATGAAATCAGTGCTTCTTGCGCAAATATTCTGATGCTCCCACTCAGGGATAAGTCCTCTTGCACAAGTGTTCTTGCGCAGGAGGGCAATGTAGATAGGTAACATTAATTTCTTGCGCAAGAAAGCCCTATGGCTAAAATGGCCATCTGAGCTTTCTTGTGCAAGAGAGCATCTACACTGGCACATCTTTTGCGCAAAGGCACATGCCAGTATAGACGGTCTCTTGCGCAAATACTTTTAACGGAAAAACTCTTCCGTTAAAAGTATTTGCGCAAAATCATGCCAGTGTAGACATAGCCTAGATATAGATACGAAAGGGTTGGCTGGCAGCATGGTATTTTGGGATAAGATCCAAACCTATACTGACCTGGTAATGTGGCTGACCTTTGGAGATCATGAGAACATTTTGGATATGTGAGCAGAGGGTTTTTTGTTTGTTTTTGGTGGGTTTTTTGTTTTGTTTTGTTTTGTTTTAAATAACTGTTCTCACTGTACTGGATCTAGGTGCATACTAGAAGCCAGAGAAATGGAATATAATAAAGGGGGTTGAGTGATTTCTTTTTTTGGCTTCCTGATAACTAGTGTGGGAGATCAGATGCATACTTTGGGTATGTCTACACAGCAACATTATTTTGAAATAACTAGTGTTATTTCAAAATAACTTAGTCTGTGTCTATACAGCAGGCAATTATTTCGAAATAATGTCAAAATACTGTCAAGCTGGAGGACTTCTTACTCCTCATACAATGAGGGCTACAGGAGTCAGAGTAAGAGAAGTCAGAGGAAGAGTGCTCTATTTCGAAATATGTGCTGTGTAGACACTCCCAATTTCAAAATAAACTATTTCAAAATAAGCTATGCAATTGCCGTAGCTCAATTTGCATAGTTTATTCAACTTAAGCCCTACAGTGTAGATGCATCTTTAGTGACTGGTTGGGAAGTCTAACTTCTTGATACTCTCCAGCATGGGGAGTATCTGCTCTCCTTTTTGCATCCTGCCTGACCCTGACATTTACAGCAGGGGCTGCCCCAGTCACCTTCAGTCACACATGTGAAAAGTGCATAAATATAAGGACAAAATATACTGATATACCAAATTCTATGTTTGGTCCAAACTAAAGGCTGAGTAAATTAAATGGATGCTGGGTATATAAAAAGATTTAAATGAACTGGCCATTTAAAAAAAAGTTTGACTTAAAAGCTATACATACATCTGAACTTGAAATATTTTTTTCCATTAATTTCATGGCAGGCAGGTCTTTTTTCTGTGCTGAGCTTGTAGATTAGTTCCTTTAGATAGCAGGCTAAAGCCATGTGACATATAAAAGGTGAAGAGGGTCGGTGCCTCTTATATAGAGAATCATACGTAAATTAATAGCTTAGAGCAATATCCACATGGAAATACTTGACTGATTTATACAGACATATTTAAATGAATGCCCTGAGATGATTTTCATATGAGAATGCTTACATACATATTTGATTTGTGTAAATGAGATGAATGTGCCTGAATCTACATGTACATTCTGGAATAAGAATTGGGTTCAAGTTGGATTCCTGAATATTTAGAATTCAAGAATTCCTGGGATATAGTTTAAGACACAGGTTTCTCTTGGCTTTTAATGCTTGTAGATCATAAGAAAAACACGGTGTCTTACATTTAAGCTGTCTGTCAGGCTGGCAAGGGAATATCATCCCCATTTTAAAGGCAGTGGGGAAAGTGTCTAAATTTTGAGTACCTCATTTTTGGCCACCCAACTTTAAATACCCTGTACCTGATTTTCAGAGATGGTGAACACCTGCTGTTCCCTTTAACTAGGCCACGGTATCTAGGGCTGGGCAGCCAAACATTGATACATTTCCCTTTGGAAAATACAGGCCTAAATGGTTTGCCTGAATCAATGTTAAAATTGGGATTAGAGCTCAGGCTTTCTTTTCTTTTTTTTTCTCTCATTCCACACAGACTCTAATACAGCTAGGTACATAAATGGCAAACTCTTGCTGCTATTCAAAGTCAGTGGCAAAACGGAGTAAGTCCAGGATTTCACCCATAACATACAGGTAATAAAACTGAAAAACAATCTTACAATGCATGTCTTTGAGAACAGACTTCCAGAAACTGAAAACTTCAGCAACATGAGACAAGGAGTCAATAATTACCCTGTCATAAGGCCTTCAGAACAAAGTTTTAAAAGTTCTTTGAAGTCCTAAGTCAACTTGGTCGACTGACTTTTTTGCTATTATCTCTCAATTTGAATTCCACACAAGTACATGAGGAGGATGTACAGCAGCCCACTGACTGTACCGCCTAATGCACCGTATTATCACTGATGTGATAATTCATGTCTCTGAGAGTATAATCTGACATGACACTAAGGAAGTTATTACCCTTCTGTCCATGGAGAAAATGTATTTCTAAATTTGAATGCAGTACTACTGTATTTTGTTGGGAGAAAATAACTATCTGAAGCCCTAAAAAATAAATGGTCACTACAAACAAAAACAGATAATTCATACCATTCCATTACTGCTGTGTTCCTTTATATACAGTAGTGAGTTCTTCCTCTAGTCAGTACAGAATGCAAATGTAAACCTACTTGTTTTTAAAAAGGAAAAATTTAACTTCTGCTCAGAAATCAGTTTTCAGAGTGCTCTTGTAAATATAAAGTGCTGTAAATATGAAGCGTAAGATTAATGCCACTTGCCAGAGTTAAGTGAGAAGAGTTGGTCTTCGTGCATAGGCAGGTTCCTCTCTCTTGTATTTATTTTAATCTCGCCGAGCCATAAATTATAGACATGCCCAATTATCACTGATTTGCTTCAGTAAACTGATGTGGGGCTGGATCACTTCTACAAAACAAAATTAGGCCTTGAAATTATCTTACTTTTGGCTAGGTGCCACTCTTAACTATGGGCAAACGAGCCAGCTTCCTATGGAGGCAGATTCTGGCAAGAGCAGCCAGGCCAAACCTGAGTAGATTTGTGACTCTGCGAGACAGTTTTCAACTCACTCACATTTGCACAGGCAAAAAAGGCTTTCTATGCTCACATCCCTCCTGCCTGTGCACTAGCATAACTAAAGTTAGGGAGCCAGCATAGATTGGCCTAACACAGGGCTGGGCAAGATGTGGCCTGGGAGGCTGGATCCAGCCTACCTAACACTTTGATCTGGGCTGCGGACTGCACCTAGGGTATGTCTACACTAGAAAGTTAGTTCGAACTAACGGACGTTAGTTCGAACTAACTTTCCTATGCGCTACACTAGCGCTCCGCTAGTTCGAATTTGAATCGAACTAGCGGAGCGCTTAGTTCGAACTAGGTAAACCTCATTTTACGAGGACTAACGCCTAGTTCGAACTAGCTAGTTCGAACTAAGGGCTGTGTAGCCCTTTAGTTCGAACTAGTGGGAGGCTAGCCCTCCCCAGGTTTCCCTGGTGGCCACTCTGGCCAACACCAGGGAAACTCTATGCCCCCCTCCCGGCCCCGGACCCCTTAAAGGGGCACGGGCTGGCTACGGTGCCCGTGCCAGGTGCAAGCCTGCCAGCACCCAGCTAGCAGACCCTGCACCTGGCACGGCACAGAGCCACCCACCCGATGCCCCCCAGCCCACTCCCTCTTGCCGGGACCAGGCTGGCGGCTCCCAGGAGCTTGCCCTGGACCGCAAGAGGCGGGCACCTTCCTGGGCTAGTGCGGACATCGTGGACCTCGTCCACGATCTCCGCACTAGGCACAGGAAAGTGGCCGTCTAGGGCAGGAGAGCTGCCAGCCTGGCCACCCAGGACCAGGTGTGCATGAAAATCAAGGGGGTCCACTGAGACCCCCGACACTGAGCCCTGAGCTTACAATGGCCGTACTGGGTCAGACCAAAGGTCCATCTAGCCCAGTAGCCTGTCTGCCAACAGCGGCCAACACTAGGGACCCTGGAGGGGATGGACCGAAGACAATGACCAAGCCATTTGTCTCGTGCCATCCCTCTCCAGCCTTCCACAAACTTTGGGCAGGGATACCACTCCTACCCTCTGGCTAATAGGACTCCATGGACCCAACCTCCATCACTTTATCTCACTTCCCTTTCAACTCTGTTCTAGTTCTAGCCTTCACAGCCTCCTGCAGCAAGGAGTTCCACAGGTTAACTATTTGCTTTGTCAACAACAACAACTTTCTCTTACTAGTTTCAAGCCTGCTACCCATTCCTTTCCTTTGGTGTCCTCTAGTCCTTCTTTATGGGAACTCAGGAAGAACTTTTCTGAATGCACCCTCTCCACCCAACCCCTGCTTTTAGAGACCTCTATCCTGTCCCCCCTCCGTCTCCTCTTTTCTAAGCTGAACAGTCCCAGTCTCTGTAGCCTCTCTTCATCTGGGACCTGTTCCCAACCCCTGATCATGTTAGTTGCCCTCCCCTCTCCCAGCCTTTCTCTTCCCCTCTCCCACCTCCTTTTCCCAGTCTCCCCCAGTTTTGTTCAATAAAGACAGAGTCAATGTTGGAAGAAACGTTATCTTTATTTTGTACATCAATAAGAAGGGGGGCTAGGGAAGGGCAAGTGGAAGGAGGTGAGGGAGGAATGGGGTACGAGCCCCCGATGGGGAGGACTGGGCTGGCTCTGCGGGCTTCTGGGGGTGGAAGCTCTCCTGCAGCCCCCCAATTGCTCCCTCTCCCCAGATGGCAGCCTGCGGCAAGTGCAGCCGGGCTGATGGCCGAGTGGTGTGATGTGCCCAGTGTGGGCACTCAGGGCACTCCAAGCCAGAACTTCTTTGCAAGCGGGGCACCCCTTAGAACTGTGTGTCCGGGGTGGGGGTCGGGACCCTTTAAGCGCAGCCCTCGGCTAGCCTGAGACAGCATCTCCATGCTCTAAGTCCTCCTTTTATGCCCTGCCGGCACTGCTTCCGGCCATCATTAAGCCCTGTTCAGAGTCCACTCAATGTGGACTTACTAGTTCGAACTAGCAAAACGCTAGTTCGAACTAGTTTTTAGTTCTAGATGCGTTAGTTCGAACTAGCTTAGTTCGAATTAACTAATTCGAACTAAGTTAGTTCGAACTAGCGCTGTAGTGTAGACGTACCCCTAGTCACTTTCTATTGATACTCTGCTGCTCATGCCACCAAATTTCCAGACAGTGGCTCAGGCAGGAGGATCCTCTTTAAATGGCTCACAGCTTCCTGTCACGGTGCTACCCTGGCAGGGACCGGAACCGCGAGTCCTTTAAATAGCCACAGCAATCCCAGAGAGCTACCAGGCAATGCAGTAGTGGTGGGGCAGGGAGCCAGGAGCCCTTTGCTGTGTTTTTACTTCAAAGCCTCCACTCCCAGACAAGTCTGGGGGGAGGCTAGTTCTAGCACTCCAAGTCCCACCCCTTCCGGGGTAGAGCCAGCCCATGACCATGTACCAAAATAAAAAACAAACATTAAAAAATAAGAAACAAATATATTTCAAATTGATACTGGTTTGAAATACTTATCATCATCAGAATTATCCAGGGGATTATTTGATAGTCTCTTGACTTCTTTGGTTTTTTGGGTTTTTTTTTTTTAATTCTTTAATGACAGTCCCAGAAATGAATTTTCTCATACTCCTCTTCTTATGTTTTATCTGAACATAGCAGAAATAGTGGAACTCTAGAGTCTATTCTATTTTGTTTCAAGCAGGAAAAAAGGACACATGGGAGAAACATGCAATAGTAAAAGAGGTAAGTGCATATAACACGTATTTTTATATAGTTTGATCTCTAACACATAAAAAAATCCTAGTGATGTCTAGCTATTAACTTTTTGTGGATGACAGAGTAGACTGCTTAACTATTTCAAGCTTGCTGGAAGCATCATTCTGTCCAATATTAAGCTGATTTTCTTTGTTGATGAAGTGTGAAAACAAAGCTCTCTCTTAATACAGGGTCATCCTGACTGATGGCAGTGATAACTTCTTTCCCACTTCTTTGGCTGTATCTGCATTTTCTTCTAGAATCATAGAATCATAGAGCTGGAAGAGACCTCAGGAGGTCTGGGAACAATCCCAACTAAATCAACCCAGCCAGGGCTTTGTCAAGCCAAGACTTAAAAACCTCTAAGGATGGAGATTCCACCATCTCCCTAGGTAACCCATTCCAGTGCTTCACCACCCATCTAGTGAAATAGTTTTTCCTAATATCCAACCTAGACTTCTCCCACTGTAACACGAGACCATTGCTCCTTGTTCTGCCATCTGTCACTACTGTGAACAGCCTCTCTCTATTCTCTTTGGAACCTCCCTTCAGGAAGTTGAAGGCTGCTATCAAATCCCCCCTCACTCTTCTCTTCTGCAGACTAAACAAACCCAAATCCCTCAGTCTCTCCTCACAGGTCATGGACTCCAGCCCCCTTATCATTTTTGTCGCCCTCCGCTGGACTCCCTCCAATCCATCCACATCCTTTCTATAGTGGGGGGCCCAGAACTGGACACAATACTCCAGATGTGGCCTCACCAGAGCCGAATAAAGGGGAATAATCACTTCTCTGGATCTGCTGGCAATGCTCCTCCTAATGCACCCTAATATGCCATTAGCCCTCTTGGCTACAAGGGCACACTGTTGACTCATGTTCAGCTTCTCATCCACTGTAATGTCCAGGTCCTCTTCTGCTGAACTGCTACTTAGCCATTCAGTCCCCAACCTGTAACAGTGCTTGGGATTCTTCCGTCCCAAGTGCAGGACTCACTTTTCAGCTTTCAGTGGGACCTTATTCTCCTTCTTTTAGATTGTACATATGTTCTCACTCTTCCGTTTAACTTGGCTTTTTCCATCTGCTTGATTGAAAATGCCTTTACTTAGATCAGCTGATTCACCTTGTTATTGTATTAAAATACACAGTTGCCAACAAGCTCTTCTATATGCTCCCCTAATATTTGCATTGCCTCTTTGATAATTTCTTCTAAAAAACTCAAAGGCTCTGAAAGAGTAAAAGTCACAATTGTGCACTTCATAGCCACCTCTAGTGATCTGAATATCAAAATACAGTAAAACCTGTATTCTCCAGCATGCTTGGGGATTAGAACATTCTGGTTATCTAAAAATTTTGGCTATCTGAGGGTCCCATAAACCTAGGAAAAACCAATGGACAATAATAGTAAAACTCAAGCTTTTAATATTGGCAGTTTTGTAGTGTGAAGCAGTTGATCTCACATTTCTATTTTGAGTTAAAGATGATTAGTACTTCTTAAATAAAAAATTGTTAAGCCAATCATGGTAAACCAAGCCAGGCCTGTGCGCCTGAAGATGTGACAGTATTGTGGCTGGGGGCAATGCTGGTTAACAAAGTTTTCTGGTTAACAGAGTGCTGGATAACAAAGCTTTCACTGTAGAAGGCATTACATAGGTGTATTGCTTTCTCCCGATCTATGCCCCAAGCTTTTCCCTCCCCCACCAGAAAACTGAGTCCTTTACATCACAAGTAGATCAGACATATCCACTGGGAAAACAGATCAAGCAGAAGAGATGTTTCTGAGTGAGAAAGGCCCAGGGACAGAGGGTGCCCCACTCCATCATTTTTTAAAAACTGTGGCAAGACCTGCCCTGTATCACTCCCCATAAGGACCCCAGAGACATCACATTGAGGTGTGTTTACTTGCTCCTTTGCCTCTGGAATGGCACAGATGTGTAGAAGAGACCTGATAAACATGGTGCACAGAGTCAAAATCTTTACCTGTTCTTTTTGGCCATGCATACCTACAATGGCACAATTTTCCCATGAAATATCTCCACTACTATAATAAATACATTTTGGTTTCATGTAGTTATCAACACTGCACACCAGATGTAGGCAATAAGTTTTGATGGGTGGCCACTCCAAGAATTTGGAAAGTGGTTGAGGGCTGCACTTTTCCATGATATGAATGGAGGAGGTGTGGAGTCACGGATGGAGGTTAGGTGCAGAAGGGAGTTTGGTGTAAGGGAGGGTGTTGGGGTGAAGGAGGTGGTTGTGACCCAGGACACTGCACTGGGGTGCAAGGGACTGGATTTTGACCTAGGGCAGGGAATTGGGGTACAGAAGGGGGTGCATGTGTTGTGTTGTGAGCTAGGGCAGAAGGAGACTGATATGGGGCAGGAGATATAGGTGCAGGATGGGGGCAGAGGATTTGGGTATGTGGAGTAGGGGGCAGGAGTGGGGGGCAGAGAGTTGAGGGAGGGAAGGGCTGGGGTGCCAGAGGCAGTTTCTGGCCAGGAGACTTACCAGCCAGCAGCCCAGCACTTTCCTGAAGCAGCCATGTGCTCTGTGAATAACTACTAGCCCCGGAGGGGAGGCAGCATAGTGCTTCTTGGCTGCCTGTTTCTGGCCAATGGGATTGTGCTGGGGGTGGGAACAGCTCCTAAAGCCTTCCCCACTCCTCTCAGGGCTCACAGATTTTAAAGAGTATCTGCCCAGCAGCCGTGTTTCTGAGCAGCATGCGGGTGGGGCGAGACAAGCGGGGATCTTGTCTGGGGCTCTCCGCAGCATCTGTGGGCCAAATCCAGTGGCTTGGCATGCCGGATCTGGCCCGTGGGCTGTATTTTCCTAGGCCTGCTGCACACCCAGAACAATTAGCTGCTGTGTTGTGACAACACAGCTAATTTGTTTAGAAGTGTTTTTGTTCACCTCGTCTACTTTTTGCATGACTAAGAAAGGAAGGATCTCTGGGAATTGTGCAACAGGGAAATAGGTTTCTTATCATCTGATCCTAGGGCCTGGAGCTCCTCAAGGGAAAGTTTGAGAGCTCTGTTCTTTCCCATGCTCAAGAGACTGACAATGTTTTCCCAACAACCATTAGTCCTACCACTTTCCCATGGCATGCGTATGTGAGTGAATGCAATACTGATGGGTTGTGACAGGTAGTTAAGTATTTTTCTTCCTTCTCTAAATTGCTGCAATGTTCTTGCTACACTCTTCCCAGAAGCAAAGAGAAAATGCTGTTTTCTTTCCCTGATGAGGGGGTGAACTGATTGGTACAATGTAACTACATCTCAGCTAACTTTGTCTTAGTCAAGGTTTTCCTTGTCTTTCTTGAAGTGGGAAAAATAACAATAGGATCCTCTATAGCTGGTTTCAGAGGGTATGTCTACACTTGCACCCTATTTCGAAATAGGGATGCAATTGAAGACATTTTAAATTGCAAATGAAGCCGAGATTTAAATATCCCGTGCTTCATTTGCATATTCACATTATGGTGTTATTTCGAATTAGCGCTATTTCAAAATAAAACGCACTGTGTAGACGCATTATTTCGAGAGAAAATCCTTCTCTCAAAATAACGGTTAAATCTCATTTTATGAGGAATAAGGGTTATTTCGAGAGAAGAGTTTTCTCTCAAAATAACTTGTCTACACACTGCATTTTATTTCGAAATAGCGCTAATTCGAAATAGCGCCATAACGTGAATATGCAAATGAAGTGCGAGATATTTAAATCCTGGCTTCATTTGCAATTTTGAATGTCTTCATTTGCATCCCTATTTCGAAATAGGGTGCAAGTGTAGACATACCCAGAGAGAATAGCTCTACCAGCTACCTCCTAGTTTCTACCAGTCATTAGAATTTAGCAAGCCCAGCTGTGGTTAAATTAAAGTTAAGGACAATAATTTGCAAACAGCAGCACTTGAGGCACTACAAGCCTGAGAAAAAGGTCAATGTATAGAGTACTTGAGCGTGAACAAAGAACACTCTGAGAAGAAAATGTCAAAAGTTGGTTATAAAGAGCTTGATTTTTCTTGTGTAATGGAAGAAAACTTTATCTTATAGAATCATAGGACTGGAAGGAACCTTGAGAAATCATCTAGTCCAGTTCCCTGCACTCATGGCTGGCCTAAACATTATCTAGCCCAGGGTGGGCAAACTATGGTCCTGTACCCCGAGCATCCTTCCACACTTCAACCTCCATCCCACCACTGTTCCCCCTCTCACACTTCAATCCCAGACCAGCACGCCCTCCAGTGGGAGCCCTCACTGCTCCCCACCCTGGATGTATCCCAATCCCTTGTCCCAACTGGAAGACCTCTCTCTCCCTCCAAAATGTGCAATCCAACCTGGAGCACTCTCCCATATTTAGGATGTTAAATTTAGTTCAATCAACTAATCGATTAGTTGATGGATTTTCCATCGGCTAGTCGATAAGCAGGGCAACCACAATAGGCTCTTAATATATTTAAACGGCTAAAGTGCAGCAGGGGGTACCCGGCGCGAGCCAGGAATGAGTTGTCTCGGAACCTGGCTCAGTTAGGGACTGACCAGCAAAGAGACAGGAGCTGGTTCTGCTCTCTGCATGACCTGAGCCAAATCTGTCTACTGAGTCACCCACAGGAACAAGTAAGACTCCAACCCCTCCCCTTGCAAAGTGAGAGAACCTACAACGAACCTCCAAGGAACCCTCACTGATATGGAGGAAATTGGACTCTTGGGGCCACGCCCCAAACTTAAGAATCAGACTTAGATAAGAGGCCACAGTTTCTAGGCCTGGCCCCAGCAGCAGGGGCCTTCCTACACCCTTTTGCCACCAGCTAACTCTGGGACCTAACCACTAGGCCACCACATTGCCCGGGAGACCCGACCACATTCTCCTCTCAGGCTATGTCTACACTACCAGATTATTACAAAATAAGTTATTTTGAAATAATAACTCCTGAAATAAATATTTCAAAATAAGCTTATTCTGCTTCACAAGTAGGAGTTTTTATTTTGAACTAACAAGCCCATTATTTTGAAATGTGGAGGCTCACCATGTTATAAGGAGAGTTATTTCAAAATAACTCCCTAGTGTAGACATGCCCTTAGGGTAGATCTATTCAACAGGCCAGAGGGGGCAGTGATCAATCTAGTGGGGGAGGGAGAGTGTCAATTTAAGTCCCATGAATTCTGGTATTGCATCTCAATGTGTAGCGCAAGGAGAGTGTTGCTGGCAAGAGTAAGTCTCAGGTCCGACACTGGGTTCTCTAAGTTCAAAAACACGCTGCACAAGTATCTGTCAAACACAAGCAGTTTAGTTCCATACAGACTTTAACTGTACCCCTTAACTAAAGAACAACATGATAGGAAAAGCGACATCTTACATCCCTTCTGCAAGCTGGGGACCCGGTTACAGCTGTGGATGAAGGGGGAGACCATCTAAGCTTCCAAGGCACTGGTACCAGAGTCCATTGGTGAAGTCCAAATTGCCATACTGTTGTGCAGCTTATATACAGGTTTTTACCCTGTTTAGAAGTTTGGAAGTTTCCGGGGGTTACTCATTGCTTGTTACAGTATGGCTCAGCCGTACTGCTTGTCCTTTGACTTTGTTTACATGATCAGTACATTTAGGTAAACAAGATTGTTATGTGTTCTTGTTCTTATCTATAACTTGTTCTTGCTACACTGGCACCATTGCTTCTCTTAAATGGCGTATGTTCCTAGAGGCTTGCTTCTGGATTATCAGATATGGGCAGGGGGAATGCGTGCCTCACCACCCTTATACTTCACACGTACAGAGTTCTTCCGCAATTAACCCATTGTCTCCCATTGAAAAACTGCTGCAAAAACACTACAGGAACTCTATTCAGTTACACTATGCATGTAGCTGAAGTTGCAATACTTAGATTGATCTCACTCTGTAGTGTAGACAAGTCCTTGGTCTTCTCTTCTCCAGATAAAGCAAATCCAGGGTTTTTTTTTAAATTTCCCTCATAGGTCATGTTTTTTAATAATTTTTGTTGCTTTTCTCTGGACTTTCTCTAATTTGTCCATCCTCTTTCCTGAACTGTGGCACCCAGAATTGGAAACAATACTCTAGCTGAAGTCTAATAAGCATGGAGTAGAGCAGAAGGATTACTTCTCATGTCTTGCTTACCATTCTTCTGCTAATGCATCCCAGAATGATGTTTGCTTTTTTTGCAACAGCGTTGTACCGTAGACTCTTATTTATCTTGTGGTCGACGAAGACCTCTAGATCCCTTTCTGCAGCACTTCTTCCTAAGCAGTCGATTCCCATTTTACATGTGCGCAACTGATTGTTCCTTTGAAAGTGGGGTACTTTGCTTTTGTTCTTATTGAATTTCATGCTGTTTACTTCAGATCATTTTTCCAATTTGTCAAGATCATTTTGAATTTTAATTCTATCCTCCACAGCAATTTCAATTTCCCCCAACTTGTATATGGATTAAGCTACCAAGAGCAAATGAGACAAATGCCTGCATTTGTCAAAAATGTAGGGAGCATTGCTGAGGAACATGCAGGGGGTAAGAGGAGATGCCAGCCTCGTGCATGGGGGAGGATAGGCTTAAGGTAGAGTAAAAAGGGTTCCAGTGTGCGGGGAGGTGGGCAGGATTTCAGAGGCCAGCGATGTCTTTAAGTGGGCAGCTGTCAGGGTTTGAGAGACCAGTAACAATCTGGGGACGAAGCATCTTGGATGAGGAGCTAGGGCCAGCCCTGCCCAGTGTCCCATTTTCCCTTTGGAAAATATGATATATACACATTTTCTCTCTTTTTTGGAGCAAGAAGCTAATTCAGCCACTCTGCATGCCACATGCATTATTAAAACTAGAATAATAAAAGAGGGAGGGTTTAGGAATCGAAATGTGCATGTGCTTTAAAACAAATGAGAAACAATATTGGCTAGTTAAGACTATAGATAATCAAGACCTCAAATAATCTATCACATGAGTTCAGTGATCTGAATTCCCACAGAACTAAATGCCATGTTCAATTTTATTTTCTACTTCCTTATTGCAAATATGAATATTGCCAATATTCACAAAACCAGAAGAATCTGGCAACATAGACAGCACTACTTCCAGGCTTGTAAGCCATGGCAGAGTTTCAGCTTCCATTAAACAAATGGCAAACAACTTAAAAATTAAACACAAAGGTGAATATTTCATGGTGACTCCATTTGCTACAGGAGTTTGCTCTTTCACTAGAATGTAAAGAAAGTGACCTCTAGTGTCAGAAAAGGTATATTAGTTTTAAAGAAGTCAATTTGCTAGCATAAGGAAATATTTATATTGCAGTGGTTCCCAAACAGTTGTAATCAGGGCCACCTAAACTGACATAGAATGTGACTGAGAAGAGCATCGGTGGAATAAAAAGTGAGAGAACCATAGCCTTATTTCAGCGCCATTCTCATGGATTCAACCCCATGAAATTAATTTCACTCTGATCCCATGAAGCTTATTTTTCAGTAATATCAGGCTATTCAGGACAGAGATTTAGTCTGAGAAAATAACTTTAGCTGGCAAGCAGTTATTTTCCTTTACTGTTTAGAATGGATCTGAAATTAATAGTTTTCTTGCTTTAATAAAGGGCAGTTCCATCGTACATAGCTCTTACATCATGCTAAAACACCTATGGATATCTGCTTCATTGATGGCCTAGGAATGTTTCTTTGTTTGCTACTGCTATGGCATACAGTGGGTAATGTAGATTTCATAAATAAAGGATTTGTTGGGCAAGGAGATTGTAGATTTGAAAATATGCCTGATTCTCCTCCTTCTCCTTCACCAGTTCTGCATGGCTGCAGCTCCACTTGTTTTACATACTTATCAGTTATATGAAATTAAAGTCAATGGGGCTCTGCACAGCTGAAGCAGCCTGTCCATACATTACAAGTTGCAGTCTTGATTTGCCACTGAGTGATCCTAGAAGTTAAAGTGAGGTAAAACTGGAGTAAACCAATGGTGAATCAAGCTCTAAGCCCCCCAAACGTGTCTCTACTCTTGAACATTCACTGTTTATATATTACATACTACTTGAATGTTGTTGATGTTTCAGTTCCATGTGTGGAGAAATGACACAGGTATTTCCAACGTGTCTTTGCTCTGCACACTTTCAGGTTTCTTCTTTGGCTCAGGAGCAGGGGAAGCAGTTGATTCAGTGTCAGTGAGAATTATTGGTTTCATCTGGTCTTTGTTTCTGTCAGTATAGTTGTCCATCCACCTCCACAAGGTTCGAACTTAATGTGACTTGAGACCAGACCTCCATCTTATTTCATTTAGAGATGGATTCACTTATAACCTGCACTGTCTGAAAAGCTGTTAGTTTTTTGGTTCTTGGATGACAATATGCCTTTACTTTGAGAATGCTTGGGGAATGGTCTCTATTCCTTCCACAACCTTTGGCTGCAGTAGTTTGCTGGCTGATGGGACCAGTGTTTGGTTCACTTGGACACTGGTTTCTGTACAGGGCTGGTATTGGTGTATGTGGTATTTCGGGCGGGGCTTTTTTTTAAGGTATTGCACTAACTGAGAATCATTTTCCACAAATGTGTACTATTGCTTTTGCTTAAGCTTTGACTTCTGATTCCATTGCCATTGGATCAAGGGTGGGCAAATACCAGCCCACGGGTCAGATCTGGTCCACCAGGGTTAATCCCCCAGCAGGCCTTCACCCATTATACTTATCTGCACAGCCATAGATATGGGTGATCGCAACTCCTGCTGGCTAGGGATCGCTGTTCCCGGCCAACGGGAGCTGCAGAAAGTGATATCTTGGTCCACACCTCTTCCCACTGCTCCCATTGCAATCAGATTCTCATGTTTTATGGAACTACACACACTAACCCCTGGTGAACAGTGAACTGATATTAGTTTTCATTCTTCAGGGAATACCATGGTGTACCAGTAGCTGACACTCCAATTGTAGCATGGGAATGGCCTCCCCAAAATCCATTTACATTTTCTTGTCCTCTTTGCTACAAATAAGTCAGTTCCAATTTTAGGTGGAAAATGTGTGTCAGAAGTGTCTCCTTACCTTATTACTTAAATAAACACACATGGCTATTGTATCTGAGTGCAATGTCTCTGATTTTTGAGCTTGCGTGTGGCCAGAAAAACATCTCATGCTTTGCAGACATATTTCAAGTGCTTGCATCAGAAGTTCTTGAACATTCATATCAATTGCAACTTCACAGAGATGGTCCATCATGGTTATTAGCCAGAATGGGTAGGAATGGTGTCCTTAGCCTCTGTTTCTCTAAAGGTGGGTGACAGGGGAGGGATCACGTGACAATTACCTGTTGTGTCCCCTCCCTCTGGGGCATCTGGTACTGGCCACTGTCGGCAGACAGGATACTGGGCTGGATGGACCATTGGTCTGACCCAGTATGGCCGTTCTTATGTTCTTATGATCTCATGGATCATTCTTTTCTTCATTCCAACTGTGCAGACTGCTTTCCCCTGACTACCTCCTCCCCATCTATGATGGCACTATAGCCCTGTGGCATCCACTGCTATTGCTTAGGAGGAAAAGTCATATTAATGTATTTTATCTGTCTTAACAGAATTTAGCAGATGGAAATAAGGAGAGCCAGCACCATGTGACCAGCCAGCTTTTCACAGACCAGCCAGGTAGTGCTGCATGAGTCACCAGTGATCCATATTTTGAGAATGTCTAAGGTAACCTAAATTACAAGCATGCACCATTGCCTACATTTCAAGTCTCACAATTTTAAGTATGAATCTGGATGGGATTTTATTCTGCAAACCAATTTCCACATGATATCTCTGGTGTTCCTGAGACAGACCAGATATTGTCTGTCAAGAATTCTTTTATAGAGCCTGTTATTACTGAGGAATACAGGATTATTGCATTCCAGGGTGATGAAAGGAGATTAATCCATGACTAACAAGGCAGCAAGAGAATACAAAACCCTCTTAGGGAGAAAACATTAACTAATATAATAGACTAATATAATAGACTTCATTCTGACCAAGATGATGGGCAAATAAAATATATGTTATATGCAGCAGGATCAAAGCAGATTTCAGAATGCTAGAGCACATCACAGAAAACACAGGAGAAAAATAAGTGCAGTTTGGAGGTGGGTATTAAACTTGTCTGTCTTTTTTACTATGGTATACAATGGCTATTATTGGGGAAATGAACATCCCCTGGTATTCCATCTGCACAATAGCTATGGTAGTTATTCAAATACAACATACGACTCTGTGGCTTATATGGTAGCCTATTGGTCAAATCTGATATTTCATTCAAAATGACTACAAGCACCATTAGACGTGTAATAGGCTGGGCATCTGAAACTAATTATAGCAATGGTCACTGACTGAGCATGAGCCTCAGAGATGCTGCAGTGCTATGACAGACAACTTAAGCAGGAGAGACCTAAAAAGCAAGATTATTTGATCTTATGGATGGACTCACATCTGTGAATTTCTACCTTTTCTAGCTATGCTTTTAGCCAGACTTTAGGTTGATATGATTTTATACTCTTTAATTTGGGTTTGATAACTTTCCAATTGAATCCTTTCTTTAAGATTCAAGTATAAGTTCTTTTGGGATAATTCAGTCTAAGTCCGGTTTGGGGGAACTAGAAAGCGACGGAAGGGACTTAGAGGTTCCTGACTTGGAGCACTATCAAAGGCTCACCAATGAGCCCCCACTTGATCTGAGGAAGTGGGTCTGGCCCACGAAAGCTCATCATCTAATAAACCATCTTGTTAGTCTTTAAAGTGCTACATTGTCCTGCATTTTGCTTCAGCTACCCCAGACTAACACGGCTACATTTCTATCACTAATGAGCCCCCAGACTTTGAAATGCGGGAGAGTAGCCCTCAAAATGAAGGACAACAAACTTTGAAACAAGGGACACAGTGATGCATGGCTGAGCTGGAACATATGTCACTGCTGGCATTTTTAGACTGGCTGTAATTCCAAAGGGCATTCTGAGCCGCTACTGTTGCACAAGTGGAGTGCAATTATTTGTCAAGCAACTGCTTTGTGCATCCAGCTTAACTTGCCAAAACCATTTTTGACATCCAGGACAAAAAAGGCTTTTGCTAGATTTAGCCATATTTCTTCAGCTGTTGGCAGAAGCTATTGTTTGACTGATGCAGATTGGCAGTTGGCCTGACTTACTGTTACCATGCTGTTGATCCAGTCATCTGCCTCATTGATTTGGAGGGCAATATAATTAATGTCCATCAATGGAAAATAGATCTTGTCAAATGAACTTGATAACTTTATTTGATGAGATTAAGTTAGATAAGGTAACCGGGTTGCTGTAAGAGATTTCTGTAAAGCTTTGGTCTTGGTACCACACATTTTGATTATGCAAGTGGAATGATTCAAAACCAATATGGTACACATGAAATGGATTGATGCCTGTTGGCGTTAAAATAGCTCGCCACAGTGAGCTGTCTGCGGTGCTGCTGTTCTCTCAGTCAGCCAGTCGCCCCATCTTTACATATGCGACACCAAGAGTCTGTAGTACATGCTGCACATGCATGTGCAAACTTCTGTGTCTCCTACTCTTACGATAAGAAAAGAGCTGAGCTTAAAAACACATATGAAATATATGGGTACATGGGAGTAGTAGTCAGTGTAAAGGGACTTTCACTAAGATAAGCTGGAGCCTATCTGTTTTGCAAAGCAATCTGTTGTGGTTGCAGAAGCTGTCAACAAAGTGTTCTCCTGCGCTCTCCTTGAACGTAGCTTACGTATTTGCTAGTGTGCACAGATCAAAACCATTGTCAGCACAAAAGAGCCCTAGCAGATGGCACTCAGTTACCTTTTTTCCTGTAAACAAAATCAGTTACATTAGCAATGAAAGAATTTTCAACACCAGTAGGTGATTTTCCTACCATAAGTGGTGTCTTATTTTCATTGTTCTCAAAGAGGTACTGTGCATAAGTGGAAGATATGGCAGTGCAGCCCTCAAAGACCTTTTGAGTCCTGATTTGGCACATCTTAAGGCCATGAATCAGGCTTCAAAACTCTTTTTCGGAGTCACTGCTCAAGCAAATCACGAATCAGGATAATTCTTCTGAGAGCAGCATTAGTTCCAGAAAGAACCGTGTAATTTTATTTGTTCTACCTATCCTAAATCTCATATCAGTGTTATTTCCTGGCCTTTTCTGCAGTAAGTTATTCCAGTTTGGTTCACTGCATGTTGTGATGAAGAGGAGAGGTGGGCAAGAGGCAGCTTGCAGGCCAGATCTGGCCCATGGCTACCTCACTGGGACCCTTAAGCACAGTGCAACTGCAGCTGCTTTAAATGTGGCTGCTCTATGTTGGGAGTGAGGAGGGAGGCTTTGTGCTCTGTCCCATCCCCCAGCAAAATCTCTCACTTCCCATTGGCCAGTTTCCAGCAAATAAGAGCTGAGAAATTTTGCTGGCGGCATGGGCAGCCAATTAATCTTCCTTCCTCCCTCCGCCTCCAGCCCAATGTGGAGCCACATGGAGCATCTTGCAACTGCAGCCTCCTGGTTCCTGCAGGGCTGCTGGCTGGGAGCCGCCGAGGTAAGCATCTCCCAATCAGAGCCTGCTTCTGGTACCCATCTCTCCCTGCAACTACCTGCCCTAGAACACCACCCAAACTCCCTGTATCTCTTTCCCCCAGGTCACAAATCCCTCTCAGACTCCCTCCTATACTTCTCTGCCAGGCCAGAATCCTCTATGGCATCCACACCCCCTCCCTGACCCTGAACCCCATTCCCCTGCCCCAGGTCATCACCCAAACCCTTTGCACCCCCCTTCACGCAAGTCACAACTCCCTCCCAGACACCTGACGCTCCCAGGCCAGAATCCTCTCTTGCACCCATATCCCCTCCTGGACTCTGCACCCCAAGCCTCTGCTCCAGATCACAACCACCTTTTTCACTCAATTCCCTCTTAGACTCCTCTACCCCAAGCTCCCTTCTGCACCCAAACTCACTCCCAGACCCCACACCCTCCTGGTAGAAATGCGGCCCTTCACCACTTCCCCAAATCTTTAAAAATTATTGCCCACCCCGATGAAGAAGATAGTATGTAGTCCTAAATTAGATGCGCAAGTGCTAAGTATTAACTCAGATCAGAGCCTTAGGCTAAAAGCTTACTAGAAAAAGCTGCAAATTCTGCCAGACAGATTTTCCCCATTAATTGTGGGATTAATTGCACTATTAAACATTAATAGAATACAATTTATTTAAATAATTTGGATTTTTTTACATTTTCAAATATGTTGATTTCAATTACAACACAGACTACAAAGTATGAAGGCTTGTTTTAGACTTATTTTTTATTACAAATAGGTGAGCTGTAAAAAAAATATTTTAAGTTTCCTCATTAAAGTACTGTAGTGCAGTCTGTTTATCATGAAAGTTGACTTTGCAAATGTAGAATTATGTACAAAAAACATGCATTCAAAAATAAAACCATGTAACATTTTAGAACCTGGAAGTCCACTCTATCCTATTTCTTGATCAACTAATTCTTAAGACAAAACACACCTTTGTATATTTTTATAGTCCAAATATTTGTAATAAAAATAATGTGAACATTGTACACTTAGTATTCTGTGTTGCAATTGAAATACATCTTTGAAAATGGAAAAATCCATCCAAAATATGCAATGTGAATTTGATATTCTATTTTTAGTAGTCTGATTAAAACTGTGATTAATTGTGATTGCTTTAATTGCAATTAATTTTAGTTAATCACATGAGTTAACTGGGATTAATCAATAGCCATAATTATCATGTTGTGAGATGTTATATAGTCCATCTTCTTAAGTCTGAAACACCTTTTGGCTGGTTACAACTGCACTAGAATTTCAATAATTATCTCTCTAGATACTTTTTTTTCTCTTAGAGAACTATTATGCATAGTTCTTATTCAGCAAGGATTTTTCATGGTTCACAGCATCTTGACTTAAAAGCAATGCAATTTCTCATGTAAAGGTAGACCAGGCAGACCATCTCATTCTCTAAAAAGTAGCCAGCCGATTCAAGTACATTTGGGCTATGAAACCTAGGCATGAAAAGGTTTTGCACATGCAACTTCTGAACAAAAGGGAAAGTGTCCAATTGTTTGAAAACAAAGTCACTGTTTGAGGAAAACTGCTTTAGTGCACTAACAACTGAGCAGCCTAGAGAGGAATTATTTACACAAGAGCTGCCACATTGGACCAGGGCATGGACCATCTTGCCCACTGTCTTGTCTCCAGAGCTTCTGGGGGAGTGTACAGAACAAGGCAATTTTTGAGTAATGGCCTCTGTCTTCCACTCCTGGCTTCTTGTAGTCAGATGTTCAGGGTCATCCCAAGCATGTGCAAGCAATGTAAAGCATGTAATGGTCTCAGGTCAGTGTCTCTCAAATCCTCATCAGTTTGAATCCAATGTCCATTAAGCTCACAGATTACTGATATCACACAGAAGCTTAGCTTCAGACATACTATAAAAATAAGACATTTAGAAAACATGAGGGGGCTGTGCCCCCTGCTTACTGCGCTCACCAACGCCCCTCTCATGGGGGGTAGGCAATCCCGGCTCTCCCCCCTGGCCACTGGGGAGAGTGGGGCTGCGGCTGTGCCAGCCTGGGTCCCTTTTCCCTCCTCCTACCCCGCCAGCCTGGATCCCTTTTCTCTTCCTCTTTCCTCCTCCTCACCAACCCCGGGCCCCTTCTCCACCTCCCCACCCAGCCAGCCCAAGTCCCTTCTCCCTTCCTGTACCCCTGCCAGCCCAGCCCCCCCCTCTCCCTCCCACCATGCCAGCCCAGGCGCTTTCTCTCCACCTCAACCATAGCCCCCCCACCCAGCCATGGCACGCACCAAGCCCAGCTCTAACCCCGATGGCCAGGGAGGTGCAGGGGTGCCTGCCCGCCCCGCATGGGGTGCAGCAAGGTGCAGGTAATGCTGTGTGCACATGGCGCTCCAGGGCACTGCAGCCTGCTGAGGTGGGGAAAGCAGCAGTACGGGGGGCTGCTGTCCCAGCCTCTCCCCTGTGCAGTCCTGCCTGCTCTGCTCATCACCCCAGTCCTTCCCACAGAGCCCAGGACCACCCGTGCACCCATCTGCTGGGAGTGGAAAGGAAGGAGCAGACAGGTCAGTGCAGCAGCTCCTCCCTGGCAGTTTGGGGGTGCTCTGGCAGCTGCAGTTAAGCGCTGCCGCTGGGAAGAGGGTGAGTCTCCACAGGGGCAGCAGGACTCTGGGTGGTTGGGCACCGCGCTGTGGCTCCCCAAGAGCCTGGCAGCGGGGAAGCCCCCAAGAGCCTACTGCTGACATATAAGCCTGCCTGGGAGCTCTGCTCCTAGCTCCTGTCCCCGGGTTGCTGTCCTGAGCACTGTACCCACTCCGAGCTGTCATGGCTGCAGTGTGGGGTCTGCTGGCTACTGTGCCATATTTCTTGGTGTTGAAAGCCCTGTGGGTGGGGATGGCAGAAGAGGAGTAGGGGCTTGGTTTAAAATAGCAATTCCAAGCAGCGAGGGGAAGCAGTGCAGTTGCGCTAGAGCTAGGAGAGGAGGGAGGGAAGAGAGAGGGAGGAGACAGGTGGGACACAGAGTGATCTGATGATGATGTCACTCTGTCGTCCCGCAGGAAAAGTTTTTCTTATATAGAGAGAGATGACCTATAAGGAAAGGTTAAAAGAACAGTCCCTTTTTAGTCTAGAGAAGGTTGAGAAGGAAGTAACTCTGCAAATATGTAAAAGGTTATTATAAAGACAATGACCAATTGTTCTCCTGAGAGTAAGATAAGAATTAATAAGCTTAATTTTCAACAAAAGCAATTCAGGTTAGACACGGGAAAACCTTTATAAGAATAGGTAAGTACTAGGGATGTTAAATATCGGTTAATTGAATAGTCGATTAACATCTTGAATTCTTATCAGTCAGTCAACTATTCTATAGTACCCAGGTAGCCCTTGTCCAGGGAATAGGGGTCTGAGATCCTGGACCTGGCATGAGCCAGAACTGAGCTGGGCTGCCTGCCCACTTGGCTTCTAGTACACTTTAAATGCAGAGCTGCAGTGGGGGTAGGTCCAGGATCCAGTGCAAGCCGGGACTGAGCTGGACTACTGGCCAGCCTGCTAAAAAATTTACTGGCAAGGGGTGGGAGGAAAATGCATATGGTCTATAGCATTAACCTATAAGCTTTTGCTTATCGGTTAATTGATTAATCTACTATACTGTACTATTAAATCCCTAGTAAGTACTGCAACAAATTACCGAAGGAAGCTGTGGAAGTGTTACTACTGGAAGTTTTTAAGAACAGGTGAAACAAACACCTGTCAGGAATGTTTTAGCTGTACCTAATCCTGTCTTAGCATAAAGTGTGTGTGTGTGTGTGCGTGTGAACTAGATGAATGCTTCATTTCTATGATCCTTTAATGGGGACTAATCATTTTATATAGTGTTCTAATTGCAAACTTGTTTCTTTACCACTTGTAAAGTGATGGAAGGATAAAATCGATAGGATTTGCTGGTCAAATCACATACTCATAATTATAAATCAATTTGAAATATAATAGTTCAAATTAATTACTAATGTCAGCTAGATGCATACATTTTAATAAATAACTCAGAATAGCATTTAAGAGTATTATCATTCTCTTCCTGTTATGGAATTGAAGGAATATAAATATCTTCTCACAAAGTGTAAAGGCAAGAATAAAATCTGCACTGTATCTGAATCTAGTTTCTTACAAGTTGCTATATGTTCCATAACAAATTCCAACCATTAACCAGCTTCTTAACCATGAAGCCAGGAAAGTAGCACAGTTAAAAGGATTGCTTATATACTGCAATCTTTCTAATGGGTTGCATTTGTCAAGAACTGAAATTTTACGTAATGGCTTGACAACACGGACATAAAAAAAGAAAAACTGGTATAAAATTATTCATATTTGTAAAACTTCAAGTACTGAGAGAGAATTTCCACTATTTCTGACATTTCACATATTTCTTGTTAATTCAGGGTCCAGTTCATCTAGTCATGGATGGGTCTTTTGCACCATTTGTGTCCATTACTGAGGCTCTGTGAGAAGAATGAGAAGAGAGACCAGTTCCATTTACAGTAGCACAGAAGGCAATGATGGATATGGACTGGAGAGGCACCACGTATTTTGCTCCCTTATCAGGCCTCACAGATGACCCAAATGGACTCTACTTTTATTTCCATATGAAGGTTCAGGCAGGAAAGGTACACTGCAGTACCAGTGTACCTGCAGATGCCAGGTTGAGTTCTTCTCATCCCCTCTACTCCTCTGCTTAAAGCCAGTTAGTCAGCCTTTATACAGATATAGTGCCTTTCATCCATAGTGTAAATGTGTGGTATCTTAGGATTAGCAGTTTTCAGTGTCCAAATGAACAGCTTCACATGTCAATGTGTGCTTAATACAAGTACTCTGTGTGATGGGTTGGGTCACAGAAGTCCCCTTGGGGTTGTCACACAGTGTGCTGATCAAGCCATTAAGCCTACCTTCCTGCCTTCTGGGGCACCCCACCACCCTGTCCCAGTGGGCCAGATCCTCTGGTCTCTCCCCAGCTATGGCACAGAGATGGGGTTACTTCCCAAGCAGAGCAAGACAGACACTGAACCAGCTCAGTTCTGGGAGAGCTCAGCTATAGGGCTGTTGGCAGCATCCAGAAATGCAATCGTCAAAAGGTACCAAACCCTCACATTTTACATAGAGAAAGCTCATAAGGACAGCCCCTTTTTATCAATGAAAGAGTCAGCAAAGTGGTTGCTCCTCCCTCTGCCCAGTAACAATTATTTACAGTTGGCTTGATAATGAACAGTTGGCTTTTTATTAAGTACAAAAAGTAGGATTAAAGTGACTGAAAGTGAAAAGAGGCAGATCAAAGTAGGGGTACGTCTAGACTGCACTCTAAAATCGAAATAATCGATTTTATTTCGAAATAGGCTATTTTGAAATTTGGCATGTCTACCCAATGCCAAATTTCAAAATAAAGTACTATTTCGAGACATCTCTTATTCCTTGTGGAACAAGGTTTACAGGGATGCCAAAATAGCATGTCCGTTATTTCAAAAATTATTTTGAAGTACCGGACGCATTCCTTGGACACGGGGTAGCTATTTCGGGAGACCTCCAGTATCCCGAAACAGCCTTGCAGTCTAGACGTGCCCTTTGTTACCAAGACAAAATAAATAAAACATACCATAGAATCCTAATACACTAAAAAGTCTAATAAGGGTAGTTGTGTTAGTCTGTAACTTTTAAAATAATGAGTAGTCCTGTGGCACCCTTGTGACTAACAAAAATATATAGGATCATGAGCTTTCAGAGGTAAGAACTTCTTCATCAGATGAGCTGGAGTGGAAATAACAGAATCCAATATAAATATAATAGCAAAAGCAGTTATCTGTCAATTGTAGTTATCTATGTTAAATAAACTAAGTGGGCTGGATGTGTCCCATTCATAGCTTTTGATGTGAAAATATGACTGGCAAAAGTGGGAAAAATTGGCTTTGTAGTATGTTAACCAGTTAATATCTTTATTCAAGCCCAGGTTGGCAGTGCCAAATTTGTAAACGAATTCCAGTTCAGCCTTTCTCTGTAACTAGGTAGTAAAATTTCTTTGTAGAAGAATGGCTAATTTTAAATCCATGATTGCATGTCCAGGTAGGTTAAAATGTTCTCTTATAGGTTTATTTGTATTACCATTCCTGATGTCTGATTTGTGTCCATTTATCCTTTGTCACAGAGACTGTCCAGTTTGGCCAATATACATGGTAGAGGGGCATTGCTGGCACTTGATGGCATATCTCATTAGTTACAATTGTGCATCCTCTAGCAGATCTTTCATTTGGTTCACATAAGCAACATTATTTAGCCCAGTCCCTCTCTTAAGGGATCTAAATTTTACCCTGTAAGTTTCAGGTGTGCTCTGAAAATGTCTTAAAACCAAATCTTTGCATTTACCATAGTTTGAAGCATCACTAATAGGCATCTTATTGAACATGTCCACGGCTCTCTCAGTCAGTTTTGCAACCAGAGTGGTCATCTTCTGATCCTCAGAAACTGAGTGGATGGTGACAGTCTCTCAAAGGTGATGCAATTCTTGGCAATGTCTGCCAACTCATCGTAAGTTGGGTATGATCACTCATACTTACAGATTTTTGGAGAGATGAATCCAGCTGCATTGTGATGCTGATTCTTCCAGTCCAATATAGCCAGTTCATGCTGTCTCTCTCTCTGTCTTTTCTCAAGCATCTTCCTTCTCAAGCTGCTTCAGTTCCAGGGTTCTCTTATGATCAGTTTTTTGGGCTTCAAATTCTTTCTTCTTCTATTCCAGGGCTAACCACTGGGCTTCCATAGCTCTCTCATGATCAACTTTTCCCCTGCCAGCTTGTTCTTCTTTCTCTAATTGCCATAATTCCATTTGTCTTTTATGTTCATTTTCCTTCTAGGCAATTTGTCCCTGTGCAGTTCCAGTTTCTTTTGGGTCTCACTCTCATCCATTTTGCTGATTTTCCTGCCTCTATTTCCCTTACCCAAAATAAGAAACAGAAAATAATAAAACAATAACTACTTTGTTTTCCAGCCACCACTCTTAGAACATACTTAAATTACTACTTGCTTCCAGAGCAACCAGCTGTGCACACTACTTTGCTTGACTACACTCCTGTGACAGGCTGGATCATAGAAGTGCCCTTGAGATTGTCACCTGGTGTGCTGACCATGCTGCTGAGCTCACCTTCCTGCCCTTTGGGGCTCCCCACCTTTCTGTCCTACTGGGCCAAAAGCCAAAGCACAGAGTCTTCCCCAGCCAAAGCACAGAGTTGGGGAAACTATCCCCCAGAACAGCAACCCAGAATCTGAACCAGCTCAGCTCTGGGAGAGCTCAGCTATAGGGTCATTGGCAGCACCCAGGAATGTAACCCCCAAAGGGGACTAAAACCCCAAATGGGTCCATCTTACTCTTTTTACACAGAGAAAGCTCATAATGTCTGCCCCCTTTATCAATGAAAGAGAGATATGCGCAATGGTTGCTTCCTTTCCCCACTCCTGGTAACAATTATTTACACAGGGCTTGATAATTAAACAAAAGTATTTTTATTAAGTATAAAAAGTAGAATTTAAGTAATTGCAAGTGAAAACAGATTAAAGCAAGTAACTATACTAAAGTAAACAAACCATTCCAGCTAATCTTAACACACTAAGAAAAATTATTTCAAATTACAGGTTACACCTCTATAAACTGAAGAAAGGCCACGGATGTTTCAGGATCAGAGAGTCCCCGTATGCTGTGAGGGATTGAGGGACTGGGAACCTAGCCAGATGCAAGGCAGGGAGGTGACACCTAGCTCAGCTGGGCTGTGGAGAGGGTTGGAAGCAAGCATGTAGCCCAGCTGGGCTGCAGGTTCCAGGAACCAGCATGGGGCTTGGCTAGGCTATGGGGGAAGCCCGATAGGGAGGGAGCAGGGCAGTGTGGGGCTGGCATCATGGGGGCCCAGAAATGACCTCCCTTGGTCTGGAAAAATCCCTCATCCGAGACCAATCTGGTCCCAAGGGTGTTGAACCAAGGAGGTCCAACTTGTATATTCCTCACTCTTATCCTTATTTCAGGTAAAAGGCTTCAAGACAGAGTTGATTTTTTTCTGCCCTGGATCTACTGCTCCTTGTGTCCTAAGTGTTCTTTGTTTTCAGATTTCTTCATTTGTATCCTCTTAGGATAGGGAAGCCATTTCACAGTCCAGCTGGAGACAAAAGACAGATTGCTTTTCATTCCTTAAATAGAATTTCCCAAGAGTGGGAATCCTTTGTTTAATTCCCCCAGCCCAATGGAAAAATACCAGATTCAAGATGGATTCCAGCACCAGGTGGCATGGTCACATATTTTTGTAGGACCAACCACAGCTAGGGCTTACAGAAAAACAAACACATTTACAAATCATTGTCTTGAGCACCAGGCCATTAAGTTTCCTCAGGTATCACTGATGGCTTTCACTAAAGGTTGGACTTCCCTGGTCTGGCATCCTTGGGACCAGTCCCAAACAAGGGAGTTTGCTGTACCAGGGGAGTAAAATTCATCCCCTCTGCTGCTGGCCTCTGAACTCTCCCAAAGGGCTGCAACTTGGCCTCCTAGCCGGGCTCCCCACCTTGCCACTGGCCCTGACTCCCAGGCTTCCCTCTGCCATAGCACTATGCTCCCAGCCAGGCTCCCAGTCCCTCAGTCGCCAGACCAGCTCTGCTCCTGGCCCCAGTCAGGTTCCCATCCACTGGCCCTCTTAGCAACACCCTCCTTCAGCTTCACTTCTGGCTGCCAGCCCCCTAGCTGCTGGACTGGCTCCACTTCTGCCCCCTCTCCTAGTCTCTCAACCACCTGCCCCCGACCACTGGACTAGCTCCACTTCTAGATACAGCCAAGCTCCCAGCTACTGAACTGGCTTTGTTCCTGGGCTCCTGTCCACTGGCCCCTCCGTTGCTGGACTCCCAGCCAACGCCCCTCCCAACCTTTGGGGCTCTCTGGTCCAGGGACTCTCTGGTCCAGCAACGTCCATGCCAGAGCACAGATGTTGCTGGACCATAGAGTCCCAGACCAGACAGGCCCAAACTATAGAAGATTTAGATTAATAAAACAGGTTTACACTTTATATTTCTAACTTCATGTACAAGAGCGATACATGCACAGAAATAGTATATATACATTCAGCAGATTGTAACTTTAAAAATATATCATGATGCATTTTTGCCCATTAGCTCTTCGAGATATGCATATTCATAAGCCAATTTTCATGAATCACAGGGGGTATCACAAAGAAAAAACAATGTTTGGACATGAATGCTACACTTTACTTAGACTAATTAAGTTAACAGTTTAGCTGTCACTTTGTCACTCTCTTGAGAGGCTCCTTAGGGAAGATTAACCAAAATTCTACCACAGCAATAATTTTCTGCTAAGCAAAAAAGCGATACTCTCCACAGAATTACTGCTGCCTTGCGATATGGCCTAGTGCTTCAGAATAATTGCTGAGCAGTTGTGAAAGATTATTTCAGGAATCAAGCAACCACAGCTAAAAAGGGCCATTTTTTCATTATGATGATTTGGTTGGCAGATATTAATAAATCTTAAACGTTTGTACATCGATCAGTATTAGATTTTATTCACTGAATCATTAAAATATACCATATGCAACCAACAATGTGTTTTAAACCAGTTTAAAATATAATTTTTCCTCACCAAAGGTCCATGAGGAGCATTACTTGAACAAGAGAATAAGAGATGAGGATGCCCACTCCTTCCTTCCAATATACTGGATATAATTTTGTCCCCTGGCTAGTAGTGCTGCTGCAGACTCAGAGGCAACACTTGCCAAGCTGGTAGGTCTCCTTTCCTGCCCATAGCAAAGGGCAGAAATGGAGGAACTCTGGATACTGTTGCCAGCTAGTAGGGACAATGCTGTCTTTTCAGGGCTCCCCACACGCTGTCCTTGGTGGAGGAGAGTTGTTGAGGGGGATAGATGCCGATGAGCTGGCTCTGGCACTGCTGGTTCCAGGGAGGGTATGGCGATGGCTTGGGGCCAGCTAGCCTTCAGCGTTATCCAGAACTCACCCCACTGGTCCTCCCCCAGCCCTTACAGCCACCTAGCAGCAAAATAATAGGGCCAGGGATCTGAGCACTGCCACTGCCACAGTAGAGATGGTGGTGGCCTTTACAATCGCTGGGCCCCAGGGCAACTGCCCTCTTTGTGCGCCCTGTCAGCGGGCCTGGTTGAGAGAAGTACTTCATCCTAAATGAATGAAAGGTTGGCCTGGTAATCTGATTGCCAAAGACTATACCAGCAGTTTATTTGTTTCATGAAGTTCTAAGTATTAAAAAGGTACAATCTTGTCCCTGATTTGTGGATTTTCACAGTCATCCAGGATATTAGAGCAGCAGATGGCACATCTGTCTTTGAGTTTCTCATAAGAACATCATTAAATTATGTAGCTACAATGTATTGTATATGTTTATAAGTGAACTTTCAGACTAGCTTTGCAGTTATGAAGATCTCCAGCCCTCACTAATTCTCAGGCTGAAAGGATCCAGGATTGAAGCCAAAAGATATTGCTCCACAGTGACTAAAAATGCAAAACTGAATCATAATAGAATCATAACAATTTTACAGAATAGAAATAACATTAATTTTAAAATAAGATGTTTTTCTTCTACGAATGCCATGTAGTAGTAACTTGAGCCAACTCAATTGAGTAACTGAAAAATCTGCTTAGCATCATTTCATCACAGCCTCATAGGATTTGTGTGTTTAGATTCTCATGGGGAGAAGTACACAACTAGAAGCCACGGCGTTTAATATTTTTATGATTTAAATTGTTTCTTATGTTTAAAAATAATTTTATTCAATTTGCATATATGACAGATTTATTACAGCACTGCTAAATATGTCTAACACTACAGTATATCAGCATCTTTGATATATTCATTATGTAACTAATGAATATCATAACTAAATACTTTTTAAAAAATAAGGGAACTCCACCTTGCTTTGCCTATCACATCATCCAAAATAACCTGCTTAGAGTTCACAGATGGGGAATAACCAGCCAAAGGTTAAGTTACAAGAGGAAATATAACATTTATAAGGCCTGATCTTACACGCTGCTGTTTGTCTTCTGTGAGATGCTGGGCACTCTCAATTTCCACTGAATTTAACTGAGGGTACTCACCATTGTACAGGATCAAATCCGTATTTAAGAGAAAGCCTCAGTAAAGATCTACTTTATATTTACCATGAGAGCGGCACAACTCAGGCTTCAAGGGCTACACATCAGGAGTAAATTCTAGAGCCAAAGGCCTCCTTTACCTCTATTAATAATTTCTGAAAACATCTACAAAACATAGACATTGTTTACTTTGGCTCAATGAGGAAAGAGAGGTACTTTTATGTAATAATTTTGAGGCAAACCATTCTGGAGAAGCTGCTTTTTCAACCTTCATATTTCCCCTTATGTATTTCAGCTTCAAAACAGGCTTCCTGGAGTCAGGAACAAATCAAAAACCGCACAAAATCCATACAGTGAATGGAAGGGTCCTGTGTCAGCATACTGGAAAACTTGTTGTACAAACATTAATCCTACATGTATTTGTAAACCACCACCCCTTTTTTCATTGTGATACTAGTAGTCCTGTGGTACCTTAGGGACTTAGCCACAGGACCTTAGCAGTGTTATAAACTTAGCAGTGTTATTTCTGAATAACTGTTGTTATTCCGAAATAACATAGTCTGCGCCTACAATACAAGGACATAATGTTGAAATAATGTCAAGCTGGAAGACTTACTTAGACTCCTGCAACCCTCATTTTAGAGGAGTAAGGGAAGTTGGAGGAAGTGCTCTTTCTCAGACTTTCTGCTGTATATACAGGCAGTCCCCGAGTTACGCGGATCCGACTTACGTCGGATCGCAGTTACAAACGGGGCCATTCCTCTCCCTGGTCTCCAGCAGACCAGGGAGAGGAAGCAAAGTGGCGGAACACGTGGGCAGCGGACAGGGCTGTCCGCTGCCCACGCGCTCCGAGGCTTGGCTCAGCTTTGCCCCGCCCTCCCGTCCCCCTGGTCTGCAGACCAGGGGGACGGGGGGGGGGCAAAGCAGAGCCAAGCCGCGGAGCGCCCTGCCAGCTGACAGCCCAGACGCGTCTGGGCTGTCAGCTGATCGCGCGCTCCGCGGCTTGGCTCTGCTTTGCCCCCCCCCGTCCCCCTGGTCTGCAGGGGGCAAAGCAGAGCCAAGCAGAGCCAAGCCGCGGAGCGCGCGATCAGCTGACAGCCCAGACGCGTCTGGGCTGTCAGCTGGCAGGGCGCTCCGCGACTTGGCTCTGCTTCCCTCCCCTCCCCCCCGTCCCCCTGGTCTGCAGACCAGGGGGACGGGGGGGGCAAAGCAGAGCCAAGCAGAGCCAAGCCGCGGAGCGTGTGGTCAGCTGACAGCTGGCCGCGTCCTCCGCGGCTTGGCTCTGCTTTGCCCCCCCCCATCCCTCTGGTCTGCAGACCAGGGGGACGGGGAGCAAAGCAGAGCAAAGCCACGGAGCCCGAGGGCAGCAGGACAGCCACGGCGCGTCTGGGCTGTCCCGCTGCCCCCGTGCTCCGTGGCTTTGCTCCGGACACCTGTGGTACAGCAGCTGGGGCGCTGCCAGTTGGTCCCGTAGCGCTGCTCTTGGCGCTACTGGACCAACCGGGCAGCACCCCAGTTATTCTGCCCCAGGCGTCCTGATTCAGCCACTGCTGGTCAGATTCAGCAGCGGCTGAATCAGGACGCCTGGGGCAGAGCAGCTTGGGTGCTGCTGGGTTGGTCCAGTAGCGCCGAGGAGCGGCGGCGCTACTGGACCAACCCAGCAGCACCCCAGCTGCTCTGCCCCAGGCGTCCCCAAGTCAGCCGCTGCTGAAACTGACCAGTGGCTGACTACAGGAAGCCCCTGCCCCGGGCTTCCTGGAATCAGCCACTGATCAGTTTCAGCAGCAGCTGACTTGGGGATGCCTGGGGTTCTTAAGTTGACTCTGTATGTAAGTCAGAACTGGCGTCCAGATTCAGCCGCTGTTGAAACTGATCAGTTTCAGCAGAGGCTGAATCTGGACGCCAGTTCCGACTTACATACAGATTCAACTTAAGAACAAACCTACAGTCCCTATCTTGTACGTAACCCGGGGACTGCCTGTACAGCGCCAAAAGCTGAAATAAGCTATTTCAATTTAAGCTATGCAATTGATGTAGCTGACATTGTGTAGCTTATTTCAGCTTTAGCCCTGCTGTGCAGAAGTGCCCTTACTATATATCTTTGTTAGTTTCTATCATGAGTTTTCATTGGTAAGAACCTCGTCATCAGATAAGTTGGACTGGAAATAACAGAATCCAATATATATAAACAGCAAAAGCAGTTGCCTGTCAATTGTAGAGCCTGTGTGAAAGAAGCTAATTAAGTGGGCTGGATGTGTTTCATTCACAGCCAACGGGAACAGTGGGAGGAAATGCCTGGGACCGGTGTGGGGAGCGAAGGCAATTAAGTGCTCCCCACCCCCTCACACCTAGACCTTCGCACTCCTACCCCCTTCATGCACCATCATCCTGCCGAGACCCCGCACCTCCAGCCGGCTCCTGCATCCTCCCTGTCAACCAGACACCCTATCCCCAGCCTGTTCGCACATCTTCCCTTGCTCTTGCACCCTCTCCCCAGCTAAGGATATTAAATTTAAATTAATCAACTAATCGAATAGTCAATGTAATTTGCATCGATTATTCGATTAGTTGATAAGGGCACCTCTGCCTTTGAAATGTAGCAAGAGCCCAGCTGGCTCTTAAAAGGCCGAAGCGTCACATGGAGCATGGCCAGCAGGGGCCCTTGCCACATTTCAAAAGAGGAAGTGCCGCCTGTTCCCCGCTGCACCCGTGCCACTTCTCCCCATGGAGACAGTGCTGGGGGCAGAACCAGCTTTTAAGTTAGAGGCAGCAAGGAGGGTGAAGCAACTGGTCGAGTCACTAGTTGACTTGTCGCTTACATCCCTACCTCCAGCCAGACGCCCTACTCCCACCCATGCTCCTGCACCCTCCCTCCTGGCCACACACTGTACCTTCCCTTGGTCTTGCCCCCTCTCCCTGGCCAAAACCCCTAATCCTAGCCTGCTTCCTTTCTCCCACCCAGACCTCGCACCCTCACCCCTTCCTGCACTCCACCTCCCACCCAGATCCTGCACCCCATTCCTTGAGTTGGCAGCCCTGTCCGCACACTGATCCCGTTTTTGTCCCAACCCCAGAGCCTGGGGGGGGGGGTGTCCACAAAATCTGGTCTATGGGAAGCCTTGAACCTAAGCTCTCCCTCTCCTTCCCCCTTCCTTTGTGGTGCTGGAGCATTAGAGGAGTGAAGTGTCTCAGTTGGGGGGGCCACATGAATGAGGGTTGGGGGGTTTGGAAGGGCACTCACACAGTGTTGGCCTTGCTGAGCAGGTAGAGCAGCAGCAGGCAGAGGCAGCTGAGGGAGCGGGAGGCCATGGCAGCCGCACTGCCAGCCATGATCCCAGAAGGTAATTTCTATAAAACCTTTATTACTGTATAAATTTTTAGTATGTTATAATAAAACAATTTTGCCACCAATTTTTCATTAACCTCTCTTATGCGAACTCATTGCATGATTATTTTGAACTCCTTTATACTGAAAAAAAATTGTAGTCCACATTTACAAAAAAAGCAACTCCCCTCCCCACACAAGTTCTTGTGTATGGGCCTGTATGTGAACAGAGATACAAAGGCAAAATTGTCAGCAAAGAGAGGATGAGATAGGCACAAAAGGCCTTAGGGGGAAAGTCAGTTGAAAATCTTTTATGGATTAAGAATAAAAAGACGGGTAAACTGTTTTTTTGTTTTTTTGCTGAAGTCAGTAATTGGCAATGATATTGCTTGTTTGTTAAAGGATTCATTATTAATACTTGTCTGACCATGTTGGCGCCAACTGATCTGGGTGTCTAAGCATTCCTGTGTTAGACAAGGACTTAATCCTGTCTGCAAGACATTCTTCACCCTTTCCGTATCTGTGTCACCAGGTGTTAGTCAAGTCAAACACAAATGACTGGAACAACTATTTTATTAACACAACACTAAATTTAACAAACATAAAATCCAAATGTCACAAATGAAACATGTCATGAAGCCAGGACCCAAAACCACAAATAATCAAAACTGGGGGCAATACCAAAAACAGGGACTCCATACCTCCATCACAATATTTGGTGATGAAAGATAAGCAGGAGTCCAGGATGGAGAAAAGGGAACTTGAGGCAACAGCACAGAGTTGTAGAGGCTCAGGCAGATGAAAGGTCATCAGTCTTTTTTCTTCTGTCTTCTATTCTTGGCACATTGTGGACAGGTGGACGAATGATGGTAAGTATGTGTGTGTGTATGATTGACAGATCCAGTTGCCTGGCTCTGCTACAATCTCCTAACTTAAAACAAATAAGCCCTGCACCAGCAACCATTACAGGTGTGCGACACAGGGTTGCTGCACTACAGAATACTGTCTCAAACACACTCTCTGTTAGGAGACTACCACTCTCTGTGGTGGCAGCAACCAGGCTCCTACTTCAGTCTATTAAGCCAAACAGCCTGCCCCAGCTGCCTGAAAGGGCCGACAGATAGACTGTCACTCTAGCATGCTGAGTTGCACAGAGGGCACACATGCAGAGAGCTCTGACGGGTGGGTGAACACCCCTTATAAGTCCTCTTTTTGCTGGGCAGATTAGAGTCAAGTGACCCACTTTCCCCACCCTTACCAGGCAGAGGATAGCGACAGGAAAGCTAGGGTTGCCAGGTGTCCAGTATTGACCCAGACAGGCTGGTATTTTTGCTTCCTGTCTGGTAAAAAAAATTAAGAAAATGTCCAGTATTTTCTGATTTTTTTTCCTGGTCAAGAGGCGAAAATCCCGGGTGCTTACTGGGTTCTGCAGGGGAGCTGTCCGGTGCAGGGAAACAAGATAGCGGACGGCCGCCAGCAGCCTGTTAGGGCCAAAAAGCCTCAAAAGCATTTCTTAAAGGGGCCATGCCTTTTTTTTTTCTTTTTTTTTTAATTAATTTCTTTTGCTTAACAACTCTCGGGGTCTTTTTTTTTCTCAACAACTTTGGTCTCCCCGTTTTTTTTCTCAACAGAAATTTTCCCCCAGTGATTTGTTTTTTGGAGGGGAGGAGGGTTGTTCGGTATTTTTGGTTAAACCATCTGGCAACCTTAAGGAAGTCTAACCACTATCTTTAACGGGACAAATCAACATGGTGGACATAAAAACAGGCACCCCTTTCCTGACACCTGGATACAGCCCAATTATAAACATGTTGATCAAATGTTTAGAATAATTTGTTATTTTTAGGTGCATTAGCCTTTTTAGCAGAGCTGACCCTGCCAATTTTTGTGTCTTACTCAAGCTGAGCATCTGCACCCCCACACTTGGTGCCTTTAGGGAGAGGAGGGCTGCACTCAGGGTTGCAGAGCCATTTGTGAAGGGTAGGGCAGGGAGATGGCAGGGATTGAGCCCATCCCCCCCCACTCACCAGCAGTGGAGGGAAACTGATCCCAGCCCACTCCGATCATGCTAAGGCAGACCAGGGCAGGATCCAGCCCACCAAGCCACCAGATCCGGCCCGCAAAGGCAGTGGGGAACCCTAGGTAGGCTCCCCTGCTTGCCCCTCAGCCCCATGCGACATGCAAAAACGAGGCTGCCGGGCTTAGTTTCTGTTTCAAAACTGGAGGAGAGGAAGAAAGCTTTAGGAGTCGCCTCTGCCCCCAGCACAATCCCATTGGCCCGTTTCTGGCCAGAATAATGGGCAGCCAAGAAGAAGCATGGCCACCTCTCCTCAGCTCAGTTATTCACTGAAGCAAGTGGCCAGGCAAGCAGGCTGACTGGGAAATGTTTTAAGCTCTGCAAGCCTTAGCTCTGCAGGCAGGCAGGCTGGTTTGGCTCCTGGCAGGTAAGTTTCCTAGCCACAGCCTGCCTCTGGCACCCCAGTCCCTCCCTGTGCCCACCCTTCCCCCCCCACTTAACACACCCAAACCTTCTGTCCCCTCTTGCACCCATACCCTCTTCTAGATCTGGCACCTCAATCTCCTTGCCTAGATCACAATCCCCTTCTACCCTTAGGTCACATCCCAACCCCCTGCACTTCAGTCCCCTGCCCTATGTCACAACCACCTCCTTCACCCAAATTCCCTCCCAGGCTCCCTCCTGAATCGTAATCCCTTAGCCCAAGCTCCCTTCTGCACTCAACCTCCATCCCAGCCCCTGCACATCCTCCATTAATATCAGGGAAGAGCGCAGCCACCAAACACGTCTCAAAATCTGGCAGTGAGCCCCTATCAAAAATTATTGCCCAGCCCTGTGCTAAGGGGAGGGGACTTGCAGGAAGGCTGCAAGGGGGGCGAGGAAATGTGGGGCGGTGCAAGCCGCACGGAGCCTAGTGGCAGGGACGGCTCCGCTTTCCAGGCACGTCCAGCGCGATCGTAGAAACACGTGGCGGCCTGTGGCTGCAAGGAAGCGTTTTATGCCCAAATGGGGGCGGGGCAAACACCCGGCCCGCAGCAGACGCGCCGCGCAACACGAACGCGAGCGCAGGGCGCAAGGGCTGTTGTTAGAGCCACGTGCCCACAGCTCCCCGCGCCAGCAGGCGGGCGGGGCTCTCGCTGCCCTGCGATCGATGCTCTCGGCGGTTCCGCGCCTGGCTCGGCGTCTCGGGGTTCGATTGTCTCACCCGGAAGCCGGTGAGCGGACGTGGGTGGCGCAACCGCAGTCGGACGGTTAGAGGCGCCCGGGCCGTGGACTGTGGCGATGGAGGCGGCGGCGGAGGATCCGCGCTACCCGCGCTCGTCCATCGAGGATGACTTCAACTACGGCAGCAACGTGGCCTCGGCCAGTGTGCACATCCGCATGGGTGAGACCCGGACCCCTTCGCTTGTGGGGCGCCCCTGCGGCTCCCGCCCCGCCCTTAGCCTGGGCTCCTCCGTTCCCTTCCCCCCGCTGCCCCGGGAGCGTGGTGGGCGACACTCTGGGATAGGGCAGAAATCCCCTGCGGGCCTCGCTCTGCTGCTTCCCCTCCGCTGGCACAGACTGTAAACACCCCACTGGTCTGCTCGGCTTTGGCTCTTTCGCTTTCTCTCTCCTGCCTGGATCAGGCTACAGACTGAGGCGCAGACATTGTAATCCAGCGCCTTTCAGTAGGCCTCAGTAGGTTGTTTTGATTAATAGGTTTTCTCATAGTACCCAGTCTAGGGTACAGCACTTATCCAGGATGAGTACAGTTCGGGAAAGGTGAGCTTGTTTTATTATCAAAAGTGGATTCAGATATAATTCTTAAGATTCATGTAAGAGGAATGTTCTGCTATCCCATCTCCTTAATCCATCACGGCATAGTTATAGCTTTAATTTATATTTTACACACACACACTTAATTTATTGAATACAATATATAGTTGTGCAGAGTCTGTAGGAAGTTGATGTATCACTTAAATCCAGGTTAAGCAGGACACAGGCCCTTGCATTGGTGTTTTGTTCAAGGGTGAATTTCACCCTCTGGCTACGTCTAGACTGGCATGATTTTCCACAAATGCTTTTAACGGAAAAGTTTTCTGTTAAAAGCATTTGCGGAAAAGAGCGTCTAGATTGGCACGGACGCTTTTCCACAAAAGCACTTTTTGCGGAAAAGCGTCCGTGCCAATCTAGACGCGCTTTTCCGCAAAAAAGCTCCGATCGATCGCGAAAATGGCAATCGGAGCTTTTTTGCGGAAAACAAATCTGAGCTGTCTACACTGGCACTTTTGCGCAAAAGTTTTTGCGCAAAAGGACTTTTGCCCGAACAGGAGCAGCATAGTATTTCCGCAAGAAGCACTGATTTCTTACATGAGATCGTCAGTGTTCTTGCGGAAAGTCAAGCGGCCAGTGTAGACAGCTGGCAAGTTTTTCTGCAAAAGCACCTGCTTTTGCAGAAAAACTTGCCATTCTAGACACAGCCTCCATGTTTGAGATACTGTCTCTTATCGGAACACAGGAGAGAGACTGTGCTCTCTTCTATTGAGATTTGACTTTTGTCTCAGTAGTTGATTTATTTACTAATAATCAGTTTGAACTTCAAGCATGGCTATGGAGGAAACATAAATGTCTAATCTGGCTTCTAGAACTAGAATAATTTTTTAAAAGTTTTGTCAGAGATTTGAAGTTTTGAATGAGGGGAAAAACAGCTACTATAGGTGTAGAAAAACAGATATTTTTTTCTTGACCTTAAGAATTCGGGTAGTGACAGAAGGCTACTAATATGAAGAGACTTTATTGCTTTAAACATGTGGGTCTGTTAATAAACATATTCAGTAAACTGAAGTCATTTGGGACTATGTCTCTGCGAATGCACGATTTTTCAGCAGTCTAGTTTATAGCTGTGTCCAGCTTGTTATATTTCCACATACCATGCAGGTGCATTAGAGTTTCCTGGGGAAAGTACTGCTACCATTTTTATTCTGTGATATATTTTTATGTAGTTCAATAATCATATCAGTTTCTGTTGCTTCTACTCTATATCACATTGCAAACTCAGATTTAATTCGCTGTCTACTTTAAATGTGATTCAACAGAGTACTCAAAGTTGACATGTCATTTTTGTTTCTTTATTTCAGCTTTTCTACGAAAAGTGTACAGTATTCTTTCAGTTCAAGTTCTTTTGACCACAGTGACATCTGCAATATTTCTGTACTCTACTCCAGTTCAGATATTTGTGAATGAAAGGTAAAGTTCTTAAATGAAGTGTAAGACTTTACAAAAAGTAAAATGTAGTTTGTTCAATGGCCACTCTGTAATTTGTAGGTGGGAATATATTTAATTATATTAAAATGTTTATATCTCCCAGATATATTTGGAGTAAAACACCTTCTTTGTCTTTGAATCTATAAGGTTTCTCTTTAACTGTATGCCTCTACTAGAAACCTTGTAATCTGACTACATTTTGTTTATTTTCTTTCCATATTTTTCTTTCCTGTCTTCTTCCCTATCTTTATCCTCTCTCTGCTGAGATAAATTCCTTAATCACTTCACATCTCAATAAATGCTTTTTCCTCTTATGATCTTCCTAAATCCCTGCTTTTCAACTCCACATTTGGAATGCTCTCTAGTTCAACAGTCACCATTTCTGGGTTCCTGGCCTTTGCTGACTCTCTGAGAATTATCCTGAAATTCTTCACATACCTGATTCTGTCTGCCTCAGAAATTATATCCACTAGGAATGTGAAAGATTAACTCCCTGCTCCAGCATCAGAGCCCACCATGGACAGGAGCTGCTCTGAGCATCCGGGGCAGCTTTTATCCATGGCAGCCTTGGTGTGTTGTAGGCTGGGGCTGCTCCAGCTCATGTCCATGGCGAGCCCGGAGTGTCACAGGCAAGGGCTACTCTGAGTGTTGGGAGCACCCCTGTCTGCAGCAGGCCCGGTGAGTGTCAGTAAGGGGAAGCTCAGTAAGCTCTGGCAGGGGGGCGCTGCTCTAGCCCTGCCGTGGTGGGTGAGGCTGAGCGGGGAGCACCCCTCCCTTTAATTGGTTAACTGATTCAACTTCACATTTAACTGGTTAACAAATTAAATGGGATTTTACATCCCTAATATTCACCTCTGTCCAGTGTTCCTTACTGTTGCTACTAGTGTCCCTTTGTCACAGCTGATCCTATTTCAGTTGGTTTTCATCTGTATTATTCCAATTTGGAACTTTCCCTCTCAGGCACTGTGCCCCATATGCTTAAGTTGGAGTGAATAAACCACATGTTCTTGAACAATGTAAGTTATACTGACCTAAATGCAGGGATGTGGACACTGCTGTGTTAGCTGGAGTGCTTCTCCTGCCAACATAGCTACTGTTGATCGCAGGAACTGGAGTACAGGCAGTCCCCGAGTTACGCGGATCTGACTTACGTTGGATCCGCAGTTACGAACGGGGCCTTCCCTCTCCCTGGTCTCCAGCAGACCAGGGAGAGGAAGCAAAGCGGCGGAACACGCGGGCAGCGGACAGCCCAGACGGCTGTCAGTTGGCCGCGTGCTCCGCGGCTTTGCTCTGCTTTGCTCCCCGTCCCCCTGGTCTGCAGGCCAGGGGGATGGGGAGCAAAGCAGAGCAAAGCGGCGGAACATGCGGCCAGTTGACAGCCCAGACGCGTCTGGGCTGTCAGCTGGCTGCGTGCTCCGCCGCTTTGCTCTGCTCCCCGTCCCCCTGGTCTGCAGACCAGGGGGACGGGGAGCAAGGCGGCGGAACATGCGGGCAGCGGACAGCCCAGACGTGTCTGGGCTGTCTGCTGGCCGCGTGCTCCGCGGCTTTGCTCTGCTTTGCTCCCCAGCAGACCAGGGGGACGGGGAGCAGAGCAGAGCAAAGCCGCGGAGCACGCGGCCAGCAGACAGCCCAGACGCGTCTGCTGGAGACCAGGGAGAGGGAGGGCCCCGTTCATAACTGCGGATCCAACGTAAGTCGGATCCGCGTAACTCGGGGACTGCCTGTACTCCAGTTCCTGCGATCAACAGTAGCTATGTTGGCAGGAGAAGCACTCCAGCTAACACAGCAGTGTCCACATCCCTGCATTTAGGTCAGTATAACTTACATTGTTCAAGAACATGTGGTTTATTCACTCCAACTTAAGCATATGGGGCACAGTGCCTGAGAGGGAAAGTTCCAAATTGGAATAATACAGATGAAAACCAACTGCAGACCAGGGGGACGGGGAGCAAAGCAGAGCAAAGCCGCGGAGCATGCAGCCAGCAGACAGCCCAGACGCGTCTGGGCTGTCCGCTGCCTGCGTGTTCCGCCGCTTTGCTCCCCGTCCCCCTGGTCTGCAGACCAGTGGGACGGGGAGCAAGGCAGAGCAAAGCCACAGAGCCTGAGGTCAGCAGGATAGCCACAGCGCGTCTGGGCTGTCCCGCTGCCCCTGTGCTCCGTGGCTTTGCTCCGGACGCCTGTGGTACAGCAGCTGGGGCGCTGCCGGTTGGTCCCGTAGTGCCGCTCTGGGCCCCACTGGACCAACCTGGCAGCACCCCAGCTGCTCTGCCCCAGGCGTCCTGATTCAGCCACTGCTGGTCAGTTTCAGCAGTGGCTGAATTAGGACGCCTGGGGCAGAGCAGCTTGGGTGCTGCTGTGTTGGTCCAGTAGCGCCGAGGAGAGGCGGCGCTACTGGACCAACCCAGCAGCACCCCAGCTGCTCTGCCCCAGGTGTCCCCAAGTCAGCCGCTGCTGAAACTGACCAGTGGCTGACTACAGGAAGCCCCTGCCCTGGGCTTGCTGGAATCAGCCACTGATCAGTTTCAGCAGCAGCTGAATCTGGACGCCAGTTCCGACTTACATACAGATTCAACTTAAGAACAAACCTACAGTCCCTATCTTGTACGTAACCCAGGGACTGCCTGTAATCAAGTTGATAGGAGATAAACTCGTTACCCTATCAGTTTAATTTCAGCAGCAAATTACTAGTTAATGTTTATGTTGATTTCTGTGCATAAAGTTACTCACATGGATTTGTAGAATCAGAGCCCATGTGTATAAGTTTTATAGATTTATTTACAGATAAAAATATTTTCTGTTTGCATATGTAGAGGGGTTATTTTTTCCCCTGCAAACACAAGCATAATAGATGACTGTTTTAGATACAGCTAATAGATCTCTGAACAGACTACATCTTTTTCTATAAAGGATTCTTATGTCCCTCAACTTAGTATTACCATTGACATAGAATATAAGTATTCACTTCTTAAGAAATTTGAGAGGGAGTAGTGTTACTACTTTTATTTAACTATGACTTTTCTGTGTTTAAATTTTACAGCCCTGCTTTGCTTTTGGTGTCTGTGCTTGGATCTTTGGTTGTGATTATAGCATTAACCCTGTACAGACATCAGCATCCTGTTAATTTATACCTGCTCTTTGGATTCGTAAGTATCCCTATAATCTCATTCTTTACATGCTCAGTGTAAATGTTATTTGGAAGCAACTTTTTAAAACCAATCAGCGGTGTCTAATTTATTTCATTGTACCTTTTTGGGGGGTGTAATATAAAATTCTCAGTCCTTCAGAATTTTTGTATGCTCTGGCTGCACTTAGTTCCCTGGTATCTTTCATTCAGTCATTTGCAAATTTCCTTATGGAAAGAATACATCATATTGGGCTTTAAATAGGCGTCAGCAAAGTTTGTTTTGTTTTAATATCTCCCTTGACTTTAAGGACATTTTTATTGTCTATAATAGTAGTGGGAAACTTGTGGCCCATTAGGGCAGTGTTTCCCAATTTTATTTGGCCACGGAACCCTTTTCAACTAGAAAGAATTTTGCGGAACCTCTGACTGACTGCGCACGCAGCGCTGAGTAGTCGCATCATCGTCCCACTCTGGCTAAGCTGGCATTACCCAGGGACACTTATCGTGGCGCAAACAAATTAAAATTGTTTTCAATAAAATTCAAAAATGAATGAAAATTCCATTCCATTACAATAATTCAGGTTGTAATGGAATTTTCTCACTGAACCCCTGTTTTCACTTTGCGGAACCCATGGGTTCCGTAGAACACCATTTGGGAAACACTGCATTAGGGTAAGACACCTGCAGGCTGTAAGGCAGTTTGTCCGTGATCTCCAGCCTTTTTAAGCATGAGATCACTCTTTGAATTTAAGTGCAATCCAAGATCTACCTCAAATCCAAATACCCTTGCCCTGCCTCCTTTGTGCCCCCTTTCCGAGGCCTCACCCCTGCTCACTCCATCCTCCCTCACTTTCACCAGGTTGGGGCATAGGGTTAGGGTGCAGACTCTGGTCTTGGATTAAGGGATCTGGAGTGTGAGAGGGTCTCTGAGCTGAGCTTGTGGCAGGCAATTGGAGTTCCAGAGGGGGTTCTAGGTGCAGGCTCTGGGAGGGTGTTTGGATGCAGGGGTGCTTGAGGTGCAAGAGGGGGTTCATAACTGGGGTAGGGCTTCAGGATGTGGGCTCCAACTGGGCACTTCTTACCTCAAGCTACTCCTGGTTGGTGGTGCAGTGGGGCTAAGGCAGGCTCACCCCTGCCCTGGCCCTGCTCCTCTCCCAAAAGCAGCTAGCAAACTCCCTCCATCCCAAGCCCTGTTGTTTCCCCTCTCTGCTCTGTGGAGATAGGATACCATGTGGGAGGATACCTTGACATCAGTGCTCCTCTTCTCCCTCCGCTGTCCTGCACAGCAAGCAGGAGGCCTGGGGATTGGGGGAGGCATTGCCAAGGCAAAGGAGATGTGCAGCAGTAGCGGGGAGAGGCAGTTGAAGTGCTTGCACTTGATAACCTCTTGGCCAAACCAGTCAGGATCACCTGTCAGCAGTTCCAAGATCTACTGGTTGGTGACCGCTGGTTTATGTTAAACCTCTGCAGGCAAAGCCCCCCTGCAGCTCCCAGTGGATTTCTCGGTGGATTGATAAGGTGCTGAATAAGATACACAGGACTCAAGGAAATTTCTGTGTTACCAAACGTACCAAACTTAAACAGTTGATAACTGTGGTCAAGCACAGTTACTGAAAGGGACTAATAGCAGCTTCCAGTGCAGAAGATTAAACTATCTATTTTCTCCTTGGTGATGAGTTTTTTTAACATGTTTCCAATCCAAAGAGCATATGAACGATCTAGTCTCAAATCTGGATCACCTTCAGGATAGTATATAACTATCAGTCTGCACATATGTAGAATTTTGTAGTTATCACAGTTACTCTGACTGTCTAAGGCAGGAATTTTCAAAGTTGGGTCACGGACCTGCCTGGGTAAGCTGTTGGTGAACCACAAGATGCTTTGTTTATCTAAGCATCAATAGGCACAGAGCCTCATAGCTCACATTGGCATGGACTACACCACTTCATGCAGCTCCCCTTGTCTGGAAATGGTGAAACAAAGCCAATGGGAGCTATGAGGCTCTGTACCTTTGGACGCTTAGATAAACAAAGTGTCTTGTGGCCCACCAATGGCATACCCAGGTGAGCCCGCAACCCAACTTTGAAAACTACTGGTCTAAAGTGGGGATGTAAGCGACTAGTTGATTATCTGATAAGCATAAGCTTATCCGATAGTCAACTAGTGATGTGACTAGTCGCTTCCCCTCCCTTGCTGCCTCTATCAGAGAGAGGCAGCAAGGATGGGGGAGGGGGAGCTGGTTCTGGGGGGGAGCTGGCTTAAAAGCCGGTTCCCCACAGCGCAATCTCCATGGAGGGTAAGGCAGGTAGAGGCACAGCAGAAAACAGTGCAAGCGGAGACTGAAGCAGTATCGGCTCGTGCTGCTTCTGCTGCAATTCTGCTTTTGAAATGTACAGAAGCCCCACTACCCCACTGAGAGTACAGGGCCAGTGAGGGAACTCCCCTGCTGGCCCCGCACTCCCTGAGGGGCTCTGCTTTTGAACTGTAGCAAGAGCTACAGTCCTAGGAGGCAGTATTCCATTGGAGAGTCAGTGCAGCCTAGCTTCCATCTGCTGTGCAGCTCTGCCCTATCAGAAATGGGGGTTGGACCTGTGGTACATAATTCACTGTGTCCTCGGTGCCTCATGTGTTTGGATGGGAGCTATGCTTCCTCAAAAAACTGGATACATGGTTGCTCCCCCCCCCCCCCCCCACCCCCTGCAGCTTCCCTGTCTTTTTTGGCAGGGATTCAAAGGAATTCTGCAGGGACGGTGGGGGAGCATTTTCTGCAGATGCACAGTACCACAGAATTCCCCCAAGATAAACATGATAAAAACAGGCAAGGTGCTGTTCTGAAAGTAAATTTTTCCCTCATGGTGTCTAATGAATATTAAAACTAAGAAAAATTCCAAGTTTTGTTTCAGTCCTGTGCCAATACACAGTAGTGGATTTGTTTTCAAGCTGGTTGGTCGAGGGAAAGGAATTAAGGACACAAGTTACTTCCCTCCCATAGTCCTAAATATCCCAGGGAAAGTATTTTAATACTGAAAAATATAGAGTGAAACTGAAAACAGTTCAATTATAATAACCATTCCAAGAAACCTACCTACTTTTTTATTGTTGTTTAAGGGAAACGTGTTACGCACATTACTTAAAACGGTCACGTACCATATATGTAGATGGGCTGTAAAATGCTCTCTTTTGGATAAACAAGAAGTCGTCCTGTGGCACTTTAAAGGCTAAAAGATTTATTAGAGCATAACCCACTTAATTAAGAGGGGTGGGTTTTACCCATGAAAGCTTATGCCCTAATACATTTGTTAGTCTATAAGATGCCACAGGACTCCTTGTTGCTTTTGCATATACACACTAATACAGCTACCCTTCTGAGACTTCTCTTCTGGATAGTAAAACACATGGTAGTTTCCTTTTTTTGAGAGAGAGAGCGCGCGCTTTCCATTTTAAAACTGGAAGTATTTTAACAAACATGTTTTTATAGCACATGATACATTCTGCATATAGTAAAAGATTATGTAGCAAAATTCAGGTTGAACCTCTCTAGTTTGGGACTCTCAGGACCTGACCAGTGTCAAATCAAAGAATTTGCCAACAATGGGAGGTCAATATTATCTAGCAGTATTACCAACTCTTTCACTGCTTACTGGGCTCTTAGAAGACATTTAGGAGTAAATTAGAGCTAAATAACAAAACAGAACACAGAGCCAGGACTGGTGGTTGCAAACAAACTTTATGGGACCACAAGAAACTAGGCCACACTCATGATAGGTGGACATCCAGCTAACTAAAAGCATACTGGGCCATGGAGATCGCTGGACCAAAGAGTGCCAGACTAGAGAGGTTCAACTTGTACTTAAACTACAAACTGGCAAATGTGTAGTGTTTCCATATGAATACTTTTAGTTTGTTTTTTTTTCTATTTCTTCTCATAGACCCTTTTGGAAGCGTTGACTGTTGCTATTACAGGTAAACGCTAGTCATTTTAATATTGCCGTTGGTTTCAGATAGAAATAGCAAAAAGAAATGTAAACATTGTACCCATTGCTGTTTAAAGCTGACAAACGTGAACTGGCTAGTGACGGAGTGCTTATTTTGGGTTTGCACACAACTTCAATACCTGTAGCAAAGTCATGGGAGCAGGAGGAGGAAATCAAATTTTAATAGGAAGAAGGAATGACTTGGGAAAAATAGATGTTTTAATTACGCTTTGGACTCCTGTGACTTGACTGTTAGATAGTAGGAGAAAAGATACCACTTTACCATTTCAAGAATGGTCTGAAAATGTTCTTAGCATAGGTGCAAAAGATTCAAGGTGTTCATTTAAGAAAGCTAACCCTATACAAAATGTGAAGAACCCACAAATGTAAAAGTATATGGTACATGTGCACTGTATATATCTGTCGCAAGATTGTTTGGTCAAATCTAAACATCTGTCACTTTGACAATCTATAAATACAAAAACCTCATCACAATGTTTAAGCATTTATTAAATAAAAAACACAGTTTTGTTATATTCAAAGCATACTATTTTTAAATGGTGATTTTCTTTTTTCTGTTTACAGTGTCACTTTATGATGTATCAGTTGTCTTACAAGCTTTTATTCTGACGACTGCTGTGTTTCTTGGATTGACTATGTATACTTTGCAGTCCAAGAGAGATTTCAGCAAATTTGGAGCTGGGTAGGTACCTTATGAAACTATTAAAAAAGCATAAGTATTACAGTTACAGGAATAAAAGTCAGGCCTACAGAAAGCTGAATTGTGTAATTGACTTAAGTGAATGTTATTGGCAGGGCTCGACAAATTATGGAAAACCCTATTTGCCAGACAAAAAAGGGACTCGCCACCCCCCCCCCCCGTGTTTTTTTAATGGCATAAATTCCTAATAAGAATAAGAACAGAAATTACTAATAAGTTATTAATAAATATCAGCCAAGTTATTAATAAATATCTTATAAACCTCTACCTTTTCCCTCTGCTGCCATGTCTCCTCCCCTTGCTCCATCAGCTCCCCTGGTGCCTGCTGCTCCCCAACCCCTCACCCTCCTCTGCTGTCCTGACTCTTGCCATTCTCGTTGCCCTCAGCCTTCCTGAGACCTGCCCCCTTCCACCAGCCCTTCTCTCCCCCCTGTGTCCATTCCTCCAGTAGCACCACTCTGATCATGTGAGCTACCCCTTCTCATCCCCTCTCCTAACACCTCCCTCTACACACCTGCCCTGCCTCTCTCCTCTGGTGCTGGTCCCTCCCCTCCCTTCTGCTTCACCCCCAGAATCCTCTGGCACCTGCTCCCTCCTGGTGCCTCCCCCTTCCCTTACTGCCCCTGCCCCCTTTGTCCTCTTTTTCCCTGATACCCACACCCTCACCACCCTCTGCCCCCATTTCCCTCATGCCCCTGTGCCCTCACACATGCCTTGCTCCATCCCTGCCTTCCTCATGCCCACCCCTTCTTTCAAGCCTTCTCCCAGCACCTCCCCTTCCCCCCTCTAGCCTCCAATGCCCTTACCGTCTCCTCTCCCGGCATCATCCTGTCCCCCCTCCTGCTGACACCTCCCCTCCTGCCCTTTTCCTCATTGTCTGTGCTTGACCCCCTGGCATTTCTCTCTCCTGCACCCCTGTCCCTTGGTGCCTTCTCCTTTCTTCTTCTTCTTCTCCTGACCTCCTCCCCTCCCCTCCGCTTCCCTCTTCTCAGCACAAGCCCCTTCCCCTCCGCTACCTGGCTTCTGCCTTCCACTTTGCGGGGTTGCCGGAGCCTTTTTGAATCCGGTGGTCGCTAGCTGCGACGTCAGGACACCACGTCATGCCAGCCCATCTGCCGGCATCCCGCCCTCTGCACAGAGGCAGCCCGGCACTGGGAATCACCGCACTTCCCCCTTCCCAATGGCGCTCTGCTCCTCTACCAGCCGATAGATTGGATGGGGTCATGCCGCCCGTAGTGCGGGCATCGGCCAGCCCATCACCATGGCCCACTGGGCCAGTCTGCCCCTGCACTCGCCAGCTGGTAAAATCTACTCACCGCGGGCGAGTGTATTTGTCGAGCCCTGGTTATTGGTGTTGTGAGTTTTGTTTTTTGTTATTATATAGGCCCCTCCTTTAGCACATAGTTTATTTTGTAGTTGTGCTATTTGTCAACAAATATACAAATTCGAGTATTAGCATTACACAAACAAATGATTTATTCATATTTTACACTGAACTATCGAGAACTTTCAAACAGTAAATCATTAACAATAGTTTTCATTAATACCTACAGTAGAGAAATTTGATGTTATGGTTGGCATCTTAGAAGTGAGTGGATGGGTGGTGGAGTTTGAGTGTGTTTCAATGTATTGGCAAAAAAACAGAGTATTTAAGGTGTTTTTCTGTGGGATGAACAAATTTGAAGAAAATTTTGAAAAATGCTGATATCTAAAACACAAATGCCTTTTTCTCCCCCAGGCTGTTTGCTTGCTTGTGGATTTTGATCCTCTCCAGTATCTTGAGGGTAAGATATTATATTGTGTTCAGGTCTAGAAGTAATTGTTTGAAATAAGTTACTAAAACAATATTCTTGACACCTAATTATGCTTTTTAAAACAATACAGTTGTTAGAATAGGACATGTTTGAGATCCTTTAGAGAGTGAAATCTATACAAATCTTGGAATGGAATTATCAAAAGTACCAAAGTGACTTAGGATCATCAGTCCCATTTTCAATACATCTTCACTTTCAATGGCACTCCTAAGTAACTATGGTACTGTTGATAATTGTATCTTTGATCTGTAATAAGACAATATATCATAGTGTCTCCAACTAGTTAACTATAAGGGGAAACACTACAAGTTAATATAGTAATGATGAATTATTTGTAATTAAACTGTTAAAGTGTAATGCTCAGTCAGAAATTTGTAGAAATCTTTCATATTGTAAGATTAAAAGCAATAGGTATTTACTGATGCAATCTATGATTGTTATTTGTGAGGGTTATGTTGTAATTTTTTTACTACAGTTTTCTAATTGAACCAGGCAAACTGGCTGAAACTGTAGTAAAGTTGACTGAAACTGTCAGTCAAATAGATGAAAATAATTGGTTGGGTGGGAAAGTCAACATGTTTTTTTGAAAAGGGAAATCATGCCTCACTAGGGATGTGAAGGATTAGTTGACTAGTCACACACTCCACCCCTTTTTTGCCTCTATCAGAAAGAGGCAGCAAGAGGAGGAAAGGATGGGGTACTTCAAAGCGGCAGTGCTGCATGGAGCCTGGGGCAAGATGCAGGACTCCACATGGCACTGCTGCTTTGAACATAGCTGTGGGAGCCCAGAGTCAGCTCCTTGGAGCATTTCAAAGTGGCAGCACCGCACAGAGCCTGAGGTGAGCGGGGAGTCCCCAGCTGACTCCAGGCTCCACATGGTGCTTTTGCCTTTAAAAGTGTATCAACAGTCCTAGGGCTGTTGCTATGCTTCAAAGGCGGAGGTGTCCTGTCGATGCAAAATGCATCAACTATTCGATTAAACAGTTACCTGAAATTTAACATCCCTATACTTCACCAATCTATTAGAATTCCTTGAGGGGGGTCAACAGGGATGTGAACAAGGGGGATCCAGTACCTAGTCTACTGGATATACAGTGTACCTAGATTTCCAGAAAGCTTTGACAATGTCCCGCACCAAAGGCTCTTCAGTAAAGTAAGTTGTCATGGGATGAGAGGGAAGGGCCTCTCATGGATTAGTAACTGGTTAAAAGATACAATACAATACAAAGGGTAGACATAAATGGTCAGTTTTCTGAATGGGGAGAATTTACTAGTGGTGTTCCCCAGGGATCTGTATTGGGACCAACATACATGAAATGGAGAAAGGGATAAAAGGTGGCAAAATTTGCAGATGATACAAAATTGCTCAATGTAGTTAAGTCCTGTAAAGAGCTTCAAAAAGGAGTGGGCAATTAAAGTTCAATGAAATTCGCTGTTGATAAATGCAAAGTAATGCACATTGTAAAGCATCATCCCAACCATACATATAAAATGATGAAGTCTAAATTAGCTGTTGCCATTTGAGAGAGATCTTGGAGGTATGGTGGATAGTTCTCTGAGTACATCTATTCAGTGTGCAGCTGCAGGCAAAAAAAGCAAACCATGTGACTCACTACAAAAGAGATACATAATAAGACAGAGAATATTTTATTGCCTCTATATAAAACCATGGCACATCTGCATCTTGAATACTGAGTGCAGGTGTGATCGCTTCATCTAAAAAAAGATACATTGAAGTGGTTCAGAAAATGGCAACAAAAAAATGATCTGGGGTATGGAACAACTGCCTTTTGAGGCAAGATTAATAAGCATGGGACTTTTCAGCTCAGAAAAGAGACAACTAAGCACCATGGTCTTATTCTTGAGTTTTAAGGACTGCTAAAGCAGAATGCTTAGTTCCTTTTTTATGGGCAGTACTTTGTGCCTTCAACAGCAGTTTAGGCCTTTATCTTGCAAACACTTCTGTACGTGCTTAACTTCACTACCATAAATAGTTTTACTAAATCAGTATTATATGTGTAAATATATTGAATTTTGAAGTAGATAATATCTAATCCACTTATCTCACAAGAATGGTGACACTCACCTAAAACTTCAGTGGTGGGGATGTTAATTTGAGAGGGGAAAACAGAAGTGTAGAATTTCTTCTACTACTACTGGCTTTTAGCAATATGTATATTCCTGTTGAAGGGCAAAATCAGGGCTGCCAACATAGGGGAAGGGGGCAGTTGCTGTGGGTGATTTAAAGGACCCAGGGCTCCAGGCTCATTAAGTCACCATCGGAGCCCCTGTGATGTGGTCTGGGTGGTCCTGAGGGTTAGCTGCACCTCTTCTGGGGAACTTGAAGCTGAGGCCTTTCTCCTTCCCCCCACATTGCCCAAGACCTGGTGAAGACTGTCACCAGCCCTGGGCAAAATATTTACGATTGTCTAACTGTAGTTCTGTTTTAATACTGAAGTGCCTTTATATAAGAAATTTCAACTTACAAATGTTTTTCCTTCTCGCATTATCATTTTGTTATAGTTGTTTTTCTATAGTGAGACAATAGAGCTGTTGTTTGCTGCTGTGGGAGCGCTGCTGTTCTGTGGATTTATCATCTATGACACTCATTTGCTGATGCACCGACTGTCCCCTGAAGAGTATATATTGGCTGCCATCAATCTCTACTTAGATATCATCAATCTGTTCCTACATTTGCTGCGCCTTCTAGAAGCATTAAATAAAAAATAATTCTAAGTTGTCCATAATGAAACACCATCATAAATAGTAAAATTTGATGTATAGAAGGTTGTGTCTAAATAGAGTTGGTTTTGATGATGTACAAACTACATTATATTTTTGAGAATAAATCATACTATTTTCCACTGCATGGTTCCTGACACTTTTTCTTGAAAATAAAATAGTTTTATGTAACTGATGTATTTCTGTTCAAAATACATATTTTTACTTTAATTGCAAGATGCAGTCATTTGTTACTTTTGTAAAAGGCTTCCTTTTTCCCAAAGTAGCTTTTGATGAAAACGCTTGTCACCTTCTGATAGCTCTAATATGTACTGTCAGAAAATCCAATCATTTTATTTCTGCTATCCTATAATTTTGCAGATGATTAATCTGTCTGGATAGTATAACATTGTCTCTTCATTTTGTTGTTGTATAGTGATGTTTTACATTAGTTAAAATTCTATAATTCTAAAAACTTATATTAATGGGATCTTGATTTAACAGACTTGGAATTATTAACCAGTATAATGTAACTACACTTCTTTGAAATGATTTTAATCTACTTTGATTTAGAGCTATGTGATTATTTTATTAGCAAGGAAAAGTATATAAAGAACAATGCAAAGCGCTAGTGCTCAATTATGTATTATCTTTCATCTGTTGATTAACATTAATGCCATTAAAAGAGGGAATGTAGTTTGTGTATAAAAATGTTGAATCAGTATTGAATAATAAATATGTATGCAGTATAATTGGAAAAATCTTAATCCTAAAATGTGTTCATCTAGCTGTATGGATTTGAGAGCTCCAAAGATTAGAGCGAACTATACATGTAAACTATTGCTTAGCAGCAACATTTGTTACTTGGAAGACCTTGATTCTGGTATGAATGTGGATTCTATTTTCTAGAAATGTTGGAAATACCAGTGAGGACAAAATAAAGGGAAGCAAAGTGAAACTTATTTTTCGCAATAAAGAACTGGAATAGTTTAAGATCAGGTATGGTTTTGGGTTACTGAGATGTTGGTAAAGGAAGACTATAAATAAATGTGCTACCTGTTTGTACTTTGAACTGTATGAAGAAATATAATAAATTTTAAATGCTGGGTAATATGGACAGATCTCAATCTCTGAAGTTACTTTTATATTGTGTGTTTACTGTTATTTTTATCTAGAAAATAGTACTTTATTTTTCCTCAGGTTTATCAGCAAATAAAATGTTTGTGTTTAATTATTTAGTATTGAAATATGATCAATCATTAAACAAAAGACTAACTTTGCTATCCTGCAGTATAGTTATGTATGTTTATTCACTTCGTCATGCTCTCAGAGTACAGGCAGTCCCCGACTTACACGGATCCGACTTATGTTGGATCCGCAGTTACGAACGGGGCTGCCCCGGAGTACACGGACTGCGGGACCTCACGGTCCCGCCGCCCGTGTACTCCGGGTGAGAAAAGCTGCTCCGCGTCTCCCTGGTCTGCAGACCAGGAAGACGAGGGGCTCAGGCAGCGGGGCAGCCCAGGCGCCCCGTGGCTGTCCTGCTGCCGGCGTCCTCAGAGGCTTTGCTCCCAGTCTCCCTGGTCTGCTGGTCTCCAGCAGACCAGGGAGACTGGGAGCAAAGCCGCGGAGGACCCAGGCAGCGGGACCGCGGTGCGTCTCGGTCCGCCGCCTGTGTCTTCCTGGTCTTCTGGGGTGGGGGGGGAGCGGGCGCAGCTAGTACCCCCCCCCCCCCCCCAGCAGACTAGGCTTTTCTCCGGACGCCTGTGGCAGAGCAGCTGGGGCGCTGCCGGTTGGTCCCGCAGCGCCGCTCTGGGCACTACTGGACCAACCCAGCAGCACCCCAGCTGCTCTGCCCCAGGCATCCTGATTTAGCCGCTGCTGAAACTGACCAGCACTGACTACAGGAAGCCCGAGGCAGAGTTGCTCTGCCCTGGGCTTCCTGGAATCAGCTGCTGATCAGTTTCAGCAGCAGCTGACTTGGGGATGCTTGGGGTTCTTAAGTTGAATCTGTATGTAAGTCAGAACTGGCGGTCAGTTTCAGCAGCGGCTGAATCTGGATGCCAGTTCCGACTTACATACAGATTCAACTTAAGGACAAACCTACAGTCCTTATCTTGTACGTAACCTGGGGACTGCCTGTATGTCTACACTACGGGATAAACTTGAATGAAGAGACACAACTTCAGCTACATTAATTGCATAGCTGAAGTCAAAGTACCTTAACTTTACTTTTGGCACTGTCCACACTGCAGGAAGTCCAAGGGAGAACATTCTTCCTTTTATTTTTCTTACTTCTTGTAGAATCACGACTACCAGTATCAAGCGGAGTGGTCATCTCAGTTTGAATTAGTGTGTCTTCACTAGTCCTGCTAATTTGAACCCTGAAAGATCAATAGCTTCAATCTTCTCAGTAGTGTAGACATACCCTTAATTATTTTTAACCTGATGTTGGGCTTTTTACTACATATTTTTCAAATTAGTTTCTAAGGCAGTAGCTTGGGTCATGCTCTGTGCTGTTCCTGGGCAAAGTTTCTAGTCAGTGCCTTGCAGTCAGGTAACCCTGTGCCTAACTTGGCCTCTGCAGAACCAGGGGTAGCATGAAAAACTTAAAAAACAACTAATAGTCTAGCCCAGGAAAGCTCATGACACCAACTACATGTTTTGTTAGTCTCTAAGGTGCTGCTAGACTATTGGGTTTTTTAAGTTTTTTTCAGTTACAGACTAACTTGGCTACCCCTCTGAAGACCCAAGGCCAGCCGAGATCTGGATGCAAGGCTGCAGTGGCTGCCCAGCAGCTCCCTGGGAGCCTGAGCCTGTGGAGGGCTCAATAGCCCAGCCTGGGGCCCATTGTTCCCTAGGGGCAGAATGTTGCGCGCGCACTTCCTTTCGCAGGAGAGGCGTTTGCTGCAGCTTTCCCCCCCCCCCCCCCCCCCCCCGCAGTTCCGTCTTGCCCTGAACTGGTTAACTCAGGGTGGCAGGGGCTGCCAGGCTCCGCCCTCTGCACGCGTCTCTACGGGTTCCAGCGCTACTGGCCCGACCCGGAGGTCTGCGCGTGCGCAGAAGCACCGGAAGACAAGCAGTGTTGCAACTGAAAGTCGGGCGCGTGGAGGAGCCAGCTCTGCGCAACTCTCGGGGTGAGTGGATTATGGAGCGCGCGCGGCTCCCGCTGGCCACCTGTCGCCGCGTGCTCGGCCGGGACCTTGGGCGGGCGGGCGGGAAGAGTGTGAATGGCCCCACTGAGCGCGGCGGGGCGGTTCTGGCCTCGTCCGCCCCCGCGCGGGCCACGCTCCTGCCCGGAGAGGTTCGGCTGGGCGGGGTCAGCTCCGGCCGTGGCCAGCGGGGGAGTGGGGCAACCTGGCGCCCGCCCGCCCGCCTCTCCGCGCGGCGCCCCGCAGGCCGGGCGGGCTACCTGTGCGGTGGCCGGTTCCGGAAGGTCAGTGGTTGGGTTTCTGGCCCCCTCTCGCAGCGAGCCGAGCCATGGCGAAAAGCTTGAGGAGCAAATGGAAGAGGAAGATGCGAGCCGAGAAGAGGCAGAAGAACGCGCCCAAGGAGCTCAGCCGCTTGAAGAGCATCCTGAAAGCAAACGCCGACGTGGTGATGGCGGAGGTTAAAGAAATAGCGACAGTGGTTACCCCCGAGAGCGCCCCGGATCAAGGGGGTGAGTTTGATTTTAATGGTGCGGTGTTATTTAGGTGCTCTGGAGGAAAATACACTCCAGGGGCTGAAATGTACAGGGTTCCTGGCTGGTACCCCCCTCCAGCCCTTCCACAGACTCCCTGTGTGCCACCCTCCCTTCTCTCTTTTGTGGACTCCTTTGAAACCACTTCTTCTCTTGTGATCTTCCCCCTTCACCGCTTTTCTGGGTTTCAAGCCTGGAATTGAGTAGCATGGGGAATTTCCTTAAAATAGGGTTACCATATTTGAAATTTCAAAAAAGAGGGCACCCCTGAGCAGGCACGTATCTATATCAGCATCTACAAACTCACTGTTATATTATTTGCTATATATGTGTGAGCTGGTAGATACTGATACAGATACACTCCCTCTCAGGGGTGTCCTCTTTTTTGAAAGTTCATCTGTATCAGTATCTACCAGCTCACACATATATAGCAAATAATACAACAGTGATATGGTAGATGCTGATATAGATACATGCCTGCTCAGGGGTGTCCTCTTTTTTGAAAGTTCAAATATGGTAACCCCACTTTAAAAAACCCAAATAAACTTGATTTTCACTCTAGTTGGTTCCAGTGGCCCTTTATTTCACCCATCAAAATTAGAGAAAAGACAGCACCCGTCGTCATAGCTCTGAACTTTAATATTCATTCATATTTTTTTATTCTAACAAAAGTGTTCATTTACTAGGTTCTGCTCCTAAATTCACTGGGTTTGCACATTCTCTCCCCTGTCCAGGAACTAGTTCCTGCTCTCAGCAACTGATACTTGGCTTGGGGAAGAGCATCTGTCCACAGTGAACACTACAGATTCTTTTGCCATGGCAAACAGCGTTATTTGGAAGGGATCATCCTATTTTCATTTTTGGGGGAGAACAAAACATCTCTTATGGAAACTGCAGATAATATTAATATAGAAACTAAAACTTTGTGGGATGTGTGAAAAAGGATTATTATTTTGGTTACTGTTTGTAAATCTAGTGTTTCTAAGTACAGGTTGAACATCTCTAGTCGAGCACTCTCATGATCTGATAGGTGTTGAGCCATGGGAAGTCAGTATTGTCTAGCAGCATTACCAACATTTCCACTGCTTACTGGCTTAGAAGACATGTAGGGCTAAATAACAGCACAGCACACTGAGAGCTAGGACTGGTGGCTATAAACAGACTTTATGGGACTGTGGGGAAACTTGGCCAAACCCATGAGGAATGGTTATCCTACTAACTGAACTCATGCCAGGCCATGGATTTTGCCAGACTAGAGAGGTTCAATCTGCATTCTATGAGAAGCTGATTCAGATGTTGATTTTTTTTTTGTAAATGCTCTTCTTTTTTCAGATGAAGTTAAGATGGAGACACAGGTTAAAAGAAACAAAAAGAATCTTTTAGACCAAAATGGACAATACCCAGTATGGATGAATCCCAGACAGAGGAAGAAACTTAAGGCAAAACGGGTTAAAGGGAAAAACAAACCCAAGATGGCCAAAGGATTAGCATGGTAGCTATGAAGAAATTTGAATGTTGGAAAAAAGATTATATAGACAATGGAGACTACCAAAGATTAAGAGTATTTGATCAGGTTGGGTCCCAGCTACTAAGTGTAAATTATCAGTAAGTCTGGAGACTGTTAGATCAGAAATTGATAAGAGACATTAATTTGATATCTATTTAATTTTAAAAGAAAATAGTTTCACCTGCTTGTGACCAGTATTTGTAGTTATGCATTTTTAAAATATTATTCTGACTTCTTGCTGTGTTGGCCTTGAACATAGAAACAACTGGAGAAACATGGAATCACTTATGTACAAAGGAAAACATGTTTAATTTTTCCTGTAATTTTACTGAAGTTGTTTTAATATTGAAATATTAAATTATGAAAGCATATTATGTGGCTTTTAATAGAAAACTATAAACTGAAATTCGCTTAAAAAAAGACTATACATTAAATCATCTAAAGCCCAACACCAATAAAAATGTTGCTGGTGATTTAAAAAAAAAATTCCAATAGAAATGGTTATTAAGGAACGGCATTACAGTATTTGCAATTCATTACAGCTCTGAGACAAAATAGAGTTAATGGATTTTCATTGTCCATCTGAGAGATTTCAAAGGCACATTTTCCTGAACAGTTGTAATATAGGTAAATAAACACATTGGCAATACATGTGACTTAAGAAAAAGAAAAAAAAAGTAGATGCCCTTAATTTGGTGTTCCTGTATCATACTTCACAGAGTAGACACAAGAGCCAAGTGTTGTGTGATAACAGAGCAAAAGCTGTTTTCATCCAGCTACATATTAATTACAGTATAACATTTCAGTTATTAATTCACAGTAATATATAATGACAATTTTGAGTGTTATTCTTTACCTTTTATATTAAAAAAAAAAAAGCTCTTGCTTCAAAAATGGATATAATTAGGATCCCACTCATACAATATGATGCCCACTGAAGGATCTTTTGCCCACAGATCCACATTTGTGTAAAGTATATTGCTAGACTGAGACCTAAGTATTTTGATTACCCAATGGTTATGCATTGGTATATGTAATTACATGGTAATCTTGCAATACAAAGGAAATAAGATTCATGCTTTTAAAAATAAAGATATCCACTTAGAGTAGTACAGTATGCTAAAAACAAATAAATGTTGGACATTTTGGGTATAGTCATAAAATTAAAATGTTTTAGGTTTTTAAGACTATTTTTTTAATTAATTAATTTTGGAAGGACTAATCTATTTTTTTTCATTGCTCACATAAAATCAAGTGAGAATGTACCTGCAATATAGAACACTAAATGCATAGATGTTGTTAGGAGGCAGAAGGTGAATGTCTATTTGAACATTATATTTGGGTCTGTTTCCTATAATGAGATTTCAGACTTGTTCTGGTTACTTAAGTAAATTGTTATAAGATTACCAAGTATTGTACAGTTAATATATATTGGCATTTGTACTTTGAAAATGTATTCATCTATGTATTTCATTACAGCTGTCATACTGCAAAACAGAAAATGCCACATGTATTTCAATATCAAATGTGAAAAGCCTTTTACATTTGAATTATCTTTAAATTAGCTAATAAAGAGAATATCCCGTCTTTAAAAAAATACACACAATTTACTGAGATTTTAAAAATGACAACCAGTTTGTATTTCTTCAATATTCATTCAATGGCCCACATTCTGTCTTGTATGTGTTCACCCCCACGAAGGTTTAAGGGTTTCTCAGCTGTAACTAAAGACAGAATATGGCTGTTTTTAGGACCAGCAGAGGGGGCTCAAAGCTTTGCCTTGTTTTTATGCTCTTCCACGAAAAAAGAAAAGAGATGATAAAATCAGGGTAATTTCAAGCTCCAGTATGCCGGTCTTGAGAGAGAGGAATCAGTGATTGCCAACTGTTCCAGGTTGTATAGACACGTGATCCAGGTATGCCCTGGCACTCTCGATTTAATCTCTTCCCCATGTTCTACTTCAGCCTTTATTGATATCACTACAGGTAGGCATGAGCTGGAGCACTGAGCATTTTTCCAAGATTGAATGCTGTCTCAGGAAAATTGTCTTATTCTGAGGAGCATCAACAATGAATTGGGATGGGTCTGATGCCATATAACTTTATTTTGAATATACAGTCCACACCCCCTATGCTTTCTTGAACAGTTGTTTGTATGGCGAAGGTGTGAGAAGTCTAATTGCAATAAAGTGAAGGTTTGCTTATAGACTTTGTTTTTTCCTATTACATTCCAGCTCGGCTTCCCCCTTGATATTTTTATACCTACTGACTGTTGTTTCACTACCCCCCCATTTTTTCCTTTTCTCTTCCCCCCCGCTCCCCCCCCCCCATTTATTTTAGTTCTGCACATCCAACACTCTGGTCATCTGAAGAAGTGGGCTGTGCCCACGAAAGCTCATGATACCATCTACATGTTTTGTTAGTCTTTAAAGTAATACCAGGCTATTGTTTTTTAAGTTTATCTGGTACAGACTAACTTGGCTACCCCCTGAAGATTTATAATGTTATACTCTGTAAGTTGATGGAAAAAACTCAGTTCTTGTATCTGTTATAATTTTATTGTTCCTGGTTATGATCCCCCACACTGTACAAACACAACAAGCTATACAAGCTTACAAGCTAAGTGTTAAGACAAGACAATAGGCTACAAGAAATGATTTAAATAGTGTTGGCCAGTATGTTAGGCAATGTCTGTACAAGAACAGCCAGATGGTTATTAGGCTTTTTGTAAGCCTGGGAAAGAGGAGTTTTGAAGAACGATCAGTTAATTTTGTTACTGTTTATAGGAAACTCTTCTTAAGCATGAAGGGCTGTTTAGGAGAATGTACAATAGAAAGCAGGGTTTATCTTAAATATCTCTGTTCCAGAAAGGATTAGCGAACATTTTGATAGGTAGATGGTCTGATTGGAAAAAAATACTTTCATTGTAATTGACAAGTGTAGTGAGGCTCTCTCACATCAACCAAGTGGTAGTTTATGATTGCTTTTTTATCCAATTTATTTTTCCATAATTTTGAACATGTGAGTTTTGAAGTTGTTAGGATGTAGTTTCTATTTTATAACAGCACAAGAAAAGGATAAAGTAGAATTTTTAAAAAACGTATCTGAAATCCCCGGGCATTAGTTATCCTGACATTTCCTGCTACTGTAACCATTATACTGCAGCATAATATGTGCAGTATTAACAATTTCAGGGAACCAGAAAAAAGTAAGGAAATATGTTAGGTAACAATGAACTGAATTTATGTCTTTGTTCCAGCAGATGGGAAATTTTGAAATTTTATTTTTAATTCACTTTTGCACTTAAGTATCAATTATTTCTTGTCTGGGGAAAGGTAGTGAATAAATGGTCTGCCTAATAAATCTTTCCATCTCTAATGTTCTTAAGCACCTCATTACTGAATGATGTATTGAATGGTAAATATTGTATTGCTCTAAAAAAGAAAAAAAGTATAATCTCTGGATTGAAAATAGTGACAGTCTCTCACTCTCACTATTGTAAGGCTAGGGGAAGGGCAAAGGGTTTAGGGCCAGATTTTAGAAAGTATTTAGGTATCTAAAGATGCAGATAAGGGGTGGGTCTACACATCAGGGCTTAACTCAAAATAAGTATGCAAACTGAGCTACATCAATTGTGTAGCTTATTTCAAAATTGAAATTGGGAGCATCTTAACAGCACTTATTTTGAAATAGAGCATTCTTCCTCTGGCTTCCCTTACTCCTTGTACAATGAGGGTTATAGGAGTAAGAGAAGTCCTCTAACATAATAGTATTTTGACTTTTCAAAATAACTGCCGTCTTGTAGATGTGGACTAAGTTATTTCAAAATAAATTGCATTATTTTAAAATTGTGTTGCTGTGTAGATGTACCCAGGCATGCAGTGGGTTTCTCAAGAGCACTTATCCAAGTTAGGTGTCTTAGTGAGATTACATGGATTTAAGTGCCTGAATTACTTTGGTAAATTCTCACTAAGACTGTGTCTAGACTGGCAAGTTTTTCCGCAAAATCATTTGATTTTGCAGAAAAACTTGCCAGCTGTCTACACTGGCCGTTTGAATTCCCGCAAGAACACTGCCGATCTCATGTAAGATCGTCAGTGTTTTTGCAGAAATACTGTGCTGCTCCCATTCGGGCAAAAGCCTTCTTGTGCAAATCATTTGCTCAAGAGGGCCAGTGTAAACAGCACAGAACTGTTTTCCGCAGAAAAGCCCTGATCGTGAAAATGGCGATCGGGGCTTTTTTGCAGAAAACCGCGTCTAGCTTGGCCACGGACGCTTTTCCACAAAAAGTGCTTTTGCGGAAAAGCATCCTGCCAATCTAGACGTGCTTTTTCCGAAAATGCTTTTAATGGAAAGCATTTTCGGAAAATCATGCCAGTCTAGACGTAGCCTTAAGTGTTTAGGCATGAATATCTGACCCATAACCCTTGTGGCCAAGTATTGATTTTACTTCCAGTAATTTAGTTGGAGGTGGATTCATTAGAAGTTAATAAGGCCTGGTCTACACTACAGTGGGAGGTCAAATTAGGATATGCAACACTAGCTATGTAATTAAATGTAATTAATTGATTATCTTAAATCACATTTCTGTGCTGTCTGCACAGTAGGAGGTTGACATTAGCAAGTGTGTTGTTCAGCTTCCCTTACTCCTCGAAAGGAGCAGGAGTACTAGTGCCAACAGGGGCACCCTTTGAATTCAATTTAGCGGGTCTTTACTAGACCCACTAAGCTGAGCCCTGGAAGATTAACCATGGCGGTGTTGTTCTGCATAGTGTAGATGTTCCCTAAGAAAGAAATATAAACAACACCCCTTTCTGAAAATGTTTAAAGGTACCTTTTAGGAGACCTCCTAAGTAAAACAAAGTTGACATGTCTAATCCAAACCTCTTTTGAGATTTGACATGGAAAAATGTTACAACCTCTGACTTTTCAAACCATCATGGCACACAAACATTTTGTCAGATCACCTTTTGTGCATGTGTGTGAGACATTCAAAACGGGATTTATAATGGAAAGTATCTCACAATCTTAACTCTAAATTATAGTTTGGGGGAAATATGCAAATTTACTTTGCCTCAAATGCAACAACTGCAAAATTCCCCCGAGATGAAGATTCGTCTATTTGTAACTAAGGGGCTGTGTCTAGACTGGCATGATTTTGCGGAAATATTTTTAACGGAAAAGTTTTTCCGTTAAAAGTATTTCCGCAAAAGAGCATCTAGATTGGCACGGATGCTTTTGCGCAAAAGCATCTGTGCCCAGTATAGACGCGCTTTTGCACAAGAAAGCTCCGATGGCCATTTTAGCCGTCAGGCTTTCTTGCGCAAAAAATTAAGGTGCCTGTCCATACTGGCCTTGCGCAAGTATACTTGCGCAAGAGGGCTTATTCCTGAGCGGGAGCGTCAAAGTATTTGCGCAAGAAGCACTGAATTCTTACATTAGAACGTCAGTGCTCTTGTGCAAATTCAAGCGGCCAGTGTAGACAGCTGGCAAGTTTTTGCGCAAAATCTTGCCAGTCTAGATGCACCCAGGGTGTTTTTGTTGGAACTTTTAGTAGTGGAAGATAAATCATTTCTTGCAGGATTGCATGGTTTTTTTCCTCAAATAATATAAAAACAGAAATATGGGACAGAAAGAATTCTTTCTGGAATCCTTACCTCTTCCATCTTGAAGAAAGCATTACTGCAGGAGACTCAGTTGTTATACAAGAATCTCCTCTTCCCATGATTCTGGGTCATCAAAATGGTGACTTTCAGGTATTCCTAACAAAAATCAGTAGGTTTATGCAATATATGAGATTTGCAGATGGAAGTAAATGATGATGAGGTCTTGGAACTTAACTACCCATGCTGCTTCTCTTTCAGTATTAAGTGCAATTTTGGATATTTATATGGTACCTGTCACTATCATAAGAGTGCATCTCAATCTTTATTGTATTCATTGAGAAAAATGTTATTAACATAGAGTTAAGTTTGCCCCCATGCCTTCCAGAACATGGTTTGCTACATTCTGGACTCTGAAAATCAGGAAATACATAGCTGAGGTAAGCACCATCTCCTACAACACAACCTTAACTCCACCCTATGAGTGATGCACCAGCCGACCAATAAAATCTATACCAGTGTTCTGCCTTTACAGCTGTACAGACCATTTGGGGAACAGAACATATGGGCACTGTAGAACAGTATCTAGCTTCTCTTTGGTAAGGTGAAATTTGCATTTAGGTTAAGCATAGCTCCTGTTCCTATTCTATCCTTCACTCAAAAGAATGAACCCATTCCATGCAAACCAATCCAAACTTGCTAAGTGTTATAATTTCTTCACTAAATTGCTGCCATTTCTCATCACAAAAACACTCTTGTTCACACCTACTGATGTGACCTACAGAACTCAGTGCTGAAATGGGACACGCTTGATGTCTCAAAGTACGTGTGCACCTGCCCTCAAATCACAGTGACAGCTGTTCCAGCCTGTTCCAATCTCCCCCACTCCCTTAATATGCCTACACCTAATGTGATGAAAGTAGCAGATAATTGTGGTGTTAGATTTGAATTCCAGCAAACAATAGCATGTCTCTTTGTCACTCCTAGTTACGGCACTGACCTTACTGAGTCACGCCCAGGGCTATTGCCAGTTCCAGAGGCTTACAGTTCAGGTTGCAGTGAGGGAGTGACACGTACTTGAATGATATTTCATGCTTTTTCAGATGTTTGTTTGCATTACTTTAACCTTTTATTTGAGTTTCTTTTTTTAATAGAATAATTGTTAAATTTAGTGAGGTACAGTAAAGTAGGTTTGTAGGTAGAACTGAGGACAGAACCCAAGTCTTGTTCCATATGTGCTTTTCATCTTTTAGCTATAATTCTGACTTGGAGTTACAAACTTTGTCCTTAGTTTTTTCAATATTGCTTCTCCAAAGCATTTGGATGGTTCTTAGCTAAGAAAAAACCCCATGTTACTTACTAAGATTTGTTTGGAGAGAATTGGAACCATAGTTTGAGCCCTAGTTATGGCCAAATAATCAGTTAAAGAACCAGGTAATTCTGTAAAATGCTGAAGGTTGGGGGCTGTATCTTGGGAACTCTGTGCTTAAATTATTCCAAATGTGGAATTACCCAGCACTATGCTGAGACAAAACATTTTCAAGAGGCTCCAAGTAAGCATGCGTATTTGGGAAACCTTACAACAGTTCATGTAGAAAGTGATATTCAACCTGAACTATCACAGAACAGATGCTCTGCTATAATTTATCATCACACCACCAGTGCAGGTAGAGATGTACTATTAGCCCCATTTTTAAAGTGGTGGAAACTGACACACACAATGACCATGGTCTCTCAGGAAGTCTGTGGCACTGCTGAGCAATGTTCCGTGTAAGCTGAGCGCTTAGGCAGTCACCCAGAGAGATTAAAATGCCACCCAGCTGATTAGCAGTGTCCATAGTCTCCTATAGCCAGCAGCATGTGTTTCTATGTGTGGTGTACATCTTCACATGTCTCGGTGCACATTACAAGATTTATTCTGCACATGGATGGAAAAACTTAGAGGAAACATTGCTGTTGGGAATTGTACTACGAGTTTTAGGCTAGTGCTATAACTACTGGGCTCAGCTTCCTCTTCTAAACAGACTAAACATTCTTGTATTTGTGTAAAGACATTTTGTGAAAACTTCCTAAATGTTGATACAATTAAACTAGTGCATTCTACTCTGGTTCTTAATCCATGTCATAGAATCATAAAATACTAGGACTGGAAGGGACCTCCAAAGGTCATTGAGTCCAGTCCCCTGCCCTCTTGGGAGGACCCAGTACTGTCTAGACCATCCCTGATAGACATTTATCTAATCTACTCTTAAATATCGCCAAAGATGGAGCTTCCACAACTCCCCAAGGCAATTTATTCCGGTGTTTAACCACCCTGACAGGAACTTTTTCCTAATCTCCAACCTAAACCTCCCTTGCTGCAGTTTAAGCCCATTGCTTCTTGTTCTATCCACAGAGGCCAGGAAGAACAATTTTTCTCACTCCTCCTTGTGACACCCTTTTAGGTAATTGAAAACCGTTATCATATCCCCTATCAATCTTCTCTTTTCCAAACTAAACAATCCTAATTCTTTCAGTCTTTTTTCATAGGTCATGTTCTCTAGACAGTTAATCATTCTTGTTGCTCTTCTCTGGACCTTCTCCAATTTCTCCACATCTTTCTTGAAATGTGGTGCCCAGAACTGGACACAATACTCCAACTGAGGCCTAATCAGCGCAGAGTAGAGCGAAAGAATGACTTCTCGTGTCTTGCTCACAACACATCTGTTAATGCATCCTAGAATCATGTTTGCTTTTTTTGCAACACTGTCACACTGTTGACTCACATTTAGCTTGTGGTCCACTATAACCCCTAGATCCCTTTCTGCCGTACTCCTTCCTAGACAGTCGTTTCCCATTGTGTCCTTTAATTTGAAACCTGAGCATCTTCATTTGTCAAGTGTGGGTCTTTACTTCTTTTTTCTATCCCCAAAGAGAAAATTGTTTCTGGATTTTTAATTTTTTTGTTTTTCTTATTTTAAGAAACAAAAATCTGAGCCATGCAGGCCTTCGGCTTGTTCAATGTTTTATAAGTCTAGTTATATCACTTCTTAAATTACTTGACAGACTGTCTGGAACTTTTGTTTGACAAACTGAAGAACTAACCATTAGGGTCAGGCTGGCAATCTGTGCATGCTGAAATATAGGGGATTAGAGTTCACCTCATTAACACAGTCTTTTGCTACCTGGACAGTAGCATTTATCAAGCTTGTGTATCCCTTGAGCAAGCCTCCTGGACCAGTACTTCCTATAGCACTGATATGCTCCTAAGGACACGGGGCTAATCCCTCCATGGCTAGCATTTGAGTTGCAAACCCCAGGGTCATGGGATAGAGAGAAAATGAGATTCCCTGTAATATGTCTTCCTTCCTGTTATTCCTCCTCCCCTCCTAAAACAAAACAAACAAACAAAACCAAATTATTTAGAGAAAGGAAAGGGATGCCCTGAGAGATTAGTAATGAGAAATGACTGGTTTTTTCACCTCTAGGAGACTGATTCAAATTCATCCTAATTCTAGTAATAGTCGTCAGTATCTGATGGTTGCTCAGTGACCTATGCAGAATAAGTTGGTGGTCTTGTCTCACTCCAGCTCCTACCAAGCATATCACAATTGGCACTAATTGGAATGCTTATTGACATTCTGAGTAAAGATGCCATGAAGAATGAAACAGCATTCTCGACCCAAGAAATGGTTTAACCCGGAGCCAGCCAATCTAAGAAAGTCTGGACTGTTGTATGTACCCTGTGTTGTGTCCTTTTGAATATTTTGGTGAGATTTAATGATATTGTCCAGCAGATGGCACCATGAGTATCATACAACTTTGGGAACAGGAAAATTCTGATACGGGTTTCTTAATATGCTGTAAACACCAAGTAGGCAAAATCTTTTAAAATAATTTTGTTTCAAGAAAAAAAATCACATGTACAATATTAAAGAAAAGTAAACTTGCTTAATTTAAATATATGACTAATTTTCAATTTTCAATTAATTTATAAAAATACTGCCAGTTCTCTAAAAGAATAAAAAGTTTTACAATATTTTAGGTGGACAAAGATTTTGTTTTTGTTTTAGCCTTGTGACTATTTTCAGAATTATAACTACAATAGATCATGCTTAAATCACATGCATCATTGGAATTTCATGCTCAATTTTTAAAATATTTTAAATTATTTTTTGTTAGGAATGCCTTCCAAATTTTTAGTATTTTCCCACACTGCCTTTTTTAAAAAAAAAACATATCGTTCCATCACTGAGGAATGTACAAGGAGCATGTCCCAAAATGTAGTATTCTATTTCTTAAAGAAAAGTTTTTGCCAGACTATGATATCAATCATTTCAAATGTTCCCATGAAATTAAAAAAATTACTGAAAAGAGGGTTGTTTTGTTTGCATGTCTTGTTTGGATTTTAAAAGTCCCATGTGGTGGTTGAAACTCAGCTAGTCTGGCAGGAAAACCAGAAAATGAAACTGACCAGAAACATAAGTAAAAATATCTGGGCTGTTTTCATTGTCCAAACATTAGATATATGTCATAATTTAAATCAGCAGCATATCATGATGAAAAGTACATTGGATTTTTTAAATTCTTAAGATGTAATTAGTAATGCAAGAAATGACATTTGCTGTTTAAAAATGAATTCTAATCAGACAGTATTGCTTTAGAATAAAATCAGATTTTACCAGAACCCGCAGAAAACAAAATTTCCAGAATTGTTATCGAAATAGAAGGAATTTAGCAAGCTCTATTGCCACAGATGCATGCATTCCTTATTCTAGTATTGATGCTAATTGGGAAAAGTAATTTCATTTTTAATTTTCCATAAATGTATTATGCATAAGGGAATATAAAGGTAAAGATAAAAACTATTTTAAATGTGCTAAAATGTGTCCCTCTAACAAAATCTTCAAGAACAAGATTTTAATTCTCAAAATAGCAGTAATCCACAAAATAATTATACGCTTGTACAGTTCTATTAATATATGTACTAGTTCAAAACTGAGACACTGTTTTCTAACTTTAATGAAAGAACAAATTTTAATGTAGGGAAATACATTTTGACACAGAAAGATAAAATAACAGGCACACACAATTAAATGCTACCTCAGATTTGTTTAGCGATAACATGAAAAGATTTAAATAAAATACATATAAAATCTTTTCTGAGACTCAAAACTTTTGCAGATATGAGTACATAGGATAATTTAAAAGTTGTAAACATATTTGAAACATAAGATGATTCCCTTTTTCCCCTACATTTCATTTAAATACTTGAGTTTTGGATGTTCCTTATTTCTGTTGAAGACCTCACAAATGCAAGGAGCAAACTAAGGAATAAAGCTTCTGGACAGTTCTTCTAACCCCAGTGGTGTTGCATGACAAAGAAAGAACACTGGCTGCTCATATGCTGAGCTAGGTCAGCGTTAGATGCAAGGTCAATTTGCTATGGAAAGGCAATTAAATAATTTCCAAGATTATTTTTCTCAGTAACTTCTCAGTTGAATTGTGCTTGGATTCCGTGGCTTCTAATGAAGCTGGATATGTTAATAGTGATTGGATCATATCCAAATATGACTTGATGGGAAACCCATTAGTTTTCTTCCCTGAGGTTATGTTATGATCCCACCTGGTCATTGCTAATAAATCTGGTTACATTTTGAAAAAGGGTTTGTATTGGATTCCAGTGTAAATCAAGGAGACTGCAATTTCTTTAGGATTAATTCAGACACTTCAGTGTAGTTGAATCTTCTTTAAAACTTGAGGGGAAAATAAAATATTGGTAATGTGACATAAGTTTTTAAATAATTTATTGGTTCTATTACAATTGTTTTTCTATTTTAATACCAAAAAGGCACTGCTCTGCATAATGCACTAAACATCTGTTTAATATTTGATTTAAAATTCTAATATCAAGAAAGCAAAAGGAAAGGAAACTATTTAAACCAATTTTGTATTTGACTCTAGCCACCTGTCATATGGTAACAAACTTGATTGCCAAATCGGTGCTAGACCAAGAATTTATATAGAGAGTTTCAACTCTGAGGAATTTTTGTCCACAATTTTCAAAATCTTGAAATTCTGGGGAAATAATATTAAACGTTTAAAAACAGTAGGCTACAATTTATACATTGTGGATATTTATATTGTATATTAGCAATACTTATGAAGAATTAAATTTCTTCTGCAAATACATATCTTTCTATTTTATCCAGTATTTTAATGTAAAATGTGTATTTCTCAGTAGAAGGTGATAGTACTGTTGACCAATTAAATCATTTTAAAATTCAGTCTTGGTAGAGTTCCCCCACTGATGGTGTATGAGCAGCAGTCATTTCACTAACTGAAGCTAAATCAGTATAATTCTGTTATACAGTATAGAGCATCACTTACACAAATCATATCCCAGTATAAAACAATGCATAAGCAGAGGAAGAGAGAAATTAATAGGAATAAGAAAGGGAGAAAATATGCTTTCTGATTGTTTTGATATATGATAAAATATTTTATATTTAAATTATAATTGTAATTTGTGTAAAGTGATGTCTTTGTATATATTATGATTTATTATTTATATTAAAAGAACTATTACCTAACATCCACATATTTTTATCATCACACAAAGTATTTTTTAAAACTGTGTTTTAATTTATGTAGACAAAATTAGAGCTCAATAAAACCCGAGAAACAAAATAGGAACATGGACATTTTTAAATTTTTTTTTCAAGCAATAGTTGACTAACTGATATGAAATGTTTTTGTGGGTCTAGGGTTGTACAGTGACACTTGCTTCTAATAATGAGTTGCTTTGTGTTCTCATGTTATCTGTGACCCTGAAAGATACTGGATGGAGAGTGCTGAAGACTGGAGCCCTCTGTTTACCCACAAAGCCAGCAATGCAAATTTTCTTTGTGTTACTCCACAATGTACTTGGAGAGGTCAGCCGTACAGGTGATAGTGCAGTTAATTTTGATGCTCCCTTCATTTGCCTGGGATTGCCAGAACTGCTATATAATTTTTGAGGAAGATGATGTCAGACACCTTGCCATAGTACCAGAGTGAGACAGCTAACTGAATTAAATGGGACACCAAATAACTCATTTCCAACCTTGACTGGATTTGGACCAATGATCTAACAATAATGGGAGGCTACTGTAGATGATTGTTTTGGCTCAGTAATTTATAAGAGAGGAATATTTTGGTCCCTGATTTGGTATAGAATTTAAGTATTTCTTTGACTTCAGGTTCTTTTACTTCAGTAGGTCTAATCATGTGCTTTAAATTAAGCAAACACTTAAAATGCTTGCTGGCTCAGGGCAGAATACTCAGTACTTCTTAGGATCAGCACCATAGGGACTAAGGGTCTTGTTGCTAATTTTTTCATGCATTAATGTGTATTCCTTACTTATACAAAAAGTCCTGTTGTCTTCAGTGGGATTTCTTATAGGAGTAAGTGCAGGAGAATTGGGGTTTAAAGCTGTTGTTGCTTCTAGTATAGCATAGGCTAGAGCAGACACAAATGTGTTTGCCTTATTGAGAAATAAAAAGCAAAATCTTTCACCTTTAAAACCAGAAGTTGCATCTGATATTTTTAATAGTGCCTGTTGTCCTGTTGTCACCATGAGCACTCCCCTTACTATTGTAACACCAGAAATTCCTCCTCCCCAGTAATAGAGCTGCTCCTGCTCTTCCAAGCGCTAGCTCCATTGTAGGGGTAGGATCAGCACAACTAGAGACTAGTGGTGCAGTGATTTATACAAAGTGGTGACTAAACTCTCAGGCTATGTCTACACAGCAGCGTTATTTCAGAATAACTGATGTTATTTCGAAATAACATAGTCTGCATCTACACAACAAGCAGTTATTTCGACAGAATGTTGAAATAATGTTGAGCTGGAGGACTTCTTACTCCAATTCCTGTAACCCTCATTTTATGAGGAGCTAGGGAAGTTGGAGGAAGAGTGCTCTAACTCGTACTTCCTGCTGCGTAGACAGCTCCAAAAGCCGAAATAACCTATTTTGACTTAAGGTACGCAATTGATGTAGCTCAAGTCGTGTAGCTTATTTCAGCTTTAGCCCTGTTATGTAGACGTGCCCTGTTAGTGTTCCCACAATACCAGTGCTGAGCAATACTTGCAGAACAAATGCTCTGACTATTAGCTGACAAATTAAGAGTACATATTTTATCCTATTTTCAAAGTACAGTACACATTATGGCAGTAACAAAATGTAGTTAAGAACTGTGGTCCTTCCCATCAATAGATTATGAATATTATTTTTCTATACAGTTATTTTCTTCTGCAGTATTCTGATATAAACTATTGCTATGAGTCACTAGGTGGAAGCATATACCTTAATATAGTTGCACAACTCCTAATTAGTGAAGTAAGTTTTCTATTCCTAAATAATTTTCAGTTGTGCATCAGACAGTTAATATCTTGCCACCAATGTTATTAAAATGCAACCCTACTATAGTTCTGATTCACAAAAAAACACTAAAGCACATACTTAACTTTAAGCATGTGAAGTCTTCCCCTAATTCCTCAAGCTGAAAACACTTATGCATGAGTTTAATTTTACTATCCTTTATAGTGCCGTAAGTATTTGCAGGACTGGTGCCTTATTCAGCAGAGCACTTAAATACATTCTTAAATTCCATTAGCGCATATGCTTATGTGCTTTGTTGAACTGGGACTTTTAATAAGTCGTTTTTGTCTTTTAAGCAGCGTTAACAAATATCAATGTTGTACTAATATAGTTGTATTAGTGCTTGCCTTTACGAAATGCAGAGGTTGAGAATCCATGAGATACTTTCTGTGTCTGTGTGTGTATGAAATATATGACATTTTTAAAAACACAGCAATATAATTCATGTCCGTAATATCACTGTTCTCAGCTTAGGAAAACACGTAAGCATACACTTAAGTTTATCCTTATTCAAGAAAATAAAATTGTACTTCAACAGGAGATAAGCAACTTCATCACCTTCAGTGCTTTTCTGAATTGGGGAGGATCTATTTGAAAATCAGTTGTATAAAAATGGCACCCTCTTACTCAACTGTCCATTTATTAAGAGTTAGATCAATTTTCTCCGTTGATTAAAATAAATTTGTATTACACTTGACTCCTTTTGACTCTATTGGCTTTGCACACACAGAACAAGCTGGCTCTATTTCTGGTTTTTGCTTCATCAACATTGTTAACCAAATCTTGGTTGTAGAATCTCTATGGTTGGTAATATGTGAAGAAGAAAAAAACCAGCTTGCTTTTCAGACTTGATTTCCTGATGCAAATAAAAACAATCTTGCTTTTTTTACTTGGGTAAACAGTTTAGTTTGAAAATCATTGATAAACATTAAACATAGAAACTGACAATGAAATGTTTTCAGTTGTATTTCAGACAACTACATTTTGATTGAAGTTAAACTATGTGGGAAGTTTTCAGAGTAGGGCATATACAGGGGGAGAAAATTATTAAAGCATGATGGAACCATCAACATTCAGGAGTTAGGGAAAATTCTGGTATTCACATTCCTCATCTGTCTTCTTAGTTGATGAAATAATTCCCTTCCTTTTGTTGTTGTTGGTCTAACTTTTGTCTCAATTCCCATGTACTTTCAATTTGCCAAATTTGACTGCATTTCTTTTTTATTGTAAACAGCTGTAGTGAATTTTGGGGTTCCGAATGATTAATTGTAAAATGGACAAAGAAAACAATTTCTGTACATCTTTCATCTATGTATTTTTCATGAGTGAAAATATCCACTCTTTCATAGTGCACACTGTTGTGAAATGCTATTTCAAAGTCACTCAGTAATTGTATTTTAATTTGACATCCATATACTTCATTTTCCTCCCACCCTTATTTCATAATTCATTTTCATGTAGAGCAGCAGAAATTGCTGTCATGTTATCACTACAAAACAATACTTTATAAAATGTAACCTTCAGAAAGGTTTCTTATATTACCTATTCTATCTGCCTACTCCTGGGCCAAAAAACACCACAAAAACAAACAAACAAGAACAATTACCTATAACAAGATAGAAAGATACTTTGAGAGGTTAAAAACTATTTTGTTTTTAATACTCACATGTAATTTTTTATTTGTATAAAATTTTGTGTTCAGGACTGTCTCCTTGTCCCTTCTATGTACTAAGAATAAAGGCCCATGCTTATAATTTACACATGCAAATGCCCAGTCCTTAGTAAGGATGTTAAGGACTAGTCGGCTAGTCAACTATCTGATAAGCAAAAGCTTATCAGATAGTCCAGTCGACTAGTCGATTCCCATGTCCTTGCTGTCTCTACGGGTGTGTCGAGACGACATGGCTCCGTCGACAGAGCCATGTAGATGAGTTTACTCGGCAAAGGGAAATGAAGCAGCGATTTAAATAATTGCCGCTTCATTTACATCAAAATGGCCTCCGTGCTGTGCTGATCAGCTGTTTGTTGGCATACCGCGGCAGTCTAGACGGGGATCTGCTGACCCCAGAACCCTTCATCGGCAGATTATGTAAGCACATAAAGGATCTGCTGACGAAGGGTTCTGGGGTCGGCAGATCCCCGTCTAGACTGCTGTGCTGTGCCGACAAATAGCTGATCGGCACAGAGCAGTGGCCATTTTGATGTAAATGAATCAGCGATTATTTAAATTGCCGCTTAATTTCCCTTTGCCGAGTAAACTCATCTACATGGCTCCGTTGACAGCTCCATGTAGTCTAGACACACCCTATCAGATAGAGGCAGCAAAGGGAGGTGGGTGAAGAGGGGTACTTCAAAGCAGTGGCACCGCACAGCTGATCCCCGGCTCAGCTGTGCAGCGCTGCTCCTTTGAAATGCCTCATGGAATCTGGGATCAGCTGGGGAGTCCCCAGGTGACTCCGGGCTCTGCATGGCATTTTAAAGTGGAAGTGCCGCATGGAGCCTGGATCAGCGGGGGATTCTGAGTGCCCTGCTGACCCCAGGTTCCAAAAGGGTGCTTCCCCCTTTGAAATGCACATGAGCTTCCACTCGGGAATCTTGCACATTTCAAAAGCGGGCATGCCACGTGCTGCCTGGAGTTCAATGGGAATTCCCATTGGCCCCAGGCTTCACATGGAGTTCTGCATTTCTCCTTTGAAATGTACAAGACCACCCAGTGGGCTCAACTAGTAAATTACTCACTATTTAACATCTTTTGTCCTTACACATGCAAAAAGTTGAGATTACTCAAATGAGCAAGGGACGGCAGGACTGGACTCAAAAGTTGCAACTTCTCTGTATTACATATCCCCCTCTGTGCCTAATCCTCAGAGGACATGAGTCTGTGATGGACTCAACTACAAAACTTCGGTTCAGATTGTGGCATTTATCTATGTCAATCCCCATGTGTCAATAATTGTCACAATAACATGTTGTTATGAGTTTGGTTGTGGTTGGATTGTTTCTCAGTTGACTGATCATTATAAAGACTGAAGAAAATTAAAAGGCAACTTTTTCTAACATTTAAATATAATAATGAAATATTAATTGGAAAAAACAAGTCATGTGGGGAGAAATAATCTGAAACACATTCAATGGAATGCAGAAATATAGAAGCAAGATCATCAAGAGAGACTTGGTGGAGATAGTGGACAGCAAATTAGACATGAATCTGCTGTGCGTTGTAACAGCAAAAAAGATCTGCAATTTTGGACTGCACCCAAGGAAGCACTACATTATGAGACAAAGAGGTAATAGTCATTCTCTAGTATGATCAGACTTGGGAATGTTGATTTCTATTCTGGGTAGTTTCTTACCAGAAATATATTAACAAATTAGAGAGTGTTCAAAGAACAGCAACAAAATGGTAAAGCGTTTGCAGGAACTTATCTATAAAAATGTGAGTGCAATGTGTGGAGTAAGGTATAGGGCCATGATAACAGTGCACATAGACTTGCAGAGTATAGGCACTAAGGAGGGAGAGAACACTGTAATGACATGAGTGCTCTAGAATAACCTAAAAATTAGATATTTGGGAATGAAATTAAGAAGGAAAATGTAGGCTAAAAATCAGGAGAAAACTTCCTACTAGAAAGCTCTGTTAACTTGTGGAGTGATCTCCCATGGAAAGTGGCAAAAGCCTCATTGCTTGGAACAAGTAAAACTAGTTTAAACAAGGCTTTAATAAATGTTTGATAGAGAACAATCCTGTGCTGGCAAGGAAAATTAGATAGAACCTTTCCTTTTTTAGATTCTATGAATAATAAAGGGGTTACAAAAAGAGGTGAGAAACTTACACACACATTTTACAGATGGAAAATCATTTCCTATACAGGAAAAGCAACCTGAAAAACCCTCACTACACAAAGACAGGAATGTAGAGACTTACACAAAAGACACCATATCTAAGTGTTCGCAGTAGACTCACATGATGAAATCCTAGCCACAGAGAAGTCAGTGGAAGTTTTAGCATTGACTTCAGCAAAGCCAATATTTCATCAGCATGGTGTTTTTCAGAGGTAAAATCTTCTCCACATTGAGGTTAATCAAAGTTTTGCCATTGACTTCAATGGGGCTAGGATTTCATCCCAAGTATCTGCTCTTATAAACTGGGTGGCCTTCAACATTTGCTTCTTTTCTTCTCACAAGGATTGGCATCATCATCATCAGAAGACACTCTATTCAGGCAGTCCCTAACACATCTTTTGCCACCCATCAAGTCAGCATGCCATGCACCTGGAAGGGTTTATATCTTGCTCTTAACTGATTTTAATGTCAGTTAGGCCAAGAAAAGAAAGATACACTATTCAAAAATATTTTAAAATTTGTCAAGACAAGAGCACTGCAGTTTGGATAGTTATATGAGCAACAGGGAAGAAATCTTGCATTCACAGCTCCAGAAGTGCCTGACCACAGGACTTTTTCATCTTTATTGACTTTGTTTCTGATAGCATCATTAAAACATCCTGTGGTGAGTGAGAGGGGGTGAATGAAGGACACTCCTCTTTGATGCTCATGAGGAAATAGGACAGTGCCAAAGCACCAGAGTCCCTGTTTCACATATTACATGCTGGTTAAGGACATGAGAGGGCTCCATGTTTCTACAGTTAAACTGGTTCTTTATTAAGACCACTTATTTACTGAGGCTGTGTCCAGACTCAGGGGTTTTTTCTGGAAAAGTAGCCTTTTTCCGAAAAAACTTCCCCTGCGTCCAGACTCAAGCTGCGTTCTTTCGAAATTAAATCGAAAGAACGCGGCTTTTCTTTCGATGGCGGTAAACCTCATTTCACGAGGAAGAACGCCTTCTTTCGAAAGTTCCTCTTTCGAAAGAAGGCGTTCTTCAATGTAAATAGGGCTTCTTTGAAAGAGAGCATCCAGACTCACTGGATGCTTTCTTTCGAAAAAGCAAGCCGCTTTTTCGAAAGTTCAACGTGCAGTCTAGGCGCTCTCTTTCAAAAGAGGCTCTTTCGAAAGTATCTTTCGAAAGAGCCTCTTTCGAAAGAGGCTTGCAGTCTAGACATAGCCTGAGATGCTACAGTATCAAACCCTATGTATGCAGACTGGCTTCTTGATGTCTCTTCCAAACTCTTCCCTCCTGCAACTTGTTCTTCTCTCTCTAAGGCTACATCTAGACTACATTCCTCTGTCAGCAGAGGGATGTAAATGAAGCACCTGGAAATTGTGAATGAAGCCAGGATTTGAATGTCCCACGCTTCGTTTTCATAATCGTGTCATGGCGCTCTTTCGAAAGAGCGCTATTTTGAAATTGAAACTGCAGTCTAGACATGGTTCTTTCGAAAATAGAAGCCTTTTTTGAAAGGGCCTGTAAACCTCAAAAAAATGAGGTTTTACAGAAGCTTTCAAAAAAAGTGCCCCGATTTCGAAAGAACTGCATCTAGACTGCGGTTTCAATTTCAAAATAGCGCTCTTTCGAAAGAGCGCCATGACACGATTATGAAAATGAAGCGTGGGACATTCAAATCCTGGCTTCATTCGCAATTTCCAGGTGCTTCATTTACATCCCTCTGCTGTCAGAGAAATGTAGTCTAGAGGTTGCCCAAAGAGAGAGAAGCACAAGTTGCAGGAGGGAAGAGTGCAAGTTGGGGGTGGGGGCCTTGGGGCAAGAACAGCAGGGTGGGGGATCACAGGTCTGGGTGCTTGTGCCCCCAAAACCCCCTTTTTGGGCATTTCTGTGATTCTGGGCTAGGAGAGCAGGGCCTGCCCCTGAGCAGTGCCCAGGTAAGGGACAGCACATGTTAAGGACCTGCAGTAAAGTAATGGCTTGGCTGGCGGGTAAGCAAGAAGAGCTTTGTCATTTGTGAACTCCACCCGCAAGTGCTGGGAGCTGAGGTGTGGGCAGCCCCTTCCCCGTACACTTAATTTGCCAGTGTCCTATTGCTTGGCACTCGGTTCCCTGCTCACTGACTTTCAGCCACTCACCCGCTTGTCACTGGACCACCTCACTTGATTTCATACGGACACAAGCGCTGTCAAGCAACTGATGGCGCCATCCACCCACTGGAACGGTACCAAGCCCACATGATCAAGGCAAAGCTAATCCTTGGCAGCCCTCGCTTCGCCCATTGATAGCACTCAGAGGGCTTTCCCAAGGAGGCCAGCATTGTTCCCATTTTACAGGAAACTGAGGCCCAGAGGCGGCAGCGACATGTCTGAGGTCACACACCAGTCCGAACTAGAAGCTCAGTTTCCAGTGGTTCAGGGACTGTCTACATAGGTAGCGAAGACGTGACTACAGCACAGGCCGGCATAACCTGGCTTGCTGTAATCTGCCTAATGTGGGGAACATCCGCGTGGTGGGGGGGACCTGGCTAGCTCGTGCTGTGAGCAAACTGCCTCTGCTCAAAGGAGACAGTCCTGGGAGCTTCCCACTGGCCCACGGAGCAGCCCAACTAATGGCAGCGAGGGGCAGAGACTGATACCCAGCAGCCACCCCATGCCCCCACTTCTCCCATTCGCTCAACCCTGCACCCAGGCTTGCTGAGCCCTGTTGGGGGGATGCTTCGGACCTAGCCAATTTGCTCCCCTTGTGCTGTGACACCCTGGGACCCCAGTGTGGGAGAGAACAGGTCCTGACCTGATCCCGTTTAAGGGATCCACTTGAGGGAAGGGCCTGGCACCAAAATCCCACTGGTGCTCAGGAGGCTATAGGACTCCTCTAGGGGGCGCTGTCTCTGGTTCAGTCTGAGAGCAGGAGACACAGGCTGGCTCATGGAGGTATGGATGGGCTGTGGGGACCCAACCCTTCTAGATGGCACCAGCCCCTATCTAACCCCATGCAGGTAGTATAGAATCACTGAACACTAGAGCTGGAAATGGCCTTGAGAGGTTATAGAGTCCAGTCCCCTGCCCTCACGGCAGGACCAAGCACCCAGGGCTACTCAACACATGGCCCATTGGCCGCAGGCTGCCCACGGCCGGTTTGTTTGCGGCCTGCAGTGCAGTTTGGGATTATGTGGGGATCAACACGCGGCCGGTGGGTGGGAGCCAAAACAAAAAAGTAGTCAATTGTAATGGTCTTCTGTTGAGATGCGTAGTTACATTCCTGGACTGTCATTGCTTGTGAAAAGTGCTGTCATATGAGTAGAAATCGGGTGAATATTGCATTTTATTAATATCAGCAAACTGACTGAAATGGGGCCTGCGTAGTCTTGCCTTAATCTTTGTATTCATGCCTGTCAGTATTTGCATATATTTGCATATATATTTGCTTGTATATGCAACCACACTTAAGTTGAGGCCCTCAGCATGTTCTGGGAGTGTATCATTGTGGCCCGCAGGACTTCCAAAGTTGAGTTGCCCTCGCTCAGTGGTCACCAACTAGTAGATCAGGATCTACTGGTATATCTTGGATCCTCTGACAGGTGATCCTGACTGGTTTGGCCAAGAGGCTGCCAAGTGCCAGCACTTCAGCTGCCCCTTCCCCCACTGCTGCACAGCTCCTGCCCTCTGCCTTGGAGCTGTCCCCTCAGAAGCCTCCTGCTTGCTGGGCAGGGGAGGGAGAGAAGGGTGCCAATGTCAGTGTGCCACTCTACACTCTGTTTCCCATCTCCACAGAGCAGAGAGGGGACATAGCAGGACTTGGGTTGGAGTCTGCTGGCTGCTTTTGGGAAAGGGGCAGGTCCAGGACAGGTGTGAGTCTGCCTTAGCCCCACTGCACCACCACCCAGGAACCACCTGAGGTCAGCAGGGTCTAGTTGGAGCCAACATCCTGAAACCCTATCCCAGTCATGAACCCCCTCCTGCACCCTAGTCCCCTGCCCCAGCCCCGAGTACCCCTGCATCCAATCACCCTCCCAGAGCCTGTTCCTAGAACTCCCTCCAGCACCCCAACTGCTTGCCCCAAGCTCAGCTCAGAGCCTCTCTCACACTCCAGATCTCTTAATCCAAGACCAGAGTCTGCACCCCAACCCTCAGCCCCAGCCTGGTGAAAGTGAGGGAGGATGGGGGAGGGAGGATGGCGTGCACAGGTACGGGGGACCTCAGAGAAAGGGGACAACGAAGGCAGGACAAGGATATTTGGGTGTGAGGTAGATCTTCAATTGCATTTAAATTCAAAAATGGATCTTGTGCTTAAAAAGGTTGGAGACCACTGCCTTAGCTCATTCCGGACAGGTGTCTGTCTAACCTGCTCTTAAATATCTCCAGTGATGGAGATTCTGCAACCTCCCTAGGCAATTTATTCCAGTGTTTAACCACCCTCACAGGTAGGAAGTTTTTCCTAATGTCCAACCTAAACCTCCATTACTGCAATTTAAGTCCATTGCTTCTCGTCCTATCTTCAGAGGCCAAGGAGAACCATTTTTCTTCCTCCTCCTTATGACACTATTTTAGATACTTGAAAGCTGCTCTCATGTCCCTTTTCAGTCTTCTCTTTTCCAAGCTAAACAAGTCCAATTCCTTCAGCCTCGCCTCATAGCTCATGTTCTCCAGACCTTTCATCATTTGTGTTGTTCTTCTCTGGGCTTTCTCCAGTTTCTCTGCATCTTTCCTGAAATGTGGTGCCCAGAACTGGACACGATACTCCATCTGGGGCCTAATGTGGATGGCTCATTCCCTGCCTAGGGGAAGTGAGACTGGGTGGGTTAATTTCCAGTCCTCCTGTTTATTCTTCTCCTAGCCAGGAGGGCACAGCAGTTCTGATGGAGGCTCTGCAGGAAGGCAGCCTGCACTGCCCCCTGCCTGAAATCCCTTAATGCAGGTGTTAAACAGCTGTCCAGCCTCACCCAAGAGGTGACTGCATATCAGTGTGCCTGAAGCAACACAGCACCAGCAATGGACAGGGGAATGGCTCCCAGCCATGGCTTGCTCATGACTGCTTCAGTCCCGTTGGATGGCCTCATCCCCATTCCTTCCCCTCCCCACTTAGCAATGGGGCTGTAGACTCTGGGGGAGAGGGGTGGAGGCAGGCAGAGGTGTCTCCGTGCAGCAGATGTAGAAACGTTTCTGTATTAATCATTCTCTCATTGAAGATTGAGTCCATGTATTGAGGCCTTTTACATGGAAACTTTGTATTACATCTTGGTAGAATAGTCCCTAAAACAAGTGAGGCAGAGACTGTCTCTGTGGGGTGAATAAGGTAGGAATGGATAAGGCAGAAGGTGAGCACCTCTGGGCAGTTGCAAGGGTTGGAGAGGGGAGGGAAGCCAGATCCAAGACCAATGAGCTCTGGGAAGTGAGCCCATTGAAAGGAGACTGGACCTGTGGATGCCTTGGGGATCAGCATCAAGGGCCTGCTTTGGGAAGCCCCCTTTTTGGAGGTGATTGTGGCAACATTGAGACACCCCCCCAGAAGCAGGTGCCACAGACACTAACTGCAGATTCATGGGACGGCTCTCACAAATCTTGCACATGCGTAAGATGATAGATCTGCAGGAGAGGGGGCAGTGGTGTAGTGTGGGAGCCGGAGGGGTCAGTTGCCCCTGGGCACCATGCTAGGGAGGCACCAATTTAACCCCCTTCTCCTCCCCCATCATCCCTCAGCTCTCCTGCTCCTACTCCGCCTGCCACCGGCAGCTGGAGCCTCCTCCCTGCCTCTCTTCTCCTAGCCTGACCCTTCTCCATCTCTGCCCATGGGTTAGTGCATGCAGGAGCCTGGCCTCAAACTGAAAGATGCGGGGGGAGATGCAATACAAGTTCCCCTCCTCCCAGGGTCAGGCTCAGTTGTGCACCAGGTTCGGGGCCCTGCTACATGGTGGCGGGGAGCGGCAAATTTTTCCTTTGCCCCCGGGCACGTAACACCCTCGCTACGCCTCTGACTGTTGCTTCCCATTCTGTATGTGTGAAACTGATTGCTCCTTCCTAAGGGGAGTACTTTGCATTTGTCCTTATTAAACGTCATCCTATTTACCTCAGAACATTTCTCCAGTTTGTCCAGATCATTTTGAATTATGACTCTATCCTCAAAAGCAGTTGCAATCCCTCCCAGCTTGGTCACATGCTTGTTCCTACTCATGAGCTATAGAGGAAACTGGATATAAGAGTTCCTGCCTGTTAAGCAGAAGATCAAATAGGAGAGACTCAGCATCTCCCAAGGAGCTAGGAGATGCCTTCCCCTATGTTGGGCAGAAGGACTGACCATATATGATCTCTGCTGGGTAACGCTGGAGACACATCAACATGCACTTCAATGTGTTTGGAGTACTATTACTGGGTGGTGGTAGATGCACTGAGGGAGAGTCGCCACACTAAATACACATCCAGAAGCTCTTTTTTAATTTGTGTTTACACCTGTTAAGTCTGCAGCAGGGTTCTGCTGCCATCAGTAACTAGCTGTTCCTGGAAAAGAGTTATACCCAGTTCTTTCTCTGATACATCACAGAAGAGAATAAGTAGTTCATATACTGTAGTTAGTAGTACTTCAGGATAGGGACATCTGTTATCTTCTTTTTTTAGCATGTCTAAAGCTTGTAGGACCTCATATACTGCTTTGTGAGCTGACATAGGGATTCTGCTATTGCAGGTAGTTGTCGGCAGAACTTGGACAGAAAATGTATCATTCCTGTGATATGCTATATTTTCGCATCCAGTGGAGGAAGCACTTCTCTTATTACCTAGATCTTGGTGTGATCTGTTTTAAGTTCCTGTGCAGTATGCAGCTTCCCAGTGTATTTCACCTCACGCTGTTTGAGTCACATTTTTCTGCATTGAGTTTTATGTTTTTGTCCTTGTATTGCTGCAAAAAAGCTTATAGTTTTCTATTGTAATCTCATTCACTTCTGTGTCCTTGCTCCCTTCACCTATAATGAAGGTATCATCTACAATTATTTTTACCTTATGCACTATCTTAAGTACTTGGGTGAGTCTTTTTTGGAAGACCTCTGGCACCGAATTTATGCTCATCGGCATGATCAGACATGCGTGTTGAACAAATGATGTTGCGACGGTTTTCAGTGTCCTCAACTGACGGTTTTCAGTGTCCAGGCTGATGTATCAAAATTCATTTCCTCAGATTGCTAACTGTAAATTTCTGGGTTTGGAAAGTTTTGGCAAGATGTCTGTCAATCTGACCTTGGTGAAAATGTCTTCCTGACCTCAAATATGGTGATCAATTAGACCCTAGACATGTGAGCAAGACCCACCAGCCAGACACCAGGGAAAGACTTCTTTGTAGTAATAAAGTCTTCCCCATCTAGTGTTCCACTCCTGGCCATAAGAGATATTTGCTGCTATCAGTCACAGATCAGCTACTGTCATCATACCACCCCTTCCATAAACTTATCAAACTCAGTCTTGAAGCCAGTAAGGGTTTTTATCCCTATTACTCCCCTTAGAAGACTGTTCCAGAATTTCACTCCTCTGATGAAAAACTTAAAAAACAATGAAAAGTCTAGTAGCACCTTAAAGACTAACAAAACATGTAAATGGTATCATGAGCTTTCATGAGCACAACCCACTTCTTCAGATGACTTAGAAACCTTTATCTAATTTCAAAACTAAATTTGTTGATGGCCAGTTTATACCATATGTTCTTATATCTGCAATGGCACTTAAATAATTGTTCTCCCTCCTTAGTATATCTCTCTGATTTATTTATAGAGAACAATCATATCTCCCCTCATCCTTCTTTTGGTTAGGTTGGTGAAACCCTGCTCTTTGAATCTCCTCTCATAAAGTGGATTTTCCAATGCTCTATTTGGAGGTTTTGGATCAATGCTGATCTTTTGTTTACTTGAGGGTTTCCCCCTAGCTATTAGATGTCAAGCCTCCTGCTTAGTTTCAGTGTAGTGCATGGTATACAGTCCAGAAATGTGCTGGGTGAATGGAGACTGGCTGTGCAGTTCTTTGAGAATCCCTGTTATCATGTGTATTTGCATGTAGTCTCGGGTAGTGTAGTCAGAGCAGGCTAGTAAGTGATCGGGAGGCAGTAATCCATGTGGTCACTCATGCAGCATCTTATTGATTCCACCATAAATTTTGACCCTATCCTGGGTGCTAATAGCAACAGACTTTTCTGGTGGTAGAAATTCCAGAGAAGTAGTCATGTTTCAGGAAAGGATGTATTCTCTACGACTGCTTCTATAGAAAACTACTCCATTCCATCCATACGTTGCTCAGTCACAATAAGCTGGAACACCTCTCTGAGGCACATGGGACTGGCTTGCCTCTGGTAGCTTGGAATCAGAGTAGAGTGATTTTTAAAGCAAGGCAATTTATATAATGATTTAAATCACCAAGTGGAAAGCTGGATTTAAATAATCAGTTTTAATCAGTTTTTCCATTTGTACTTCAGTTAGTTTCTAAAGAAAAGTGCATTTTCATTCGTTGATTTACAACTAAGCAGAGCCTTTACACAAGATTTGCTACCTCTTTTTGCTACCTAGCAAGGCACAACACTATAACTAAATACATTTATATAAGCAATTATCTACTTTAATATTTTCACAGTCTTATTCATTGACTGTGCATTTTTAGTAAGTTAGAAAATGGTGAATGCTGTAGTGAATGATATATTGTTTATTTACTAAATCATTAACTTTTTGCTCATGATTTGTGTCAAGTTGCATTAGGAAGGTAACTGGAATTTAATTAAACACAAAACCACAATATAAAATATTTATTTTTATTGAACAAGTCCTTAATGCAGTACATGACCTATTACGCCATATTTCTAAAGCTTGATCTCAAATGTAAGATGTTTTTCCTCTGATTCTTTCTTTATATAGAAAAGCAGCTTTGAACTTAGTTTTTGACAGAGGCTCATGGATTCAGCATATTTATTTTTATTTAAATGTTTTGAGAGATTAAAATAATTTTAGGCCTTAACCTTTTTTCTTGTCTTCAGTTCACATTTTAAACAGATTTATTTATGTTATATTTATTATAGTTTAAATAACTTAAAATATCTGCTCCAAATTTTAAAACTCTGATTAAAAAATTGTTTTTTATTTTATTTATTTATTTTTATCTTATTTTTATTTTCACCCTGCTTAGACTAGCTTATCCCTTTGCAATTGGAACCTCCAGGATTGTTATGTCCCCCAGAAGTGTGAAATGCCTGAAAAAATTGAGCAAACATTGGTATTAAACCCCAGCACCTGCCCCCCCTCAATTTCTAAGCTTTGATTTTTAAATGTATAGCATTCATATATTTCCCCTTTCCATTTCATGTGCGTTCTTTTCACTCTGCGTAACTCAGTGTCCATGGAGTTTCTGGGAACTGAAGGGTTCCTCTAAGAATAGATTGAAGCTGAGTTTTACAAAGTGTCATTTTTTGGCTTTCAGATTCCACAGTCACTTTTCTCTGAGGATGTACTGAAATAGTGAGACAATAATGCACAATTTGATGTCTGCTTTCAGGCCTTTGTAGCTCTGCAGCCCAGCCATACTCCATAAGGATTTTGAACTCTCATAAAGAAGTCAAAGAAGCAGCATTTTCATAATGACCTTCTCATGGACATTCAGGACATAGTCAACAAGTAGATACCATACGAAAGGGAAAATGATTCACAGCAAGTAGAAAAGCATAGACAGTTCTGTTGAAGGGCTGTTTGTGCTAATAGTCCCAAGAGTACAGCCTGCTGCTCCACATGCACCATGTCTTAAGTCATCCCACTCCCATGGTACCATGTACTGCAGACCAGGAATGAACTGGGCAATACCAACGGTGAATAGCTCATGCAATGAAGACTGAACACTACTTGGATAGGGAAAATATGCCCCCAGCAATCCTTCATCCCCTGCAAGACTAGAGACATGCAAAAGGAGGGAATTTATTTGAAATGGTTTCATTGTTTTTCACTGTTCAGTGTTTAAGTTGTGTACTTTATTTCATTTCTGGTTTTGTGTTTTGTTATGGGTGTCTTAGTGCTATAGTGGCAGCTGGCCTGCCTGATACATTGTGACATTTATCCAACCAGGGCCTTCTCTAGAAAACACAGCTGAAATGTTCACTAGCTGCTCATGGTTGTTCTGCCTGTTTCATGAAAGAGGAATGAAAGCACAAGCAACACAAAGTCTTTAAATGGTGGAGACAGTGTGGGAGGTTTATGGAAGCCTGCAGTTTAGACATGTGAGCATACATGTGACACCTGGGTCCAGAATTCATAAACCTATGGTCACTATTCAGTGTGGATGATCAAGCCCAGGTTTACAAACACTAAGTTTGCAGACTTGAGTCCCACAGATCGTGGACTTACGTAGCTCTATAGACATACCATCTCCTGGTCATGTGTGTTTAGATGGAGTTAGAATGGTAGTCAGGGTCTGTGGTGACTGTTCTCCCTCCCTTGCACATTGAGGGTATTCTGGTTTTGTGCTGTGATCAGATCCATGGCTTGCATTGCCCAGCTGCTCTGTAGTGAATGGTACTCCTCTGCATCAACTATTATACATTCTAAGCTTTAACATCTCTTACTGACAGCCTGGATTTGCTCACTGGCCTTGAAATGGTTTTATTGTATGTCACCAGCACCCAGTCATGTTATCCCAATCTAATATTGCTATTTATCATTGTTGCCAAAGTACATTGCTGTTGGCTCTACAATACAGGTGAAATTAAATTGCTCATTGAGGTAATAGAGCGCTATCTCCAAATCGCAAGGGTAGCTGGACTGTCCAGGAAAAGGATCAAAGAAGTGCTGCAGACCAAGTCCACAAGTTCAGATTAATGGCACCCAGGAAACAGGACAGAGACAGACTGCCTGAGCACTGAGGCATCATGGTTTAATGTGGTGGAAAGCACACTAGGCCATGGAAAGCAACAGAAAAAGGTAGAGAGGCGCAACTTATAGGCAATGGTGCAAGGGAGGGTGGGAAACAGAATTGCATTATGTTCCAATGGCGTAGCTACCCAAAGAAGAAAAAAGCAGCAGCATCTGCTGTGATGGGTGACAGAGACTTCCAGTGATATGCACAGAGTGACTAGCAGATCCAAAGATTCAATATACATGCACTCGGAAGAAGGCTGCCAGTGATTCAACTGCTATCGTTTCAACTATGCTATTAAATCTCACAGGATCAGGGCTGAGAAAGGTTTTCTGCATTCAAAGCTGTTCGCCCATTTTTGGGAACTATCTGCTCTTTAAATAATGATACATCTAGGTCCCTGTAAGACTGCTCTGTTGCAGGTTCACTCTGACCTATTATTTATCACTGGTACTAGTTGATTATTATTTGAATCGTGCCAGCAGTATGTCAGGAATTTTACAGACTAAAACTACCTGTCCCAAAGACCTTACAATCTACAATCTCAGTCCTAAAACAAGTGTCACACAGGCCCATCAATTGCAGTGAGGCTCCCCATATGAGCAGAAGTCTGACCATGGAGATCTGCATGCTCAGAGTCTAATTTATTTTAAATCTGATGTGATAGAAGAGGTTTGGTAGCAAGCAGCAGGGGGGCTGACAGACTTGTCAGGCCCCTGGGCAAGGAGGAAGGGGGCCCATCTCAATGCTCTCAGAAGGGGCGTTGCCTTGGGTGGAAGGGACAGGATTGGGGGTCACCAGCCAGAAGTACGTTGTACTGCCTCTCCCCTGCCTCTTCCTCCCCTCCCCCACACAGCTGCCCAGAATATGCTGCATGGTGGTGATTGAAAAGGCCTGGGATGCTCAGCTGTGGTTGCTGCTACTGCAGGTGTGTCAGTGACTGGAGCCCTGGCCTCTTTAAATCACCTGGCCCCTTTTGTCCCCCTCCCCCGTTTGTGGATGTGGCAAGCAGTAGAAAGGTAATCAGGTGAGACAGTACAGCAATAGGTTTCTTATTTTGGAATAGTTTGATAAAATGTTTTTTTATTTGAAATTTTATGAGTACGTCTACACTAGCTCGTTAGTTTGCGCTAGGTAGGGTAATTAGGGCAAGCGGAGTTGCAAATGAAGCCCGGGATTTAAATATCCTGGGCTTCATTTGCATGTTCCCTGGCGCCGCCATTTTTAAATCCCCCTTAGTCCGAACTCCATGCCCGCGGGTACACGTGGCACGGAGTAGGTAGTTCGAATTAAAGATCCTAATTCAAACTACCATTACTCCTCATTCCATTTAATTATTCCATGAGGAGTAATGGTAGTTCGAATTAGGATCTTTAATTCGAACTACCTACTCCGTGCCGCGTGTAGCCGCAGGCACAGAGTTCGGACTAAGGGGGATTTAAAAATGGCGGCGCCCAGGAACATGCAAATGAAACCCAGGATATTTAAATTCCGGGCTTCATTTGCAACTGCGCTTGCCCTAATTACCCTACCTAGCTCGAACTAACGAGCTGGTGTAGATGTAACCTATTTGTTTTAAATACAGGCAGTCCCCAGGTTACGTACAAGATAGGGACTGTAGGTTTGTTCTTAAGTTGAATTTGTATGTAAGTCGGAACTGGTACATATTTTGGGGGGAAAGGGAGCTTGAGAAAGGTGGAAAAGACCCTGATTCTCATACAACTTCCTTATTCTAAGAAAAACACATAGGCTACGTCTACATTGGCCCCTTCTCTGGAAGAGGCATGTTAATTTCAAACTTCAGAATAGGGAAATCTGCGGGGGATTTAAATATCCCCCACGGGATTTAAATAAACATGGCCGCCGCTTTTTTTCCGGCTTGGGGAAAAGCCGGAAAAAAGCGTCTAGACTGGCCCGATCCTCCGGAATAAAGCCCTATTCCAGAGGATTTCTTATTCCTACTTTGAAGTAGGAATAAGAGATCCTCCGGAATAGGGCTTTATTCCGGAGGATCGGGCCAGTCTAGATGGTTTTTTCCGGCTTTTTCCCAAGCCGGAAAAAAAGCGGCGGCCATGTTTATTTAAATCCCGCGGGGGATATTTAAATCCCCTGCGGATTTCCCTATTCCCACTTTCAAAATTAACATGCCCCTTCCGAAGAAGGGGCCAGTGTAGACGTAGCCATACTGTTTTGATATGAAGGTTTTTTTGGTTGATATTTTAATTAAAAATTGATCATAAGTTTCAGTGTTTCATGCTATATCCAAATCTTCCTTTTGGGGGACCTGAAAGATCCCAGTTATTCATTTAATAGTCAGAATCTTTGTTTTTTATAACTAAAAAAAGTTTATTCAATGCATATTACTGTTCCAAATAGAATTTGCTACAGATGGTTCAGTGAAATGGGTATTAAGTGTAATCAATAGTCATTGGAGAGCACAGTGAAATCAAAGCTGTTGTTGTATTCTGCTGAGCAGAAAATGGAAATCCCTTCCTGTGAAGTGTGTGTGTGAATTTATCCACAGGATTAATTTTAAAGAAAAATTCTGTGTTGGGAACAGGAGTTTAGCCACAGGTGGGTCCTCATTGTCCACTCACCCACTTTGCAACCAGACCCATCCCCTCGGGGCTTACCCTGCTCCGCTCCAGCCAGGGTGTGCTGGCTCTTCCCTTCTGTCCTGCTCCTCCCCATTCTTGCCCACCCACACCACTGCGTAATTTTTCAGCTTCACCTCTGCCAGGCTGGAAGGGACTTGTTAATTTCACGTGACGCTAACAAGATACTTGCAGCTCTAGTGCTGAAGAGGGAAAGAGCTGTTGCTCCCAAGGTGGGGACTGTAATACAATGGGTCTCACTGCCTGCTGCTCCTGCTGTTCCCTAGGAAATTAATTTTTCCGCTCTGGGGTGCCCCCTTTTGGCTGGTGATTTGTTCCTCCCAGCAGACCTGCGTCCTCCGCGGCGAGAAAAGCCGCTCCGCGTCTCCCTGGTCTGCTGGGGGGGGGGGGAGAGGGGCGCTAGCTCTGCGTCTCCCTAGTCTGCTGGGGGGAAGCACCCCCCTGCCGCCGGAGGCGGCGACAGTGGGGGGGGCACCCCGCAGTAGGTGCGCCCCCTCCCCCCCGTTTGTAACTAGGGATCCGACGTAAGTAGGATTGTTGTAACCCGGGGACTACCTGTAATAATGATTTGACTCCACATGGTCCTCATTGAAGAAGCAAGTCTGAAGAAGTGATTTGATGAGTATAGGATGGTGATTTGTTTCTGCAGCTGAGAACTCAGACATTATCGACTGACAACAGACTTATATATAGCAACACTTCTGGGCACTGATCTACGCATCTTTCTAGAAATAACATAGTAGCAGCAGATTCATACTGTCTTCCAGATCACCCAAACGATTAATGCCCGCTCAGAAAAATTGGGAGTTCACAAATATTCATTCCTTCTTTCAATTGGAGGGTTCCAGCGTAGCACAGCAAAGTTTTTATAAGGCTGTTCAGGAAGCCCCAACTTGTCAGTCACTTCTTCCACTAAGCTGCAAGTAGGAGCAACCAATCTCCCTGACTGGCATGGAGTTTTGCTCTGATGTGACCTTGAGTTCTGTTAGCTCTGTTTTCATTGTAAGCTTTTGGTAGAGGTCTCTTCTTTAGACATGTGCCCAGTGCCTAGTACAATAGGATCCCCTCTCTGACTGGGATCTCTAGGTACACTACCTAATTCACAGCCATGAAAAATGTCATGGGTTGTGAAATCTAGTCTCCCCCTATGAAATCTGGTCTTTTATACTGTGTAGATTTACAGAGGAGATCAGCATTTTCTCAGATTGGGGTTGCTTACCCAAAAGGGAGTTTCAGGGGGTCACATCTTACGGGGGATTGAGGTATTGCCACCCTTACTTCAGCATTGCCTTCAGAGACTAGTTTCCAGCTCTGAAATTGGCACCCCGCAAGCAGCAGTACAGAAGTATGGGTGGCAATAGCATAGTGTACCACCCTTACTTCTGCACTGCTGATTTCAAAGCTGGGTAGCTGGAGAGTGACAGCCACTGACTGTGGGCCCAGGTCTGCAGGCCAGAAGCACAGAAGAAAGGTTGGCTGTATAACAGAGCTGGGTTCTTGGCCAGTAGCAACCAACCTCCGGCTGCCCAGCTGTGAAGGCAGTGCAGAAATAGGAGTAGCAGTACCATAACAATCCTTCCCCTACAATAATCTTGTGACCCCCTTTCTCTCCTCCACACAACTCCTTTTTGGGTCAGGACCCCTTCAATTACAGCACGGTGAAATTTCAGATTTAAATAGCTCAAATCATGACATTTACTGTTTTAAAAATCCAATAACTGTGCAATTGAGCAAAATGGGCTGTGAATTTGATAGAACCCTAATCATAAGGCACTCCAAAAAGAAAATATGCATAGAATTTGAATCTTTGTCTTGGAAATACTGTGACAACACCTCCACAGGCCCTACAGCATCCACTTACGGCCCCTTTATGTTCATTGGGTGAAATCGTGGTCCTCACTGAAGTCAATGGTGAAGTTCCGCACTGACTACAAGGGGTCAGAATTTCACCATTACCTTGTCAAAAAATCCTTGCTATTCATGCTCAAATGCCCACCACGAGTAAAGGAACATTTAACATAACATTTAAAATGTAAAATACAATTATGGCTCTTTTGCAGGAGGCCCCAGAAGCCTTGAGAAACTGGCTACCACAGCATTGTGTGGGCTTCTGCGTGACGGAAGCCACACATATCTTTTGCTGACTTGTGCCCCCAAGAGATTATGGTTTGGAATGTAAAATAGTTGACAGTAATATACATTGAACAATCATTTTTTATTAGAAGGTTGAATGGTAGTGGTTAACAAATTAATTGGGGAGCAGGGATATAAACATATGCCTTATTAGTTTATAGCACCATTGGACTGTTATTTTCTCTACTTAGTTATGCTGTGTGTTTTAAAAGGAATAAATTATATGGTTGTCATTTTTCTTGTTGTCCAAGATTCCAGCAACAAAACAGTAGGGAACTTTCATTACACATTTCAACTTAAAAAGTATTCTTTTTTATTCTCTTTAAAACGCGCAGATCTAGCAGTCCAAGTTAAACATCACTGGAATTTCACCATAAGTCAAAAACAATATTAATTTTGAGCCCACATATTTTTCTTTTGGTAGGGTATAAAAGTTTAAAATAAGTATTCCAGACAATCTGTAAATGGTAGAGAGCACTGGATAACATAAGGAAAGAAAAACGAAACAAAACACATTTTTAACAACAAAGCAGCAGAAATGTTTTAGTATGACAACAGGAATGAGGGTTTTTCCCCTTCTGTGGTCTGCTTCAAAGAGAAACTGAGGTTGGCATCATGCCACAGAGCTGTGGTTGAAGATTTCTGTACCATACAAATCTATAATCAGGGTTACTCCTTGATGGGAAGCACAGAGATTCTTACAGAATATTAGCGTGGCATACTGAGCTAATGTATCCCTTACTCCCTCACTGTATGGGAGACTCTGCAGTGCTGTTTATCTGAAGTCTAAAGATTACCATAGTCATCTTTTTCAAATTAAAACAGCAGTGTAAAGTTTTGTAAATGTTAGTTCTTCTAATTGACAGTGGCTTGTATAATTAAAATAAAATCACTAATATTTTCCCTTGTTTTCTTTTTTATCACTGAAGTTCATTTTTTCAGTAACTCATACAAGGTCTTCATTTTTATGAAGACCCATGCTGACCTCTAAATATCTGATTTTTTTCAGTTAGTGTTTATGCCCATCTGGTTTGAATTTAGCATTCTTATGAGTCATTTCACTTTGATAGGAACACTATGCTATAGAAAACTTCTGTTAATATTTTAACATTCTAAATCAAACACTGTACAGTGCATTACCTAAGTCTAGGTACAGTTATGGAGACCCATGTGTTACATTTGTTCATGGAACATGCGTTTGTTAAATAAATATAGTTCATGATAGATAAGTCTATAACCCATATGTGTTCAAGTGTTTTACCATCATTTTCTGTCACATCCTTTCTCAGACTTAATAACAGCGTTTTGGAAGCAGTCTCAGTAGAGGAAGGATGAGTGATTGTATAGGAAGTAAGGATGCTCTGTACTTCCTTACATCTGACATTAACACAGGCAAAAATGCTATATTTATTTTTCTATCGACACCGACTTTATTACTTATTATGTTCTTACTTCATGCATTTCCTGGTTTTAATGATATAGATTTTAAATAGGAAAGTAAAATCAATCATATGCTTAAAAGATCACTGGAAAGTTTTTAAATAGATATTTTTAAGCTCACTCTCAGGTTACATCTACACTAGGGGTGCATCTAGACTGGCAAGATTTTGCGCAAAAGCACTTGCTTTTGCGCAAAAACTTGCCAGCTGTCTACACTGGCCGCTTGAATTTGCGCAAGAGCACTGACTTTGTAATGTACAAAATCAGTGCTTCTTGCGCAAATACTTTCACACTCCCGCTCAGGGATAAGCTCTTGCGCAAGAGGGCCAGTGTAGACAGGCACCTTAATTTTTTGCGCAAGAAAGCCTGATGGCTAAAATGGTCATCGGAGCTTTCTTGCGCAAAAGCGCGTCTAGATTGGCACAGATGCTTTTGCGCAAAAGCACTTTTTGTGCAAAAGCATCCTTGCCAATCTAGACGCTCTTTTCCGTTAAAAGTATTTCCACAAAATCATGCCAGTCTAGACGTAGCCTTGGAGTCATGAGTGAGATTCCCAGCTCACCTACTCATACTGTAATTTGCACTGTCACCTCAGAAGCAGTGTTCCAATGGGCTAGCCACCCTGAGTACCAAACTGCCTGAGATCTGTGATTACGTACTCAGAGAAGCTAGTTGCTGCCCTGGTCTTCACTACTACTTTTAGTGTGTTTGCACAGATAAGAGCTAGCACAAGTATGTCTACACAAGCTAGGAATCATATCATGTATATGAAGTATTTCTTTAAAAAAAAGGAGGTGGGTGGGGAGCGAAAAAAGTTATAAGCAGCCTATTAAAATAACTGACATGCTTTAGAGACCAATTTTATTTCAAAACAAAGTCTGAGTGTATTGGTGTGTTTTGTGAGTTATAACTGAATCATCACATGAAATGGAACAGCCAGTTCCAACTTGAAAACAAGCAGTACATTTTAAAGAGTTATTTGTTTGCATTAAGTGGAAATATGTCCTAGCAAGTTGAGTCTATGATTCTTTTACCAGCTATTTAAATATGTTTAAACTCTTTTTAAAAAGTTTGCTTAACTAAACAGAAAACTCATTTCGGAATATATAGGGAAGAATCACATTAAAGCAGATGAAAGTTACAGTGAACAATGGACCTGATTGAGGAAAACATTCCTATTTGGGAAAGTTTTTAAGCATGTGATTAATTTTACACATATGCCTAAAGTTAAACATGTGCTTCCATGTTTTCCTGTAGGGGGATACACTTAAGCACGTGCTAAAGTGCTTTCCTAAATCAGGGCCAATGTTATTAACCATATTTTTAAATGCAACCGGAGTTTCTCTTTTTTTATGGCTCTGATTCTCCTCTCTCTTACCTCACAGTAAATCAGGGTTTGAGGAGTGTGACTGGTACTAAGAGAGGGCAATCAATCTTCAGATAAACTCTGACAGAAATGCATCTGAACAAAATCATGCAGCTTCACCAAGATCAGAGCATTTATTTTTTTAGTCTCATGGCTCCTGATTCAATGAAGCGACTAAACTCAGGCTTTAGTCTATCGCTGCTCAGCAGAACAAAGCACGTGCTTAGGTGCTTTGCTGAATCAGGGCCATCATGATTACTGTAAGTCAGTCGTCACTTAACCATAAAAGGAAAAGAAAAACCCTTGTTCACAGAGACTGATTTTTGCAAATACCTCTCATAACTATTTATGTTTGGCTTTGAGCATGAAGAATACTTGTGTAGTTCCCAATAGCTGTATTACTGTGTCTGAATAATGGAAGCAAAAGGATGGGGTTTTTTCACACAATTTAATTAGAGGTACAAGATGTGGTGTTGCATGATTGATGTCAAAATATGACACTTTTTTTGTAAATCCTTTAGCTTGAACAACAAAGTAAATAGCTAAAGCATTTCTAAACTGTTTAAACTTCCTACATTATTTTTGTCTTTGGTGGAGCAGGCCATAGACAATTGCAAGCTCATTAAGAAGTGAGGGGAAAGTGTTAGACTGGATAACATTTTATTATAATTTGTCTAATTGGCAGTAACAACTTTGCAGATTGTTGAACTTTGTGAATTAATGAATAAACAAACACAAAGGCTATGTCTACACTACAAGGTTTTGCCGCAAAAACAGCTGGTTTTGCACAAAAGCCTGCGGAGCTCAAATGAGCTTTTGTGCAATTAAATGGACAGTTAAATGGCAGAACAGAGGGCTTTTCCTGCTGTAGTTAAACCTCCTTTTCTGAGGCATAACTGCTTTTAGTGCTACAGCCATTGTACAAGAAGGTAAATGTGGATGTTCCAGAGGGGTTTTCTCCAATGGGAAAAAGCACAGGTGCTCTGTTGGCCATTCTCTGTGAATGGAAATCAGAGCTGTCTTGCACAAGAGTGTCCATGCAGTATGGACGCTCTCTTGCACAAAAGCACATCACTTTTGTGATGTGCTTTGAGGTGTGGATGTGCTCTGGCGCAAGAAGTTTTTGTGCAAAAACTCTTGTGCAAAAGGATTCTTGCGCAAGAAGCATGTAGTGTAGAAGTAGCCAAAAAGAAAATGTACTATGTTTACCTATTTGACATGCATAGATTACCAAAGACTGTTTATCATACTTCATAATATAGAAGGTAAAGAGTCTAAAGTACATTATATAAAAGCAATAGTTAGTCTTAGTAATATGACACTGGAGTATACCATATATATGGGAACATAAGCCCGTTCGTTTATAAGTTGACCCCCCAAACTTACAGAGAAAAAATGGTAAAAAGTCACTGACGGGTTTATTAGTTGACTCCAAAGTACAGAGGTTTAGGACCTTATAAACAGTCCAGTGACTTTTTACCATTTTGAATCTGCAAGTTTGGGGGTTCATGTGGGGTCCCAGACTGCTGCAGATCTGCTTTTTATATGTAGTAAGAGCTGCCAGGATCTTACTACATTTAATAGGCAGAGCAGCAGCTGGATTGCTGTGTCCCGGCTTGCACTGGGTCCCTCGCTACCGCTCTGCCTTTTAGAACCCATTCATAAGCTGACCCCTGCTCTTCACAGCAGGATTTTTTTCCAAAAAACGTTGGCGTATGAACGAGTATTTACAATTGTTCTCAGCTATTTAATTTGTACTGAGAAGTCGGGAGAGGTTGCACTTTTAGGTGTGTGAATTATGAGGGAAGATTAGCAAAGTGTATATTAAAGATTCTACTGGGTTTTTTTTAAGTGCTGGCATTCATGGTCAGCAGCTTCTTTTGAACATATGAAAATATAGCACCGTTTGTATACCATTAGCAATTAGCAAGGCATACGGGGAAGTGGTAAATAAACTACTTAGTTTGGTCTCTCAGGGCTAGATTCTGATTCTCTTATTTTTTTGAGTAATTTTTTTCCACAAGTAGGCTGATTAGCTTCAGTAGGAATAGTTGTGAAAAAAGGTACTATCCCTTTGTCTAGAGGAGAAAGCAATGCTCTGCCCAGAGCCAGGAACTCAGGTGCCAAGGAAATTTTTACCTTTAAAAAGTTAGGTGCCAAGTGAGTTTAGGCAGTTCTATGATGTGGTGGGAGTTTTGTGGCTTGCATTGGAATCAAAATTGGGACTTAGGTACCAAAACCCCAGATTAAGGTACCTAAGGCTAAGGTTTAGGTGCATAAAGGCCTTTGTAAAGCCCACCCTCTTTGTCTCAGGTCAAAATTTGTACCAAATGGAACTTCCCTATTTCACAATGTTCTGAAGGTAAACACATTAATGGTTGCGAGGCACTCAGCTGCTATAGTAACTAATGAGGACAATATCAGTACCTGGATAAATAGATTAATTTTCATGTATCTTTTCTTCTCTATTCAAATGCACAAATCTGCAAACGGCTGTGTAACCCACACATCTGCTGGTGTGATGTATTGTCCCATCTAGTGGCACTGAGACCATTTACAGAGGCGGTAGAGGCTCAAGATTCATTTTCACCTATCGGCGTTACAAGTGGGGGCATCTCTGAAGTGCAGGACACGCTCCCTCAGCTAAGGGAAGTATGTAACCTACACACCTGCTGGATGTGACATACTGTCCCATCTCAGGGCACTGAGACCACTTAGAGAGAGAATAATGAGTCTGCTCTATAGCCTTAGCTACCAGTCAGCTGGCTTTTAGCTCATGTGATAGAGGGTAATGCACTAATCTCCAGAAGTCCCAGGTTTGATTCTGCCTGTCGGTGTTACAGCTGCACAGGGCATGTCTTTGAAGCCAGCGGAGTTAAAGTTACACACCTATGTAAGAGCATGAAGGTTTGGCATAGAAAACAAATCAAGGAAAAAGCGACTCTGGATTTTAACTGCTAAGCTGCAAACTATATATATATAAGGTAAAACACATGAATGGCTATTTGATTTTCCACAAGTGGAGTATGTTTGGATTATCATATTAATTCCTTTCTCTGGAAAGTGTGCCAATTGAAGGCAATCAAGTACAGTTTTTATATTTGTTTCTGCCGTACATTTGTTTTTCCTGCAGTCAGTTAAGAGTTTCTTGTTGAGTAGTAGCTGGAATTTCTTTAAAATTCAAAACAGAACCAAGCTGAAGCCTAAACAATACATAGTTTGTTCATTATTCTTTTTACATCAGTCATAAACTGAGAGTGATTCTGGGTAAGGAGGTAGGCAGAATTAAATCATTGCCTGGCTTCTTTGAACTGTTTGTGATTGTTCAGAGGGTTGTGTGCTGTGAGGCATTTAGACTATTTTGCTGCCAAGTCAGTGACTATGGCATTAGTCATAGGAATCTCTAGAGATCATAAAATAGGAAAGTGCTGAATAACCTGTGACTCAGCTTTATTCGAATTTCTCAGTACACGTTAGTAACACTCAGCCTCCGGGTACACCACTCACACCCTGATATTACTCCTACACGCCTTCCCACATGAAACCGGATCTGAACTGTCTCTTTCAATTTTCACGAGTTGCTAGGGACAATGGATCATTGCTCAGCCCTGTCCATAACCTCTGTAGCTTTTCAAAGGCTGCCTAGTTTAATACTACTTAGCTTATGTACAGTTTCTTGAGCAAAACAATAAGGACAGAAAGCAGCTGAAATTTATAATGCCGCATTTGACTCCACATTCTCTGTACGTTGTAGTTAAAACTCAGTATTTTTCACATTTGTACTTATACACAGGATTTTTAAGGAAGAGTGAAAATCGAGCCATTGGGAGGTTTCTGTGGTAGAAGCTTAAATGTTTTTTTTTCTTTTTAAAGACAACTTTGTTTCTGTTGGCGTTATCGTAGATGAAGTTAATGGTGGGTGTAGGATTCCTAGGAAGGAAATGTGTAGGGGTAAAAAATGAAATTGTGGTGGGTCACCACCCTGGAGGGCTTTGGTGGAAACCCTGAATAATTGTCTGAATGTTTTGGGTCATCTTAAATGAGAGTTTTATAGAAGTATAGAGATATACAGCATGGTGGAAGGATGCACCTTTCTGTATGGTAAAAGAGCACAGCATGGTTTTTCTCCTGTGGAAACAAGACAGGACCTTATTCATTACAGCCAAATCCTGCCAGCCTTCCTCATAGTGAGTACCAGTAATAGTTCCACGGAAGAAAGAAGAACTGTGTGTAGAGTAAAATCCTAAAGCCATGAGTTAGGATATTGGAATAGAGACTTTAACATAGAGATTCATTTTTATTTGGCACATGAAAGGCATCCTGAGCTACCCTGCATGGGAATGCAATGGGAGTGTGATCAGATAATAATAGTCCTCCCAGCCAGTGATAAAAAATAGGCAAAATAAGGAGGAAAAGCTAGGGGCTAGATTTTCAGCTGGTGGAAATAGGTGTCGCTTTATTGACTTCAGTGGAGTTATTCTGATTTACAGCAGCAGGTGAGCCAGCTGAGTGTGCCTTTGACCTGCCCAGAACAGGCATATGAAACCCCCAGATGAGCTGGTCTGTGATTTACATGGAATACACTGACTCGGCTATCAGGCTAGTCAGAAAATTGTACATATTTTCAGTGAATGATTGGCAGAAGAAATACATTTGCATTTCATTTGTTCGAGTGCTTGCAAATTCTATAGAAATTCGCAGTGTCTGCTGTTGCAAGGAAGCTTCACAAGGAGATAATAATATCATTACATAATAACTACATTGACACCAACTGAAGAATGTATAGTTGCATTGCTCAAGTGGTTCTTTGTTTTTGAACTCCTTGTTAATTGCCTGAGCATTATATGGTCTCTCTCTAGGTTTTCATTCTGAGGTCATCACCATGCCAGCTGAGCTACCTAGCTAGAGCAAAATCTAGTACTAGTTATTGTAACATTTTAACACGTGTAAAACAGTAGCAAGTGTTAAAAAGAAAAGTCCAAATACATTTATAGAGAAAGTCTTTATGACAGAAACAGTTGCATGTATTTGCAGTGCAGGTTCTGGTTCAAAGTCCAGATCTTTAAAAACTCAGTAGCATGAAATTCACTTTAGAAGTGGAAGGTTTTGGTGTTACTGGAGTTCTGAAGAAGCAGGAGTCAACCTGCATGGAGCCAATTTTTTGTTACTGTGTCCCTAGAAGTCTTGAACATGTTGGGGCCTCATGGTGGTAAGTACTGTACAAATTTGGGCTCCAATCCCACAGATTGTCAGGGATGCTTAATGAAATTGCTCACAGTTTAGATAAGCACCTGAACAAGTCTTTGCAGGATTGTGGTGAAACAGTAAGGATACGTCTACGCAGCTGCGTTATTTCGGAATAACGTCCGTTATTCCAAAATATCTATGTGAGCATCTACACAGGTAGCCCATTATTTTGAAATAATTTCAAAATAATCAGTGGCTTATTTCAGCATTTGTAAACCTCATTCCATGAGGAATAACGCCTCTTCTGAAATAACTATTTTGGAAATGCAGTAGTGTGGACGCACCACTGCTGCTATTCTGAAATAGCTCTTCCCCCAGGCTATTCAAAGTAATTACTCCCCAGCGCGTCCTGGGGCTCTAAATCGAGGTAGCATGTCCACATTAGGGGAACCTGCTTCAGAGTAATTTCTAGGCTTCCTTGTAGTGTAGATGCACTATTTCAAAATAAGCTATTTTGGCATATTTCTTCCGGAATAACGTATTCCGAAATAATCGTGCAGTGTAAACATAGCCTTAATGTCCTTGCCTCAAGCAGCTTATAGTTTTGGGGTCTTTGGGGAAGCTGTGTAACATACCATCTACAATAAAACCATGGGCTTTTCTTTGCAGAAGATATAAGCTAGGATAGTTTACAAAGTGAAATTTCAGCTGGCTGGTCTCCCTTTTGTGGTTGCAATTTGCAGTCACAAAACTTGTGCTCACATTCTTGCACCCTTAGTTGTATTGCAGGCCCAAATCCAAGTTGTTTTGCTCTTAGCTAGCTGGTGGAGAATGCAAATCAGGCAGAGACAAAATCATTCACATTTGCACCCACAATTCATGTTTATGAGTGCAAGCTGCATCCAGAAAAAGGCTCATAGACTCAGTTCAGCAGAACATGGACCTCTCCATCTTACAGCTTCACTTCATTTAACATTCTCTCCAGAGTACTTGAACATGACACTGGTTTTTCTGGGTCTGCATATGAGTCACTTACATTCCAGTATCTCCACATTTTGATATCACACCTGCAGTACAAAAGGAGAAGTAGATGCCTGCAGTCTTGTTTGAATTAAAATTATGTTCAGCTAGGGTGCCATTGTGTATGGTGGTCAAAGGGTTAGGAAAAGTTGTTCACAACCTGTGAAGCATATGAATTATATTTACATGACATTTAGAAATACTTGGCAGAGAGAGAAGTGCTGAGTGAAAGATAATAATTCACAGTTACCTTTTCTTGTAGTTTGCCTAGTGTTGTAGTGGTTAGAAATTATATAGCATAACACATTTTGATTGTATTTCTTATTGGCACAGTAATCATTCACCCAATGATCTCGTTACAGTATCCATCCACAAAACACCTTAATCACAGGAAAAGATATCTTAAATGGAAAGAACTTCATGGACACCACTCCAGGTAAAAATGCTGTTCTTTTACTGTAAAGAACTTGACAAGTCTTGTTTCATTATCAATAGCTGACCTTCAGGAATCAGTTTCCTGAACTGAACAGTGTTACAGGAGGAAAATATAAATGTGGAATAGCTGGTATTCCAGATGTAAACAGCTGCTTTCCTGGCTGATTAAGGGAAAGAAAAAAATAGCTCATCTCTCTTTTATTCCTACTAAACAATTTGCAATTGTACACAGAAACTCTCATTCATAAGGGCAAACCTGCGGAAATGAATTCTAGAAAACAACCCATTGCAGTGCCAGATTTTAATATCTGCTACTGTTAGTTTCTTTTACGAGCATGTTGCAAGCCAGGGATAACTTGAGATAATTTCTGTGGATGAACTGTACTGTTATTTTGGAACACTGGACTGGTTATGTGGGTTATCTGTCATCTGTGTGCTATTTGTCTGACATACAGTGCCAGCCATAGTATTTTGGGGTGAATCAATGAAGTCAATGTTCACTCCCATTCACTTCTAGTCCACTACTACATACACTTCCACCACGAATAATAAATGGCAGTTAGGTCACAGAACTCATTATTAATGCCAGGATTAAAGTCTAAGAGGTCTCTTGGCCTTGGTCCCAGGCTTATTCCAAGCAGTGGAATGCCACATACTGAAGTGACGTGCTCCCCAAAATGATGATTGTGAAGGCGGTTTTTACAAGCCCCGAAGACCAGCCATGGCTGGATAGTCAGTGGATACTACTCCTACTGAATAGGCAGCAAGTTAAATTTAATAGGCAGCAAGTTTAAAACAAACAAAAGAAAATATTTTTACCACAGAATGCACAGTCAGCCTGTGGAACTTTTTGCCAGAGGATGTTGTGATCATAGATGATGTTGTTGGAACATCAACATCATAATGTGGGGATTCTGTACAAATGTAAATAAGAGTAACTAATGGCCACATAAATTACATCGCATTTACATTATACCTTAGCATTGGCTTATATGTTGAATTAAAGGAAGAAAAAAGCTAACAGGTTAAATGACTTTCTCCAATTCAAAGGGTAATGTTGCTTAGAGGTGATGTAATGTTATTATAAAAGGGCCAGATAGCGCCTACTCACAGGAGTAATCCCATTGGCTTTATTTAGCTATGGCTCACTTGAGTAGTATTTGCACAGATTGGCCCCAAACATTTTGTTGGTAACTTAAATAAATAAACCAAAGGTGGCTTATAGCACTGCAGTTTGCAGGTGTGCTTTTTAAATGTGACTGTTCTGAAAACCTCTTTGAGATCAAAACAACATAAAAAATTATGGTAACACTGCAAAGTGCATTTATTTTATGATATGCAGGACTGATAATTATTCTTTAAAAGTTCACTGTTGTTTTTACATGAAACATTAAAATGTTATGTGTTGAAATGGCAGATGCAGGAAATTTTTAATATGCTGAAATAAAATGTGCTTAAATAACCTTCCACAATGCTCTTGCTTTCTTAGCTTTGCTTGTATCAAGAACCAGCAGTCACTTAAAGTTTTAATAAGTTTCATATGTTTTGTACTGGAACTGTGTTTGGTTAATTCTAACCTTTAATTAGTAGCCTCTAAATTGATGTATATTCCAGGCATGGGGATGTTATTAATGTGAAATGAAAGCGGTATATGTGTGTACTCCATACAGATAAAAACAAGCCTTGTGTGCCCTGACAGCATTAAACCCTCCGGAAACCTCATGAAGAATATGGTTTTTCACTTGCAAAAGATAATTGTCATTCACATGTTCTTGCCAGACATTGTCCCCAAATACTTCTTCATCATATATGTACAGCATAGGTGGGCACCTGAGGTCAAGCTGAATGTGCACTGTAGTAGAGCATTTGTTAAGATAAATATTTTCTTCCATCTTAAAAACAAGTTAAAATTTACCCCATAAAATGGTTATGTTTAGCACCATAGCTCTTCATTGACTTTCAGGCTTCTAGAAATAATTTTGGATTTACTTGGGCTCTGCATGGCATAGATCCAGTTGTAGAATCAGAAGTTTTGACTGAAAGTATGCTTTTGGATTTGTTTCTCCTGAATGCTTACACTAAAACTCATAAGTCCTGTTTAATCTCTTTAACAAGAAGAACATAGAAGAATTTTTATAGCCTTGAAAGCAGGAGGGTTAGAGACTCCATGAAGTCGACTAGAAACTTTGCTATTGCTAATCAATTTTACATGAAAGATACTCAGTTGTCAGATGATGCACAGCAATATAAAAGCCTAAGATGGACAGACAGACAGACAGTGAAGAGGTAAAAAAAAATCTCCATTTAATCATGATTTCAGGAAACATCGTTTTACATGATGAATCTCTCTAGTACGACACTCTAGGAGCCTGACCAGTGCCAAGCCACAAGAGGTCAATATTGTCTAGCAGCATTACCAACACTTCCACTGCTTATTAGGCCCTTACAAGACATTTAGGAATGAATTTTAGCTACATAACAGCACCGAACACTGAGAGCCAGGACTGGTGGCTGTAAACAAACTTTATGGGACCACAGGAAACTTGGCCACACCCATTACAAGTGAACATCTGGCTAACTAAAATCATGCCAGACCACGGATGTTGCCAGACCAGAGAGTGCCAGACTAGGGAGGTTCAACCTGTATTCTAAAAATAAAAATTCACAGCACTGAGTGCAAGTGTTAGGTGGTGGGGAAAAAGCAGATAAATGTGCATTTTTAGTTAACACACTTGTACTCTAAGATGCCCATCCTCAGAGCATGGTTAACATGTAGAAAGACAAAATAAATTTGTACTAGCATTAAATTGTCATGATTATAGCTAGAAAATTTGGACAAAAATGAAAAAAAAACAGTTTTCAGTAAAAAGTTTTTTATTTTTCAAAAAAAAGTTGAAATTCTCCATGGAAAGCAGAAACTTTTAGAAAACACAAAGATTATCCAAAAAACCCTCAATTTTCTGTAGAAAAACTGGTTTGATGGAACTTTTTCAGCCAGCCCTAGTTATAATTCTTCCACACATTGAATTAGAGAGCTCAAATCAAGCACTTACCTAATAACTTTCTTCATGTCTGCCCAGGTGTGTCTAAGTCAAAGTGTGCCTTGTGTTACACACTGGAGGTTTTTAAGAGCAGGTTGGGCAAACACCTATTTGGAACAGACTAGGTATAGTGGGTTGGGGCTGGACTAGATGACTTTTCAAAGTCCCTTCCAGTCCTACCTTTCTTTGATTCCATGATTTGCGTTGTAGGACACATGAAGCTTTTATCTCTTGTTATATTACTGCACAAATGTGGCAGGTAAGAATTGCAAGTATTTTTTTACTTGGTGTTGGCCTCAGGAGTGTCAAAAGATATTAGCTGAAGTTTTAATGGTGGATGTATATGCTATACTTGCAGCATGGTTATGCTAAGATATAGAAATCCAATCTGTCACCATGCTTAGAACTACCCTGTGAATGTCTGAGATTTAGTGACATATTAACATAATCTATTTTTGGCTGTTTAATGCAGATTCAGGGACAAACTCTGCAAGGCCTCAGTTCAGCAAAGTACTTACCTGCAGAGTTGTGGCTTTATACAGCTAACTTCTCTCATATGAACTGAAAAAACAACAAATAGTCTGGTAGCACTTTATAGAATAATAAAACATGTAGATGGTATCATGAGCTTTCGTGGGCACAGCCCACTTCTTCAGAAGCTTCTCTCATATGAGTAGCCCAACTAAGTTCAATGGAGTCATTCCCGTGTGATTAAAGATATTCAGATGCAGGGATCAGGGTCTTAATCAATATTTGTCATGTGAACAAAATGATTCAAAAGATTTCATTTGCAACAAAATGTAAATGTAAAACAGTTAATTTTAACAACTGATTAATAGTTAATTAAAGGGTTGTTTTTAGAATGAATTATCTAAATAATTATTAATAAAATGTATAATTGAAAGCATATGTCATTTCTTCTGTTAAGAGCCTCAGTTCACTTTTGGTCTATTGGTTACTCAGTGCTAGTAAAGTCAATATTTGATGACAGGAACAGTCATGGAAGTAATTTAAAATTAGTCATACGGTAAGGAACATAGCTATTGTATTACTATAAAACTAGCATGTGTTTTATTCCTCTGTTCAGGAGCATCAGATTTGGGCACTGCTTTTAGTAGTGCTCTTTTCAAATGGTCTAGTCAGAAATTCCCTTTGAGGAAGGTATGCTAATCTTTTCACACATCCTGAATTTGTGTGGAGCTAGGTAATTGCATATTCTAAGACGGAAGATTTTCTTTTATCAGCACCAGATGCAAAAGATTTTTTTTTCAAACTGGCTTTAAGGATCTCCAGTGCTAATTTGTGTGTGTGAACAAAACAATAAAACCTAGCAGACTATCCTGAGCATGGCTCTGAAGTTTGGGAAGAAATCTGAAACTTCTTTTCAATTTCCCATTTGCTTTCATACGCCCCTTTCATATGCCTCCATTACCAACCTCTATTCAAACAGCATTTGAATCACTGTTTAAATTATATCTCAGTTAAATGTTGCTGGGACATTTTCTCTGTGTTGTATTGCATCTTTTCCCTCATACTTATTCATCTTTACATAAGAACATAAGAACGGCCGTACTGGGTCAGACCAAAGGTCCATCTAGCTCAGTATCCTGTCTGCCGACAGTGGCCAGCACCAGGTGCCCCAGAGAGGGTGGACCGAAGACAACGATCAAGTGATTTGTCTCCTGCCATCCCTCTCCAGCCTCTGACAGACAGAGGCCAAGGACACCATTTTATCCCCTGGCTAATAGCCTTTTATGGACCTAACCTCCATGAAATTATCTAGCTTCTCTTTAAACTCTATTATAGTCCTAGCCTTCACAGCCTCCTCTGGCAAGGAGTTCCACAGGTTGACTACACGCTGTGTGAAGAAGAACTTTCTTTTATTCATTTTAAACCTGCTCCCCATTAATTTCATTTGGTGTCTTCTAGTTCTTCTATTATGGGAACTAATAAATAACTTTTCTTTATCGGCCCTCTCCACACCACTCATGATTTTATAAACCTCTATCATATCCCCCCTCAGTTTCCCCTTTTCTAAACTGAAAAGTCCCAGTCGCTTTAACCTCTCCTCATATGGAACCCGTTCCAAACCCCTAATCATTTTAGTTGCCCTTTTCTGAACCCTTTCCAAGGCCAAAATATCTTTTTTGAGGTGAGGAGACCACATCTGTACACAGTATTCAAGATGTGGGTGTACCATAGTTTTATACAGGGGCAGTAAGATATTCTGTGTCTTATTTTCTATCCCTTTCCTAATAATTCCTAGCATCCTATTTGCTTTTTTGACCGCCGCTGCACACTGTGTAGAAGTTTTCAGAGAACTGTCCACGATAACTCCAAGATATCTTTCCTGATTTGTTGTAGCCAAATTAGCCCCCATCACACTGTACGTATAGTTGGGGTTATTTTTCCTGATGTGCATTACTTTACACTTATCCACATTAAATTTCATTTGCCATTTTGTTGCCCAATCACTCAGTTTGGTGAGATCTTTTTGGAGTCCCTCACAGTCTGCTTCTGTCTTGACTATCCTAAACAGTTTGGTATCATCTGCAAACTTTACTACCTCACTGCTTACCCCTTTCTCCAGATCATTTATGAATAAGTTGAAACGGATCGGTCCCAGGACTGACCCTTGGGGGACACCACTAGTTACCCCTCTCCAATCTGAAAATTTACCATTTATTCCTACCCTTTGTTTCCTGTCTTTTACCAGTTCTCAATCCAAGAAAGGACCTTCCCTCTTATCCCATGGCCATGTAATTTACACAAGAGCCTTTGGTGAGGGACCTTGTCAAAGGCTTTCTGAAAATCTAAGTATACTATATCTACTGGATCCCCCTTGTCCGCATGTTTGTTAACCCCTTCAAAGAACTCTAATAGATTAGTAAGACAGGATTTCCCTTTACAGAAACCATGTTGACTTTTGTCCAACAAATTATGTTCTTCTACATGCTTCACAATTTTATTCTTTACTATTGTTTCGACTAATTTGCCCGGTACTGAAGTTAGACTTACCGGTCTGTAATTGCCAGGATCGTCTCTACAGCCCTTTTTAAATATTGGTGTCACATTGGCTACCTTCCAGTCATTAGGTACGGAAGCTGATTTAAAGGATAGGTTGCAAACCACAGATGATAGTTCAGCAATTTCCCATTTTAGTTCTTTTAGAACCCTTGGATGAATGCCATCTGGTCCCGGAGATTTGTTAACATTAAGTTTTTCTATTTGTTCCAAAACCTCCTCTAATGACACTTCAATCTGGGACAGTTCCTCAGATTCATCACCCACAAAGGACGGGGCAGATTCAGCAATCTCCCCAACGTCCTCAGCCGTGAAGACTGAGGCAAAGAAATCATTTAGTTTCTCTGCAATGGCTTTATCGTCCTTGATTGCTCCTTTTATAGCTCAATCATCTAGGGGACCCACAGGTTTTTTAGCAGGCTTCCTGCTTCTAATGTACTTAAAAAACATTTTGTTATTTCTTTTTGAGTTTTTGGCTAGCTGTTCCTCAAAATATTTTTTTGCTTTTCTTATTACATTTTTACACTTGATTTGACAGTGTTTATGTTCTTTTCTATTTATCTCACTAGGATTGGACTTCCACTTCTTAAAAGATACCTTTTTGTCCCTCACTGCTTCTTTTACATGGTGGTTAAGCCACGGTGACTCTTTTTTAGGTCTCTTGCTATGCTTTTTAATTTGGAGTGTACATTTAAGTTGGGCCTCTATTATGGTGTCTTTAAAAAGTTTCCATGCAGCTTTCAGGGATTTGGCTGTAGTCACTGTGCCTTTTAATTTCTGTTTAACAAAACCTCCTCATTTTTGTGTAATTCCCCTTTTTGAAATTAAATGCCAGGGTGCTGGACTGCTGAGGTGTTCTTCCCACCACAGGAATGTTGAATGTTATTATATTATGGTCACTATTCCCAAGCGGTCCTGTAACGGTTATATCCTGGACCTGATCCTGCACTCCACTCAAGACTAAATCAAGAATTGCCTCTCCCCTTGTGGGTTCCTGCACCAGCTGCTCCAAGAAGCAGTCATTTAAGCCATTGAGAAATTTTATCTCCGCTTCTCTTCCTGAGGTGACATGGATCCAGTCAATATGGGGGTAATTGAAATCCTCCAGTTCAGCCACCCTGGCCTCCAAAGCCCGAACTCGGTCTCTGAGGGTCAGGAGCTCCTTGCAACAGGTGCACACATACGCCACCCGCCCACGGGGCAGGTAATCATACATGTTACACTCGACACAATAAACAGGATAGCCCCCACTCTGCTGCTGGGCTTCTGTCTGCATTTTTCTAATGAATAAGTTTAAGTATAAACTGGGATTCTTTTTAAACTCTGGGCTGTGTCTACACTGGCATGAATTTCCGGAAATGCTTAAAACGGAATACTATTCCGTTTTCAGTTTTTCCAGAAAAGGAGCGTCTACATTGGCAGGCTGCTTTTCCGGAAAAGCCCTTTTTCCGGAAAAGCGTCTGTGGCCAATGTAGACGAGCTTTTCCGGAAAAGACTACTGGGCTGTCTACACTGACCCTTTTCTGGAACAGTGTTCCGGAATAAGGACTTATGTCCGAACGGGAGCAGAATAGTTTTTCCGGAATAGCGGCTGATTTTGTACAGTAGAGCATCATTGCTTTTCCAGAAATTCAAGGGCCAGTGTAGACAGCTCGCAGCTTATTCCGGAAAAGCGGCTGATTTTCCGGAATAAGTGGCCCAGTGTAGACACAGTCCTGGAGTATAGGTTATTCTATGAGTTATGTTTTAAAGAAGGTCAGAAGTCACTAGTACCCTCTAAACTCCCTCTCCAAACTCTCCTGTTAGCTGTTCCTGGTCGCTGAGTCACAGGCTTATATAGCTCTGGTAGCCCCTCCCCCTGACTGAGGCTCAGCCAATTAACAGAGGCTTCTAGATTTCAAACCTTTTAGAAGCTCCTTCAAACAAACAAAGCAAAAAAACAAACAAACCAAACAGACAAACACAAGCTCAGCACACTGCAAATAACTCCCCCCCACACAAACACACACTCCAGACAGCCACTTACCACAAGGGTCCTGTTTTTACTCCTCTTTTACCTGGAGAACTCCCTCTCCAAACTCTCCTGTTAGCCTTTACAAGTCTGCAATTTAACTTCTTCTTTAGATTGATGATTTTCAACTTTTTAATTTTGGGACTGGTTCCATTCAATATCCGCATCAATGATACAGATATTGGCATAGAGAGTATGCTTATAAAGTCTGAGGATAATACCATACTGGGAGGGGTTGCAAGTACTTTGGAGCATAGGATTACAATTCAAAATAATCTAGACAAACTGGAGAAATGGTCGGAGATAAATAGGATGAAATTTAATAAGGACAAATGCAACATACTCCATTTAGGAAGCAACAATAAATTTCACACATACAGAATGGGAAGAGACTGTCTAGGAAGGAGCACTGCAGAAGGGGATCTAGAGGTCATCATGGACCACAAGCTATATATGAGTCAGCAGTGTGACACTGTTGCAAAAAAGCAAACATGATTCTGGGATGTATTAACAGGAATGTTGCAAGTAAGATATGAGAAGTCATTCTTCTGCTCTATTCTATTATTAAGGGCTCAAAAGCAAGCTATTCCACTGCGTTGGAAAGATAGAAAATATGGTAAAAGACCACTTTGGCTTAACCATGAGATCTTGCATGATCTAAAAATAAAAAAGGAGTCATATAAAAAACGGAAAGTAGGAGAAATTACGAAGCATGAATATAGGCAAACAACACAGGAATGCAGGGGCAAGATTAGAACGGGAAAGGCACAAAATGAGCTCATACTAGCTACGGGAATAAAGGGAAACAAGAAGACTTTTTATAAATACATTAGAAGCAAGAGGAAGACCAAGGACAGGTTAGGCCCACTGCTCAGAGAGGAGGGAGAAACAGTAACAGAAAACTTGGAACTGACAGCAATGCCTAATGACTTCTTTGTTTCAGTCTTCACTGAGAAGTGTGAAGGAATGCCTAACATAGTGAATGCTAGTGGGAAGGGGGTAGGTTTAGAAGATAAAATAAAAAAAGAACAAGTTAAAAATCACCTAGAAATGTTAGATGCCTGCAAGTCACCAGGGCCTGGTGAAATACATCCTAGAATACTCAAGGAGCTGATAGAGGAGGAATCTGAGCCTCTAGCTATCATCTTTGGAAAATCACGGGAGACAGGAGAGATTCCAGAAGACTGGAAAAGGGCAAATATAGTGCCCATTTATAAAAAAGGAAATAAGAACAACCCAGGAAACTACAGACCAGTTAGTTTAACTTCTGTGCCAGGGAAGATAATGGAGCAGGTAAGTAAGGAAATCATGTGTAAACACTTGGAAGGTGGCAAGGTGATAGGGAACAGCCAGCATGGATTTGTAAAGAACAAATCATGTCAAACCAATCTGATAGCTTTCTTTGATAGGATAACAAGTTTTGTGGTTAAGGGAGAAGCGGTGGATGTGGTATACCTAGACTTTATTAAGGCGTTTGATACCGTCTCGCATGATATTCTTATCCATAAACTAGGCAAATACAACTAGATGGGGCTACTATAAGGTGGGTGCATAACTGGCTGGATAACTGTACTCAGGGTTTGTCTACACTACCCTGCTAGTTCGAACTAGCAGGGTAATGTAGGCATACCGCACTTGCAAATGAAGCCCGGGATTTGAATTTCCCGGGCTTCATTTGCATAAACTGGGAGCCTCCATTTTTAAAACCCCGCTGGTTCGAACCCCGTGTAGCGCGGCTACACGGGGCACGAACTAGGTAGTTCGAACTAGGCTTCCTAGTTCGAACTACCTAGTTCGTGCCCCGTGTAGCCGCGCTGCACGGGGTTTGAACCAGCGGGGTTTTAAAAATGGCGGCTCCCCGCTTATGCAAATGAAGCCCGGGAAATTCAAATCCTGGGCTTCATTTGCAAGTGCGGTATGCCTACATTACCCTCCTAGTTCGAACTAGGAGGGTAGTGTAGACATACCCTCAGAGAGTAGTTATTAATGTTTCACAATCCTGCTGGAAAGGTGTAACAAGTGGGGTTTCATGGGGGTCTGTTTTGGGACCGGCTCTGTTCAATATCTTCATCAACGATTTAGATATTGGCATAGAAAGTACGCTTATTAAGCTTGCAGATGATACCAAGCTGGGAGGGGTTGCGACTGCTCTGGAGGATAGGGTCATAATTCAAAATGATCTGAGCAAATTGGATAAATGTTCTGAGGTAAACAGGATGAAGTTTAATAAAGACAAATGCAAAGTGCTCCATTTAGGAAGGAATAATCAATTTCACACATACAGAATGGGAAGCGACTGTCTAGGAAGGAGTACGGCAGAAAGGGATCTAGGGGTTATAGTGGACCACAACCTGAATACGAGTCAGCAGTGTGATGCTGTTGCAAAAAAAGCAAACATGATTCTGGGATGCATTAACAGGTGTGTTGTGAGCGAGACACGAGAAGTCATTCTTCCGCTCTACTCTGCGCTGGTTAGGCCTCAGTTGGAGTATTGTGTTCAGTTTATGCCCATTGCTTCTTGTTCTATCCTCAGAGGCCAGGAAGAACAAGTTTTCTCCCTCCTCCTTATGACACCCTTTTAGATACCTGAAAACTGCTATCATGGACATTAGGAAAAAGTTCCTAGCTGTCAGGGTAGTCAAACACTGGAATAAATTGCCCAGGGAGGTTGTGGAGATATTTAAGAGCAAGTTAGATAGACCTCTATCAGGGATGGTCTAGACGGTACTGGGTCCTGCCATGAGGGCAGGGTACTGGACTCGATGACCTCTCGAGGTCCCTTCCAGTCCTAGTATTCTATGAGTCTATTCTGAGCAGATGAGGCCTCAACTGGAGTATTGTGTCCAGTCCTGGGCATCACATTTCAGGAAAGATGGGGAGACATTGGAGACGGTCCAGGGAATGATTAAAGATTTAGAAAACATGATTTATCACGGAACACTGAAAAAATTTGGTGTATTTAGTTTGGAAATGAGAAAACTGAGGGGGGACATGATAGTGGTTTTCAAGTATCTAAAAGGGTGTTACAAGGAGAAGGGAGAAAAAATATCCTCCTTAACTTCTGATGATAGGACAAGAAGCAATGGGTTTAGGTTGCAGGAAGGGAGGTTTAAGTTGGCTATTAAGATCAACTTCCTAACTGTCAGGGTCAGTGGCGGATATAGGGCAGGGCGAGCGGGGAGGCCGCCCCAGGACCCGCGCTTCAAAAAGCCCTGCGCATGCAGCATGGCACCACCGCGCATGCGCTGTGTCAAAAGGGGGGCCCCGCCAAATTGTGCTGCCCTGGGCCCCGCAAAATCCTCATCTGCCCCTGGTTAGCGTGCTTAAGCAGTGGGATAAATTGCTTAGGGAGGTTCTGGAGTCTCCATCATTGGCTGCAGTCAAACTCAAAGTTCAGTATTTTACACTACTTTTTGTACAAAAGTAACACTTTTAAGATCAATGTAACACCTTGCAGGTGTAGATACAGTCTATATGCAACATAAGCAAGGTATTTTTTAAATGAAATTGTTACTTCTTGTGGCCCTGCTGAGATTTTTGCCATTGACTTCAATAAAAGCAGATTCCTATTGGATTCAATAGGAGCAGAATCAGCCCTTCACTGGGTTCTAAGAGCTAATTTCAAACTTGACGTTCTTAGTTCAGTCTTCTGTGTAAAAGAGTTTCTTGGTTTAATGGCAGTAACCCAAGTTTTGGGCCCCAATCCAGCAAGGCACTTAAGCACATGCATAACTTTAAGTACATGAGTAGGCATACTGAAACCAATGGGACTACTCTCATGCACAAGGTCACCCAGATGTTTAAGTGCTTTGTTGGACTGAAGCCTTGTATCATGGTGATTTCAAAGTACATTTACTTATTACATCATTGTGCTATATGGCATACGGAATGAATAAGTAAATGAGACAAGGGGAAGTCAAGCAGAAGCTCATGAGAGAGGGGGATACCACATGACATTCAAAATAAGAACATAGTAATAATAATGTAGGACATCTGAACCAGCCACATAAGAGTTTATAAATAACATAGGGTGGGATAGCTGGGTGCGATACCATTGTACTACGGTACATATTCTATAGCTCTATCGTATCAATACTGTGTGCTTTGTGCTTTCAATCTTCCCACAGCGTAAGCAGCAACCAGCTTTTCAAGGCCAATGGGGTTTGGTCTGGGGAAAACTCAATCTCTCTCTGTGTGAGATTTGATGCTATATGAAGTGCTTTAGCTGGAGCCAAGATTGCAGGCCACGTTCAGGGTTTGGCATTAGATGTGGTTTTGTTTTCTATAGTTTTCCATAGACCAGGGAACATTCTTGCTTATGTAGTGCTGTAAGTATGCAGGGCATTTTACAGACAAATAAAACCCAGCAATTTCTTTCCCTGATGTGCTTGCAAACTCAATTAGACATAATAGAGCAAAGGATGGCAAGAAGCAAAGAGTGTGGGGAGGTGTTAAGCAAAGCAAGGGTTACACTATAAAAGGGCATGAGATATATTTGTTGTGCCTAGAGTCTGTGGAGAATTGGGGCCAGAGCCTGAAAAATGATTTGCAAAGAGGGAAAAAAAGGACGTTCTTGCCCTTTTTGTTTTGTTCTTCAAGTTATAAACAGATTGTTTGAAAAGTCTTTTTTTTTAAATGGTTAATTTTTGTGATTATTTTTCACCTTACAAACATCAGGAATGTCAAATCTTATTCTTTGTGGGTTTTGTTGGGAGATGCCTTGATTGACTTTGAAGTGTGTATTGGGAGTTGTTTTTATGCTGAACCAAGAGGAGAAGGGGGTTTGAATTCTTAGCATATCCCCAACCTTTTGTCTCATGTACTCATACTTTTAAAAGTTTTTAAAAGTTAAAAAAAATATCTTCTTTGATACTCAGGTTTCATCTCCATACTTGTGATCTGCTATATATACCAGTTCTCCAGACGTCCATAAAATCACCTAAGCCAAACAAGGCCTGAATTGCTAATGTCAAAAGGAAGGAGAAGGGGCAAACCCCCTAACTCCCCCAATAGAGCTTTTTAAGGTCATTTTCATACATCAAAAAGGAGCCATAAAGAGTAAAGTCTGAAGGTCCCCTTCAAGGATTCACTTCATTACAGATGTTGGCTTATAACTGAATATAAAAAAAAGCCTTTCTCTTCTGTGAAGGCTGATGGAAATATATGGAACATAATTCTAATCAAATATATCAAAAAATTCCATAAGCCTTTTCTATTGAAAACAGGTATAGTTACGCTGGGAAAGTTACAGATTTATTTATAGTCTCTTCTTTGAATGTTGCCATTAATAGAGCCCTGCACAGATTACAAAATTGGTATCCACATCTGCATCTGCAAAAATGATCTGCAGAAATCTGTATCCACATCTATAGACGCAGAGACCTGTGCATATAAAGCAGATATCTGCAAATTTGAGGGATCTAGATACAAAATGTGTATCCTCATCTGTACCCACAAAAATGACCCACAGATATCCACATCCACAGCTGTGGATATGGATACCCGTGGATATCAATGGATTTGCAGGGCTCTAGCTATTAATGCTACCTCCTGAGGATTTTTTCACCCTTTTGCTTAGTTTTGCTTATTATTCATAGGTTATATTTTTTATATGGGGTCATTTGTAATCTGAATATGTAGACTAATAAATAATGTAGTAAAATAGTTTTTAAAACCTAAGTAAATGTTAATGTATAGAAAGGGCACAGTTCCTATTATCTCCTTATAACTCTTAGATACCAACTTTACATTCATTAGCACTTACAGGAAAGATCTCGGCAGCAGCGTGGTTGCACACCACCAACTGACAACAGAGCAGTGACATTTGTGCTGTTAAAAGCAGATATGTTAGCATCATTTTACTATTGTAGCACACAGCAGCACCATAGTAGTAAAATCTGAGTTGTTCTTTCCAGTCTAAATCTTGCTGAGGATAGGCTACACAATAACCCTGCCTTCTTAGCTAATAATTGTGTTGCACAGAGCTAAGTGCATGAACCAAAGCCCACTGTGCTTTTGATCGGTTCCTAGGTCTGCAGATACCCACATATGAGTAACATAATTTTTGTGGATAGTTCAGTTGCATGAGCTACTACTCACATGAGTAAAGTTACTCATATATGTGAGTATGCTCTGGGCCTTCATCTGTATCAAGCAAAAAGGCTCTGCAACTGTTTGCTAGTTGGTGATTCAAATAATTGAATCTGTTAAACCAGTTTGTAGGGCAAAGGCAGTTTATAAACAAAACAAAATGCTGTATTGCCCTAAGGGCAGGGGATATGTCAATATGTGCAGAGGACTACATGGTTTGGGCATATGGACTACATGGTTTGGGCATATGGGTTAATATATTAAAAGGAGGATAAGAAAAAGTTGGTAATGAACAGTTGGGAGCTGGTGAGAGAACCCATGTAAACATAACACATGAAGGCAAACAACTCAATATGACAAAAGTACAAATGCTAGGTGTCTAACTACTAAGCTGGGTGAACTAGAGTGTCTGGTATTAAATGACTGGTATTTAATGGTAATAAATGGTATTAAAGCATCCTAGAATGTTGGTGGAATTAAGCTAATCAATGGGACATGGCAATATCACTGTATAAAATATACAGCAATGACAGAGCAAGTTACGCTGGTGGGGTAGGAACATTGTATGTGAAACAAAGCAGAATCAAATAAAGTAAACATCTTAAATGAATCAAAGTATACTATAAAACCTCTGTTGATAGAAATTCCGGGCTTAAAGAATAAGAGCATGTTTACACTATGGGGAAGATCGACGCTGCTGTGGTTGATCTTCCAGGGTTTGATTTAGCGGGTCTAGTGAAGATGTGCTAAATCAAACTCAAAGGGTGCTCCCATTAGCACTGGTACTTCTGCTCCTCATGAGGAGTAAGGGAAGCCAACGAGTGCATTTGCTCCCATCAGTCTCCTGCTCTATGGACGCATTTGGAATTTGACTCCAGTTACTCTATTAACACAGCTGGCACTGCGTATCTTAGGTCAACTGCCCATTCCAGTGTAGACAAGGCCTAAGAGTATAGTACTAGGAATATACTATTGACTACCTGACCATGATGGTGACTATAATTTCTGCAAACCTCAGGGAGATTAGAGAGGTAACAAAGTCAGGAAATGTAATAATAATGGGTGGATTCTACTATCCTTATATATACTGTGTATATGTCACCTCAGGACCGGATGCAGAGTTAAAATGTTAAGATAACATTAACTACTGCTTTTTGGAGCAGCTTGTCCTGAAGCCCACATAAGGAGAGGCAATTCCTGGTTTAATCCTACATGGAGCAAAGCATCTGGTCCATGAGGTGAATATGGCTGAGAAAAGGTCGCAACACTAGACAAAAATGCTTCAATTAGTTGCCATAATGTAATTACATTTAACATCCCTGTAGGGACAAGAAATGTCAAAGAAATCTACCACTTTAGCATTTAACTTCAAAAAGAGAAACTACACAAAAATGAGTAAGCTTGTTAAGGAAGAATTAAAAGGACCAGTCACAGGGGTGAAATGCCTGCTAGATGCATGGTCAAAACACCATAATAGAGGCTCAAACTACATGAAAAAAATAAAAAGAGCACCAAAAAATCATTATTAGTACCAAATGAGCAGCTCGGTAGATGGAAAGAACATTTTGAAGAACTACTGAACCAACCTGCCCACATACAACCTTTGGAGTTACCACCTGCAAATATGCCTCTGTAAATTAACAGCAGCAGACCTACAAAAGAAGATATCAGAAAAGCTATTGCCCATCTGAAAAGCAGAAAAGCACCTGGTTCAGACAACATCCCCACAGAAGCAATGAAGGCAGGTAGTGAGACATCAGTTAATATGATGTATACTCTATTAGAGAAAATTTGGGACACTGAGGAGATCCCACAAGACTGGAAACATGGCTACATTATCCAGCTTCCAAAGAAAGGCAACCTGAACGAACACAAGAACTAGAGGGGCATCATGTTACTGTCTATTCCAGGAAAAGTGTTCAATAGGATTTTCTGGGAGAGAATGAAGACAGAAATTGATAGACAGCTCAGGGAAGAACAGGCAGGCTTCTGAAGTAAGAGATCTTGTACTGATTGAATAGCAACTCTCAGTCGCTTGAGTGGAACTCCCTCCGTATATAACCTTCGTAGACTTCGAAAAAAACCTTTGACAGTGTTGATAGAGACACCTTGTGGAAACTGCTGCAACATTGTGGCATTCCATCTAAAATTATTAATCTGATTCATTCAATGTACGAACCCTTGACATGCCAAGTTGTTCACAATGGTGTCTTGACAGAATCCTTAAGAATATTCTCAGGAGTGTGACAAGGGTGCCTAGTGTCACCTTTTCTGTTCATAATCACAATGGACTGGATTATGAGGAGGAGACCAGATGGCCATCAATGGGGCATTCAGTGGGCACCTTTCAAATAACTAGAGGACATTGATTTTGCTGACGATGTCAGCCCTCCTTTCACACCGACATGAAAGCATTGAAGAAAAGGCCACAACACTAGACAAAACTGCTTAAATGACTGGACTGAGCATCAAAAAGTGAAAGACCAAGACAATGAGGATCAACCAGTCCAACAACAACACCATCACATTGAGAGGGGATGATCTGGAAGATGTAGAACAGTTCACCTACTTGGGGAGTATTATGGGTAGAGATGGAGGAACAGACAAGGATATCAATGCTAGGATAGGGAAAGCAACAGCTGCATTCAAGACTCTTCATCCCATATGGAACTCACAAATAATATCTGCGAAGACAAAACTGCGGATCTTCAACACAGATGTGCAGAGTGTGCTCTTGTATGGATGTAAGACCTGGCAAACAAAAAAGCTACAGAAATTCATAAACAGATGCTTGAGGTACATTCTTCACATCAAATGGCAAGACTTTGTTACAAATGAGGAACTCTGGAACAGAGCAGGACAAGAACTTGACGTTCAAATCAATAAAAGAAAGTGGGGATGTCTAGGCCACATTCTCAGAAAACCATCTTCCAGTATACTTACATTTAAGCTTTCACATGGAACCCGCAAGAAAAACACAAAAGAGGAAGACCTCGGACAACACGGAGAAGATCAACTGAGAGTGAAGGACGACAATTGGGGTACTCCTGGAGTCAGCTAGAAGTTTTGCCTCGAGACAGAGTGAAGTGGAGGAGACATGTATGCTCCCCTGGGAGTACAAGGGTTTAGTAGTAATAGAGCCAAAAATGCCACCACGGCTGAACTGCAGAGCAAAAGAGGCAATTGGGGCAAAGTGGAATCCTTTAAAAATTGGAAGCCAATCCTAGTGAGGGAAATAGAAGGAATATAAACTCTGGCAAATCAAGTATAACAAGTATAATAAGAAAAAATCTGAGCATCAACTAGCCAATGACAGAAAAACTAACAGCAATAAATCAGAAGTATGCCTGTCAACCAGTCAGTGGGACCACAGGACAATCAAGATACTAAAGGAACACTTCAGGGATCCAGTTCAATGAATTCTTTGCATTAGATTTCACTGAAGAGGATGTGGGAGAGATCCCATTTGAGCTATTGTTTTTAGATGACAAATTTGAGGAAATATCCCAGACCGAGATTTCATTAGAGGAGGATTTAAAACAAACAGATAATCAGTGGTAAGTCACATGGACTCTGTTTGTCAGAGGCTGGAGATGGATGACATGAGACAAATTGCTTGATCATTGTCTTCGGTCCACCCCCTCCAGGGTATCTGGTGCTGGCCACTGTCGGCAGACAGGTGACTGGGCTAGATGGGACCTTTGGTCTGACCCAGTATGGCCATTCTTATGTTCTTATGAGTCTCAGGCTGATATAAAGTATTTGGACTTTCAGAAAGCCTTTGACAAGGTCCCTCACCAAAGGCCCTTAAACAAACTGTGAAGTCATGTGATAAAAAGAAATGTCCTCTCCTGGATCAGGAATTGGTGAAAAGATAGGGAATAAAGTGTAGGAATAAATGGTCAGTGCTCACAATCAAGAGAGGTAAATAAATAGTGGGACCTCTCAAGGATTTGTACTGTCATGTACAGTGTGGTATGGATCCCCTAGGCAGTTGCTTGCTACACCCTTAGGTCATCCCTGGTTTTTACATGCAGAAAACCACTTATGGCACAGCTGGGCCATGGAGTTTTTATTGCATGTTCAGGTGGGTGGGGGTCTCACAAAGAAAAGAGTTGAGAACACCTGCCCTACATTCACACAATGTTATGTTTTAAAGACTTTAGGAAGCCTGCTATATGGCAAAGGTGGTAAAACAAATCTATATTTTATTGCATAATTGCAATTATCTGATTGAAAGTACCAGTAGAAAAAATAAGCATGAAAACTCTACTGGAATCCTGGCAGTGTAATTAAGCCCTGATTTGGGAAGGATGCTTGCAGTTCTACGCTGAGGTCAATGGGAATGAAGCATATGCTCAAGGAAAGGAAAGGAAAGGAAAGGAAAGGAAGCACCGGGATAGTCTGTGGTTACAGCTGAATGCACTTCTCAAAAAGAAATGGTCATTATATGTTGCTTAGGCATGGATGAAGACTGGGCAGAGGCAGAGTCTGGAGTGACTGGAGGGATAGGAGGGAGGAAAATGTTATTGGATCGTTTGATCAATTGCCTGGTCACTGTTCTGTGCTTTCCTGTATAATCCTGCCCAGTCCTCCTTTCAAATATAGTGTTTCTTCTGCAGGATGCTATTTACCTTTCTGATGTATGACAAAATGACCCATTGGAAATCCAGTTTGACATAATGACCAAAATGTCAAGTTTCAAGCTATCGATGCTACTTAGAAACATGCAAGGCTTTCGTCTTTGGACATAATCAAGCCAACATGTTGGTTTATCCTTAAAAAGCAAAGTAAAAGCAGATGAAGTGTATTTATAGACTCATCAGACAATAAATGGATGAAAGAGAAAGAGAAATTAATGGGAAAATGTCAGCTAGAATGGAGGAGGGATTCGCTGTGAAGTTTGTGTCCGGACCAACTATTTGGAGCTAATTCCAAAGAGAGAGGTCTCTTGATTTACATTAGAAGAAAAATTGATACTTTATCTGCAGTAAATTTAAAAATGAAACAGTAAAAGGACCCAGTTTTACTAAAATTCCTTAAACAGACTCTACCTTAGAAAGAGAAAAAATAAGAGGCACTTCAGTCTGGCCATTTGGAAGTGTGATTCTGAATTTAAGCTCAAAAACCTTAAACAAATGGGGAAGGTAGTAAAAACTGTTTCAAAATTAATTCTAGAATTCCTCATTCTCCCCAGCTCCAAACACTCATGTCTACACTGCCACCCTAGTTCACCCTAGTTCAAAATTAGGGTGGTAGTGTAGACATACTCTCTGTCGCCAGAGCCATGTAGATTAGTTTACTAGACATACCCAAATGAAGCGGCGATTTAAATAATTGCCGCTTCATTTAAATTAAAATGGCTGTCGTGCTGAGCCAATCAGCTGTCGGCTCAGCGCGCTAGTCTGGACGCTCCGCGGTCGACATCAAAGGCATCCCTCATCCCAGAGATAACGGGGTGGTCGACAAATGCCTTCATTTGGGTATGTCTAGTAAACTAATGTACATGGCTCTGGCAACAGAGATATCCCAGAAAAACTGTGCCACATCTAGGGAACGCGTCTGCTCTTCCAAAATTCTTTTCAGATGAGCAGACGTGCTCTTTTGGCATTCCTGTATACCTCGTTTTATGAGGAAGAAGGGAAGTTCTGAAAGAGGATTTTTTTCCAACATTTGGCCCAGTGTAGATGGGCCAAATGTCAGAAAAGCCTCTTCTGAAAAAAGAAGCTGGAAAAGATATGCAAATTGCGGTTCGCAATTTGCGTAGCTTTTTCCGGAAGAACAGTGTAGTGTAGACATAGCCGCACTAAGCCAAAGACACAATTATTTGAGAGCATAACCTCATTTTTAAAAAAGTCATTTTTTCAGCAACGTTGGACACAGGTAAAATCAGAAAGAAATAAAAGAATCCATAAAGGGAAGGAGGGGAGGCGTCATGTTAGTACTCAGTAGGTTTTTTACACAGAATCATTCTTAGTTCTCTTTCTTAAAGTAAAATGGTATTGTAGACCCAGACATAATGAAACTCAACTCAACTCAAGGAAATGAGGAGATTGGAATACTCTAGTAGGTAAGGTTATTACTGATTTTATTTCAAGTTCTGCTAATGGCTCACCATGTGACCTTGAGAAACTCAATAAAACTCTGTGTGTCAGTTTAGCCATTTGTCAAGATACATTTTTGCTTGTTACAGAAGTGTAGTGAAGCTTACTTAATTAATGTTTGCACACTGCTTTGAGACCCTCTGATGAAAGTCATATATGTACAATATATTGTACTACAAGTTGCACCTCTATAAACTGGGACTCTTTGATCCAGCAATATTTGTGGTCAGGCAGGACCACTGATGTTACAGGATCAGAGAGTCCTGGTGCGCTATGGGGGGTGGAGGGCCTGGGAGCCCTGTGCGCTGCAGAGAGGAGGAGGCGAGAGTCCAGTGCATGGCCCAGCGGGGCTGCACAAGGGGCCAGGAGCTAGGAAGCTGCCACACTGCTGGGGGACAGAGGAGATGCAGAGCCAGGAAAGCTGACATGTGGAACAGATGGACTGCTGGGGGAAGCCATGTGGGGTGGCAGGGCCGAGGGTGGGGCCAGTAGCAGAAGGGCCAGAAATGACCTCCCCTGGTCCAGCAAAACCCTTCAGCCAGAACCAGTCAGGTCCCAAGGGTCCTGGACCAGGGGGGTCCAACCTATAGAATATTTATCCAGCATTGCTTTGGTCATTAACCAGGGCTGAGGACAGGGGGATGGGAAAGTGGCCAGTGCAGGGGACTGGGGATGTGCTGGGTACAGTAGCCAGAGGTGGGAGTGAGGAGGAGCTCAGGGCAGGGGGCTGGGAGTATAGAGATGAAGAACTGGGGGAAGGAGGCTCAGCCCAGGGGATAGGGATGTAGGAGGCTGGCCAGTGAGGTGGGGGTCATGTTGCCCAACTGCCAGGTTCCCCAAGGCTGGCCGGGGAGGAAGGGACCACACTGCCCAGCTACTGACTCCCCAGGACTGGTCAGGGCTGTACTGCCCAGCCTGTGGCTCACCAGCATGGGAACTTTATCTGTGTATGGTGACCAGCAACCTCCAGAGCCCTACCCACAGCTGGCTACTCTTTTACTGGTGTGCCCACCCCCTTGTGGTCATTCCATAGTATAACTGTGCCTGCTAGGAGACCCCTCCTTTTTGTGTGTTATGAGAAAGAGTCATATTTCAGGTAAATCCCATTTTCCTGGCATAACTGAACCTTGACTTTGCTTTAGTTAGGAGGAGAGAAAGCTGCTTACCAAATTTGGCGGTCCTAGCTCTTACTGTTTAGGAATTCTTGAACAAATAAACTCAAACACATGGACAACCAGACAGACACACAAACTCTCTCAGATATATAGTAGATTATTACTGTTCAATGATTCCACTGAAAGAGAGACTGCATATCTTCTGTAAGTACAAAGGAATATTTCCAAAAATCCATCCTACACTTATTTGGCTACTGAGGTATTGCTCTGAATCAACCCACGCTTCAGAGTATAAGCGAGAGGTTAGAATTTTGAAATAGAATGTAACTGACATAACAACATACATACACCTGGCAACACTTCGCAGGTCATGATCTGATGATGAACTTTAATGAATGTATATTAGTTAATGGTTTCACCCAGTGTTAATTTAAATAAATTAAATTGGAAATTTGGTGTTCACTGGAGAGATGAATGGAAACAAAACTGAACCATTTCCTTAATTCCTGTAGAACTCAGAGCTAGAAACGGCTCATTTCCACATGGGCCATAGGGAAGTTTGCAAACTGGGGCTAATGGTACGATTCATGTTCCAGAAAAGCAATAACCTATGACACACAATAGAGGCTCAATACACATAGCAGTTCTTTTGTAATGTATTTGGGAGGACTATTTCTTTAAAAAAAATTGTTGAGCAGGACTATTTCTATCATTCCCACATGGAACACGCGGTGAAAGGGTTGTGGAAATCATTTTTATTGCTATCATATGTTTTCTGTAAATGTTGGTATAGCGTAGGCCTTTCTTGGTACTATTTACTACATGCTATTGTTTGATATCCAACACTATACGTATGTATAAATGGTCTGTCCTTGTAGCATCCCTCTATTTCTCTGTGGTTTTAATTTGAGATAAATACATTAATGTTCTCTGAGGTTTTAAAAATTATTCTCACTGCAGCTGGGTGACTGAATATTAAAGAAATGGTCCAGATTGTCCCGGTCGTCTACCCTTAGTACATTGCATTTCCACGTGTGAGATCTAGCTTTGAATCTGAGATTTAATAACTTTTGCCTCCCAGACCCCAAGGCGGCTCTATGTTATGATGGTCCACTCATCTCCTACAGATGAAGGGTTATGTTGTGCCTCTTGGCTCTGTGCTGCTCCACTAAGCAGTGAGAATTCTCAAACTATTCAGCTGAGACTTAGCCAGAGGAGTGCAAAATATCTGGGAAAAAGTAAAGGTCTTCTTAACATTTATTTTCTTTAATATATTTGCCTAATTGAAAGACTCCAACACTAATGGGTCAAAGACTGAGCAACATTGTTGGTGATGAACATTTCTGGCAGAATATTTTCATTTCCCTGAAAATTGTCCGGGTTTAAAAAAACAACAACCCAAACCCAAAATCCAAAGAAAATATTTTTTAAAAATATCCAACCAGTCAACCAATCAACCAAAACAAAAAATAAAACCAGATCAACCCAGTGACAATATGTACATTTTACGGTAATTAAATAAATGATTATGCATATAACTATGCAATTTTTTAATGTTTTTGCTGAAAATTCTTTTAATTTCAAGCTGTGTGTCTGCCATGTAAAAGACATATCAGGTCACGTGTGGGTTTCATATGCTTCCCTCTGCCTATACTGGGAAGGCCAATGGCAACCTGGTCTAGATCTTCAGCTGCTGTAAATCAGAATAATTTCACTGAAGTCAATGAAATTACAGCTGAAGATCATCTAGCCCATAACTTTAATTCCTAATTTTGCCTAGTTTTGTCACAGGCTGGGAGGTCTTTGATCATCTGATCAGAAATTCCATTGCATTCCCACGCAGAGTAACTGATGATGCCTTTCATATGTTGTTATAAATCACAAATACATGCATAAAATGAATCTCCATTGTTAGGGTCAGAACCTGACATGCTTACTTACACAGAGTAAGACCTTCCTCCACAAAACAGCCTCACTGCAATCAGTGGAACTAGTTGCAGAGCAAGGGTGGGATTTTCTGAGGTGCTTAAGTGATTTAGGAATACAAGTCCCATGGATATCTAAAGAAACACGTGATCCTAAATTACATAGACACTTTTGAAAATCCCACCTTAATATATACATAAAAGTGTGAGCAGTAGTGTAGGAAACTGGCCCTTATTTTATTGCCACTAAGCCTCATTTTTATTTGATTTAATATTTGTCTGTCTGCACTTTTTTAACACTCCTGTAGGCTGCTAATTCTCTGACAAGCCTCAGGAAAGTTAACTCCCCTCCTTCCAGTGATGACTTCTCTGAAGTCCGCTATTGTTAGAAGAAATAACTTTTATTCTGTAGCCTGTGCGGGATGCAGTATGAGCAAGTTGAGCAACATTTGTCCATGTAAATGTAATAAAAACTAGAATTCTCAGATTTGCTGATGCTATGTCAAGGGTATCAAAGACTCTTCTAAACAAGAAATTATGGCTGGAATCTAGGGGTATGTCTACACTTGCAGTCTATTTCGGAATAGGGCTGCAAATGTAGGCATTCGGAATTGCAAATCAAGCCTGGGATTTAAATATCCCGCGCTTGATTTGCATCTTCCCGGCCGGGCGCCATTTTTGAAATTTACAAGCCCGGAATAACTGCCCGTGTCTACATGCAGCAGTGAAATGGGTGTTCGAAATAAAGCCCTATTTCGAACTAACTGTTAAACCTCATTGCAGGAGGAATAACAGGTAGTCAAAAATAGGGCTTTATTTCAAATGACCGTTTCACTGCCGCGTGTAGATGCGGGCAGTTATTCCGGGCTTGTAAATTTAAAAAATGGCACCCGGACGGGAAGATGCAAATCAAGAGCGGGATATTTAAATCCCCAGCATGATTTGCAATTCCAAATGCCTACATTTGCAGCTCTATTCCGAAATAGGCTGCAAGTGTAGACATCCCTAAGTGATTTTGGGTAAATGCAGTACAGGCAGTCCCCGGGTTACGTACAAGATAGGGACTGTAGGTTTGTTCTTAAGTTGAATCTGTATGTAAGTCGGAACTGGCGTCCAGATTCAGACACTGCTGAAACTGACCGCCAGTTCTGACTTACATACAGAATCAACTTAAGAACCCCAGGCGTCCCCAAGTCAGCTGCTGCTGAAACTGATCAGCAGCTGATTCCAGGAAGCCCGGGGCAGAGCAACTCTGCCTGGGGCTTCCTGTAGTCAGCGCTGGTCAGTTTCAGCAGAAGCTGACTTGGGGACGCCTGGGGCAGAGCAGCTGGGGTGCTGCTGGGTTGCGCCAGTAGCGCCGCTCCTGGGTGCTACTGGACCAACCTAGCAGCACCCCATCTGCTCTGCCCCAGGGTCCTGATTCAGCCGCTGCTGAAACTGACCAGCAGCGGCTGAATCAGGACCTGGGGCAGAGCAGCTGGGGTGCTGCCGGGTTGGTCCAGTAGTGCCCAGAGCGGGCACTGCGGGACCAATCGGCAGCGCCCCAGCTGCTCTGCCCCAGAGTCCAAAACAAAAGCCTGGTCTGCTGGGGGGGGGGGAGCACACTAGCTGCGCCCCCCCCTCCCCAGCAGACCAGGGACACGGGGAGCAGAGCCTCTGAGGCTTTGCTCTGGCAAAGCCTCAGAGGGAGGGACCCCCCCGCGGCTGCGGCTTCAGTCCGGGAGCCTGTGGTCTGCTGGGGACGGTCCCCAGCAGACCACAGGTACCCAGATTGAAGCGGCAGCAGCGGCGGTTCCCCGCGCCTCTGAGGCTTTGCTCTGGCAAAGCCTCAGAAGCGCGGGAACCCGCCCGGTGCCCCTGGTCTGCTGGAGACGGTCTCCAGCAGACCAGGGGCACCGGAGCAGCTTACGAACGGGGCTTTCTCGCCCCGACTTCCGGGGCGAGAAAGCCCCGTTCGTAAGTGCGGATCCGACATAAGTCGGATCCGCGTAAGTCGGGGACTGCCTGTACTCATATAGCTCTAATATATGAGTGTTGGTAGAAAGGTAGTGTGAAGAAGGCAACATAAAAGTTTTCATTAATAATTAGACTGAGTGAGGTAGTGTGGGCCAGTGAATGGGGTAGTGGTGTGGTACTCAGACCTGTGTGCTATTCTTCTCTCCACCCCAACCTGCTGTGTGACCTTAGCCTCTCTATGCCTGTTTTTCATACAAGGCATAAAGACGGTCTCTCACAACATATGTGTGTGATACCTTGCCCAATATGATCCTGATCTTGGTTGAGGCCTCTTGGTGTTATTGTGGTATAAATAAAAGATTTACATTTCCATGACTTACTATTTCTATAACGGTCAGGCCTGGTGAAGCATAATTCTGTGTGCAGAATAATCAGACATTTCCCCCTGAGCTCTATAAAGGCTACTTCTCCATTTTGAACAGTCTATAGGCCACTAACTTCTATAGTTGAAATAATTGAACCTCATTGCTGGCTTTATTATTCTGGCAGAAGAATTGCATTTGTGATTAATTACATGCTGTACTTTGTCATGTGGGCTCATGCCCACAGAAAACGGAACTGAGATCACGGTCACATTAGGCCCAGGACTTAATTATGCTCACATCATGATCTCTGAGGTAGAAAATTGATATGCTAATTAGCCTAGCAGCCCATATTTTATCAGCATTGATTTCATCAACTTACTTTGGGATGTACAAGCAAAGGTGAATAATGATAAAAATGTATCTTGCACAGTTTATATAAAGTTTTCGTCTCATTTTCAGTAATAATTTAAACAGAAATGCTTAGTTTTAGATAAATGCTTGCATGTTAAGCTGTATTCTATTTCTGTGTACTAACAAAGGTCAGGAATAGAGTAAAGTGTTTGAGGTTTGCTGGATTGCTTTGATGTAAATTCTATTGCCACTGGTATTCTCCATTTACCACATTTGTCCCCTGGGAATGGCCTGCCGGCATAGCTTATAAATTTGTTATAAATTATAATATCTCTAGTTCATCATTTCTAGCCTATCAGGATAAAAGCAAAATGTGATTCCTTTTTCCTATGTGAAATTTCCAGTTTGGTGGCATTTCTGCTTCATAATAAATTCCAGACGGTCAATATTTCATGGTATATCTAAAGTCTGCCTTTTGGATCTAATCTGGATGACTGTTGAAAACTGTGAGGCTACGTCTACACTGGCCCCATAAAACAGAATAGTCATGCAAAGCAGGTAAGTCAGAATAGGGAAATCCGCGGGGGATTTAAATATCCCCCGCGGATTTAAATAAACATGTCCGCCGCTTTTTTTCCGGCTTGGGGAAAAGCCGGAAAAAAGCGCCTAGACTGGCGCGATCCTCCTGAATAAAGCCCTTTTCCGGAGGATCTCTTATTCCTACTTGAAAGTACTTATTCCTACTTGAAAGTAGGAATAAGAGATCCTCCGGAAAAGGGCTTTATTCCGGAGGATCGCGCCAGTCTAGACGCTTTTTTCCGGCTTTTCCCCAAGCCGGAAAAAAAGCGGCGGACATGTTTATTTAAATCCGCGGGGGATATTTAAATCCCCCGCGGATTTCCCTATTCTGACTTACCTGCTTTGCATGACTATTCCGTTTTATGGGGCCAGTGTAGACATAGCCTGAGAGTTTTGCCAGTGCTCCCGAGGGAAGAGAATTGGGACCGTTAGGTACATCACTTTTCTTTGGTGTAGTAGAATGGTGTTTTGGTGTTGGCCTCTTATGAAATAATATTTCTAGGATTACAAACATCTGATGTGATAATTATTTGCTGAAATGTGGATTTTATGCCAGTGGGTTTCTAATGTTAAAAATATTTATTTATTTTTAATTGTGGGGCTAGAGGATGTAACCATTACACATCATAACAATGGTAAACAAAGAAAATATCAGCAGTTACCAAGCAATCATGACAAACAGTAAAATAGTAATAATGAGGTCGTATTTTTCTGCTAAATATACATTCACCACCAAATAGTAGAGGGAATGCATGAAACTATATAATTATCACATTTAAACTAATAGTCTATGAATAGTACATGAATAAGTACGTTGATAGTCCCATTGAATTGAACGTGATTGTTCATGTGTACAAAAACGAGGAGTCCTATGGCGCTTTAAGGACTAACAGATTTATTAGGGCATAAGCCTCCGTGGATAAATCCACTTCATCAGAAAACTGGAGTGGAAGTTATAGAGGCAAGGATATATATTTTGTGTTAATGAGACTCATCAAGACAGGGTGGAAATGGCTCATTCACAGCATTTGGTGTGGAGATGTGAATATCAAAAGAGGAGAAATTGCCTTTTTGAAAGATGGATACTTTCTAATCCGTTGCTAAATGTCCAGGGAGATTAAAGTGTTCTCCTACTAGTTTATGTGTGTTACCATTCCTGATGTCTGATTTCTGTCCCTTTAGACTTTGGCGCAGAGGCTGTCTGGTTTGGCCAATATACATGGCAGAGGGGCATTGCTGGCACTTGATGGCATATATCACATTAGTTGGATGTGCAGGTGGATGAATCCCTTATGTTGTGGCTTATGTGGTTAGGTCCTGTGAGGGTGTCACTTGTATAGGTATGTGGCCAGAGTTAGCAACGGGGTTTGTTGCAGGGATACTGCTTGTTCCTGGCAGTGCTTTTTTGTTAAAAAAAAAAAAAAAAAAAAAAGGTGCCTGTACTCCAGGGAAAAAGTTGCTGAGCTCTGACTGGATGTGCTGGTACTGCTTCTGGAGGTGCCGGTACTGCATACCGGGCAGTACTGTCACAAAAAAGCACTGGTTCCTGGGTAAGTGGTTCTGTGATGTGTTGTGTGGCTACTGGTGAGGGGGAGGGGATAGGGCTGGCCTTACCATGAGGCAAACTAAGGCGGCCGCTCCAGGTGCCAGACTGTGTGTGTGGGGGGGTGCAACTAAGACCCAGAGAATTGAGACCTTTCAAAGTTTTGGCCCAAGCGAGGGAGCATGGGGGCATCATTTAAGCTCCCCGCCTCAGGTGCCAAAATTTTGTGGGCCGGTCCTGGGTGGGGAACTGTCTATAGGCAAGGACTGGACTATTTCCTAAGGCTCTGCAACATGGAACCAGACCTGCCCCTGGGGACTCTGCTGCGTCTCGTGGACATGTTGCCAGAAGCCTGGCTGCACTGTATGCAGGCTGCCATCCGGGAGGACCATTGAGGGGCTGATCCACGTGCCCTGCGGGAGAGCTTCCACCCTGAGGAGTACTAACAGTCTCCCCGGTCTGCCCCACTGGGGGCTTCTTCCCCATTCCTCCCTCTCATCCTTCCACTTATCCTTCCCTAGACCCCCCTTCCTGATGTCAAATAAAAGACATGTATTTTCAAAAATATAACCTGTCTTTATTTAACACAACTGGGGAGGGGGAATGAAACTCTGGGGAGATGGGGGAAAGGAGGCGGGAGAGGGCAGGAGAAAGGGTGGGAGAGGGGAGGGGGAAGCAAGGGGAAGAAGGAGGAAGGGAAGCTCAGCACTCAGAGCTGGGGGTCTCGCCGGGCCAACCGCCTCCCAGCACAGTGGGGGAGGGAGCCTCGGCGTCCTTGGGGGGATGGGGAGGAGGGTGCGGAGATTGAGGTGGAGTGTATGGACATTGAGGAGGAGGGTGTGCAGGTTGAGGAGGAAAAGGTGGGAGGGGGGCAGGAGTGGGAGGAGGAACAGTAGTTGGGGGGGGCAGCAGACGCAGGACTGGCACGGGGCAGCATGCTCTGCAGCAGGGCCTTCAGGTTACAGTTCATCGCTCGGTCCTCAGCAAGCTACTCCCGGCGGAGCTGCAGGTCCTCCAGCATCCAGGCCTGGATGATGCGGTGCAGGGCTCGCAGGGCCCCCAGGTGCTGGTCCTGGTACTCCTGCCGGGTGCTGGTGGTCCGGAGCAGGCCGCAGGTGCGGGAGCATGTCCCAGGCGTGGTGGTGCACCCTGCACGAGCAGCTGGTGCAGCTGTAGAGAAAGAAGAGAAGTGGTCAGTTCTCCCTGGGGACACAGTGGATGATGCCCATCCTGCCCCTGTGACATGAGGGCGACTGTGCCCTGCACCGTCAGAGCCGCTGTGCTTGCACAGAGGACATGGTCAGGATGTCTGGCTCTCCCCGGGATTGGGAGCTGCCCCAAGACCGCACCCAAGCACCTGTGCCGTGTATAGTGTGGCCGGGGCGGGGGGAGATGTCCCCTGCCTCTGTGTAGAGGGTGTGTGTGAAGGGAGGGCGTACTGCTGGGTCCTGTCCCATGGTCGGAAGCATGTCAGGTCTCTTCACAAACGCATGTGCCTATTGTGCCAAGGCTCCTGGATGTCATGCAGCTGGAGCCACCTGCCCAAGGGTGGCATGGCACATGCTCGCACGTGCACAGGTGGCTGCGTGATCCATGGGAGGCATGGCCCATGCGTGCAGTCCCTGGTCTCCCTCCCTGCCTCTTCCCCGGGTAGGGGACAGTGCTGGCACTTACCCGGTATGGCCTCCCCGGACGACCCTGCCGACTCCAGTGCTGGGACAGCTGGTGGTGGCTCCTCTGGTGTGCCCATGTCCGGGCTCTCCGGTCCCGGATCACTGCCTCCCAGGCTGGTACGGACCGCCCCACCCCCCAGGAGTCGGTCGAGAGCGGGGAAGTAGGGGCAGGTGTCAGCCCCTGCTGCGCCACCACTCCTGGTGGTCCTGGCGTACTCCTGCTGCAGCTCTTTCACCTTCAGGCTCACCTGCTCTTGGGTGCGCCTGAGGCCTTTCCTGGCCATGGTGGCCGCTATGCGGCCATAGACGGTTGCATTCCTCCACCTAGTGTTGAGATCATGGAAGTTGGGGGCCTCCCCCCAAACCTCAATGAGGTCCAAGATCTCCACACTAGTCCAGGAGGGCGTGTGCTGTCTATGGCCCCTGGCTGGCCCTTGGGTGCTGGGGGACTGGGCAGGGGAGAGCTGGCTGCAACTGGCTGCCATCCTGTGGCCACTGGCTGAGGGTCTGCAGCTGCGGGCAGGTCTGGCTTTTGTATGTGCCCAGTGGTCATAGTCTTCCCCTTTAAGGGCCCCAGGGCTGTGGGAGAGGAGAGGAGTTTTCCTGGTTTGGCCCAGAGTGGCCACCAGGGGAAACTGGGAAGGGCTGGAGGCCCCCTAATTTGAAATAAGTGTCTATACAGCACTTATTTCGAATTAGCTATTTCGAATTAGGTGTTATTCCTCGTATAATGAGGTTTATCAAATTCAAATAAGGGCTCCACTAGTTTGAATTAATTTCGAAATAGTGATTTGTGTGTGTAGACGCTATTAAAGTTAATTCATAATAGCGGCTGTTATTACAAATTAACTTCGTCGTGTAGACATACCCTTATTTTCTAAGGGTATGTCTACACTGCCACCCTAGTTTGAACTAAGGTGGCTACTGTCAGCATTCGAACTTGCAAAAGAAGCCCAGGATTTAAATATCCCGGGCTTCATTTGCATGTTCCCAGGCGGGCGCTATTTTTAAATGCCCATAGTTTGAACTACCTGCCCACGGCTACACGTGGCACGGACTAGGTAGTTCGAATTAAAGCTCCTAATTTGAACTACTGTTAAACCTCCTTGTAGGTGGCACCTTGCATACCCTAAGGTGCCACAGAACTCCTCGTTGTTTTTGCAGGTACAGACCAACACAGCTACTCCTCTGAGATTTTTCACCATGTGTACAAAGTTGTTCATGTGCATATTTGTATGCTTGGGACTTTATTCAATCTTTATTCAGTAAGATGCATAAGGCTGAGATAAAACTCCTATCTCTGGTCAGAATAAAATTTGGAGGGACAAATTCTGCCTGTGGATAAAGTCACAGTGAATTATGGGCTCATATTCAAGAGCCTAATTAGATACTTAGGTTTCTCTGCCTGTTTATTCTCTCTCATGTTTTATCGTAGTAAAGCAAGTAGTGAAGTATGTGATTGTGACACAATCAAAGGTAAAAACATCATTGAGTAAAGTACCAGTGTTATGACACCTCCATTATCACTAGGGCTGATTGAAAAAAAAGTGTGTGACAATGTTCATGAAAAAAGTGTCATCCTTTTTCATCAAAAACATTCAAAATTGGAAATGTTTCGACCAGCTCTATAGCTGGTTAAAAAATGGGTTGACTTTTCAATAACATTTTCACCCAAAGTGTGTTCCTTTTGTTCATCTACAAGAATTGCAGTTTGAAATCTTTTGGCCAGCTGTAATTGCTGCCATTCTTTTGTTTTATATGTTGTTCTCTGGACATGCAGTAAAGACTCTGGCATAAATCCTGTCTGACTCCACAGAAGTCAGTAGAGCAGAAGTGTTGTCTAACCAAGCCCTTTGACCATATGCACAGATGTGCTATGAGTGAGAGTTAAGCTTTAGCATGTTTCCCCAACCAAAAATAGAAACAGCTGCATTTAAGTTAGTAAAATTGGGGAACACCTTAACAGAGAGTAAGGAAATCTTCACAAGTATAAAGTGATCTGTCAGGCTATTGAGTTTAAATTCTTGCTTTAAAATCCCAACAGAGTGTATGAAGATCAAGAATATATATAGGCAGGATATGTTAGAGTTAAAATCCCGATAGTGGCACTGCAAGGCTACGTCTACACTGGCCCCTTTTCCGAAAGGGGCATGTTAATTTCACAGGTCGTAATAGGGAAATCCATGGGGGATTTAAATACCCCCCGCGGCATTTAAATAAAAATGTCCGCCGCTTTTTTCCAGCTTTTAGAAAAGCCGGAAAAGAGCGTCTACACTGGCTCCGATCCTCCGGAAAAAAGCCCTTTTCCGGAGGATCTCTTATTCCTACTTTAAAGTAGGAATAAGTAGGAATAAGAGATCCTCCGGAAAAGGGCTTTTTTCCGGATGATCGGGGCCAGTGTAGACGCTCTTTTCCGGCTTTTCTAAAAGCCAGAAAAAAGCGGTTGACATTTTTATTTAAATGCCGCGGGGGATATTTAAATTCCCCGCGGATTTCCCTATTACGACCTGTGAAATTAACATGCCCCTTTCGGAAAAGGGGCCAGTGTAGACGAGCCCCCAATAGTTCAGCATGTGGGTCAGTGGAGTGGGTCTTTCTGAATAAAGTTCATTGCAGGATCAGGGCCTCTGATGTCATAAATAAATGGGACAAGTGAGTTTATTATGCACAGCATTTATAATACAGGCAGTCCCCGGGTTACATCAATCTGACTTACGTCAGATCCCTAGATACAAACGGGGGGGGCGCACCTAGTGCGGGGTGCCTCCCCCACTGTCGCCGCCTCCAGCAGCACAGGGGGCGCTTCCCCCCAGCAGACCAGGGAGACGCGGAGCGGCTTTTCTCTCCGCGGAGGACGCGGGTCTGCTGGGGGGAACAAATCACCAGCCAAAAGGGGGCACCCCAGAGCAGAAAAATTAATTTCCTAGGGAACAGCAGGAGCAGCAGGCAGTGAGACCCATTGTGTTACAGTCCCCACCTTGGGAGCAACAGCTCTTTCCCTCTTCAGCACTAGAGCTGCAAGTATCTTGTTAGCGTCACGTGAAATTAACAAGTCCCTTCCAGCCTGGCAGAGGTGAAGCTGAAAAATTACGCAGTGGTGTGGGTGGGCAAGAATGGGGAGGAGCAGGACAGAAGGGAAGAGGGGATAAGCCCCAACCCCACACCCTGGCTGGAGCAGAGCAGGGTAAGCCCCGAGGGGATGGGTCTGGTTGCAAAGTGGGTGAGTGGACAATGAGGACCCACCTGTGGCTAAACTCCTGCTCCCAACACAGAATTTTTCTTTAAAATTAATCCTGTGGATAAATTCACACACACACTTCACAGGAAGGGATTTCCATTTTCTGCTCAGCAGAATACAACAACAGCTTTGATTTCACTGTGCTCTCCAATGACTATTGATTACACTTAATACCCATTTCACTGAACCATCTGTAGCAAATTCTATTTGGAACAGTAATATGCATTGAATAAACTTTTTTTAGTTATAAAAAACAAAGATTCTGACTATTAAATGAATAACTGGGATCTTTCAGGTCCCCCAAAAGGAAGATTTGGATATAGCATGAAACACTGAAACTTATGATCAATTTTTAATTAAAATATCAACCAAAAAAACCTTCATATCAAAACAGTATGTGTTTTTCTTAGAATAAAGAAGTTGTATGAGGATCAGACTCTTTTCCACCTAACTCCAGCTCCCCGTCCTCCCCCCTCAAAATATGTACCAGTTCCGACTTACATACAAATTCAACTTAAGAATAAACCTATAGTCCCTATCTTGTACGTAACCCGGGGACTGCCTGTATACAGCAAAACAAAACCAGTGTTTTCCTCCCAAAATACCACCCTGAGGGAGTTAGTAGCTCTTTTAAAAAGACCTATCTAGGAATGGGTCAATGAGGTACATTTTTGCCACTGATTTCCTATATATTTCCAAACTCCATTTAAAACAGAAGTCTCCTAATGTGCAATTATTTACTCTTTTATGGTTGTAAAGTATGGCAACATAATACTTTTTAATGGAGACCCTAATAAACGACATATGCAGCAAAGTGTCTACAAATGAACTTTATAGTCTGAAATTCTTACATCACAAGCTGTTTACACTTATGATCTTAGTGAATGGCTCTGAGATGTGGAAGAGGATATATGAGATTATAATGAAAGTACAAACTAACAATATTTATTTTAAAAGTATATTCTTAGACAAAAAAAGCATGGGTGCCTGTCATAAATACTGAAAATATTTATTGTTGGGAAGTACTTTACAACAGTCCAGTAAAGGCCTGGTCTACAATGGAGCATAGCCCTGACTTATTGAGAACTGACACAACATTGTGTGACAACATAATATCAGTTTTAAGCAATTTTTTCAGTCAACATGGAGTGGTTTATTGGACACTGTTCAGCAACATATTTCTCAATCGTTTATTCATGATCAAGTATTTCTTAGTAGTTCTTTAGTGCCTTTTATAGTTCTTAAATATGCAGTCATCTTAGATCTGCCCAGGCATTAAACAAGTATGGTCGATCAATGACAATCAGTTTACAAACAGATTTGTTGAAACTTTCCAACTATGTGGGCCAGGCTTTCTCTAATTATCACTATCACCTTTATTCAGCAATCCAGATCTATTCAGCAAGGGACTTAAAACACTTGCTTAACTGATTTACTGAATAGGGATAAACCTAGGAACATGCTTCATTGCTTTGTTGAAAGGAAGCTTCAGATCCCAATCCTTCAAACATTTCCCATGTGAGAAAATACCTACACAAGTAGTTAATCATGTACATAAGTGTAATAGCAGATATTAAACAATATTTATGTACAGTAAAACCTGTGTCATCCGGCACATTTAGGGATTAGGGCGTTCTGGTTATCTAAAAATTCCAGTTATTTGAGGGTCCCATCAACTTAGGAAAAACCAATGGACTATAATAGTAAAACTCAAGTTTTTAATACTGGTAGTTTTGTAGTGTGAGGCAGTTGGTCTCACAGTTCTGTTTTAAGTTAAAGATGATTCGTACTTCTTAAATAAAACATTGTTAAGCCAATCATGGTAAACCAATCCAGGCCTGTGTACCTGAAGATGTGACAGTATCGTGGCTGGGGGCAATGCCGATTAACAAAGGTTTCAGGTTAACAGAGTGCCGGATAACAAAGATTTCACTGTAATATAAAATAGCAGCCTTGTTCAGCCTAGGGATTTGGATTGTTTAAATGTTAACTATCAATTAATTATTGAAACATATTTACTGAGAGTAAGGGTACAATTTGTAAAAGTTCCTAAATAATTTAGAAGCCTAAATCCTATAGCAAAATACAGGACTATGTAGCACTTTAAAGACTAACAAGATGGTTTATTAGATGATGAGCTTTTGTGGGCCAGACCCACTTCCTCAGATCAAATAGTGGAAGAAAATAGTCACAGCCATATATACCAAAGGATACAATTAAAAAAAAAAGTGAACCCATATGAAAAGGACAAATCACATTTCAGAACAGAAGGGGGATGCGGAGGGAGGGAGGAGGGGGGAAAGGAAGGTGAATGCCTGTGAGTTAATGATATTAGAGGTGGGGAAGGGTAGATGTCTGTGAGTTAACACTATTAACTTTTGAAAATGTTAGCCACAGCCACCATATAAGAAATACTATACATGTTTCCACAACAAATGCTTTACATGAAATGCATAACAGAGAACTTTTGACCAAATTCTGCCCTCTGCCTATGTCAGTACAGAACTGGAGTACATTGGCTGAGATAAAAATTAAGTGCTTTGCTTTTAAAGCCTCACTCACATGGCTTATAATTTTCTTTGTCTCCTTTTAAAATTGTTATATTACCAATGATCAAGTGGATTCCATTCCTGCAATTTTAGGTTTAGCTATGATTGCCTCTCAGAAGATACAGGCTTGGGGAATCTCAGATAAGGCCCTGATTCTGCAAGTGAGCCATGTAGGCAGATACCTTTGTCACATGGTCATAGTGAACATTCTCTTCATGCATGCCATTGTAGCATCCGTAATAGGCATTGAGTCGCCTTTTCTCAAATAGAATCAGTGCAACTTATTGGAACAAATATATGGGTATACCACAGGCAAGATGAAATCCTGGCCCGATTGAAGTAAAATTCTCATTGATTTCAATGGGGCCAGGACTTCTCCCCAGGAATTTGCCTTGTTCTAATCATACTTAGAAGATAGGGTTTTCTGGTACTGCTACTTCAGCCCCTTTCGTACCAGTATACAATGCGGCTGCTAAAATATTACAAGATCAGCATTCTTATAAAGCTGAAACTAATATTTATATACTGTGTCTACTGGGATTGAGTAATTCACTTTTTATTAAAAAGCCATAAAAGCATAACTCTAAATTGCCCCAAATAGATTTTCCCACCTAATATGCTGATCATTTTTTCAAGATTTTTTTAAAAAAATTTACGGATTGCTTTGATCTTTTGTTTGACTACTACTTCATGGAAAATGCTCATAAACCTTTACAAAAAGGCTTTCTTTGTTTCTAGCTTATTCAAGAAATATAAACAATTGATGGATCTATAGCAAAGTTATTTTAAGAGCACTTAGTACTAGAATGCTAATTTATTTGCTAACCGCCAGACATAAGTCTCAGAAAAGAAGACTTAGAAAAACACTTATAGGTGTATAGAAGTTTTCTGATTTTGATTACAGGCTCTCAAAAAGGACAGTCTTTTGGATATGTAATAAAGTATGAAGGAGGCTACATCTATATTCATTCTAAAAGCCTTCAATGGTGTTCTGGCATGTCTATGCAAAAACACAAATTCTATGGCTGCAAACATATTATGGGCCTGTTGTAATTCCAGGAAAAAACAGACCATAGGACATTAGAGTGAGAGCAAGCAATTTGCCCTTGTCCAAGATTACTAGTTTTATTGCAGTGACTCCACAAATTGCAGATGTATATGGAACTAATGTTTTTTTCAAAGTGTTGTGATGTACTCTGGTTATATGTATAGAATTAAAAACAGGGCGATCACTTCTCATCTTTTAGCACTTACATCACTAATGGTATAGTTTACTAATCAAACACAGGAAGAAACAATTCACTGTATCTGTTTTACTCTGTTTTATACTGTACTACTCTATTTCTGTTTTTTGCCTTCCTCCATTAAAAAATATTCTTTGGTGATAAAATACAGAGCTGGCAGCCTAAAATGTAGAGGTTACAAAGCAAAGCTAGAGAGTTCTTGCTGCTTCTTTTGTAATGTTTAAACTTATCACAGTTACATTATTTTACAATTACATTGTAAACTGGTGGGAAAGTCCCCTCCCTCCCCACATACACACACAAAGGCCCTCGGTTATAATTCCATAAAATAACCCAGGCAAGTTTTGTTTCACTTGTATCCCATTCCAAAATATCCTAAATCAAAGTTTAACCGAGGTCCTTAAAGAAGTCCAACACAATGATCCTAAAATGGACCAGGTCTTGCAAGCAGACTTCTGGGTCCACACATAGCCCACTGAAATCAGTTTGGCTTCAACTATATTGCTCCAAGGAACCAACTGAGAATCGTGTCATTACCAGTATGGAAGGGGCTAGGGAGTAACAACAGTTGCTACTAAGTGTGCTCAGTGATGGTCTCTTGAGCCTGGAAAAACAAACCCAAACTGTCAAAGTGGCTTAAACATGGGAAACGGCATTTAAAATATAGAAGAATCCCTCAGGCCTTCATGTTAAGGTCCTATAGAATGAAACAGAAAATGATTGCCTTTTGATAATTTTAACCTTCTTTTAAAATTTAGTGGAGACCTCTGTGCTTGCTATGGATTTCAACAGGGTGGATAATCCCCCCCCCCCCCCCCGCCCCCCTTCAAACAATAGAAAAGGTTTAGAGGGGTAGCCGGGTTAGTATATAACAGGAAAAACTTAAAAAACAACAAATAGTTTAGTAGCACCTTAAAGACTAACAGAACATGTAGCTGGTATCATGAGCTTTTGTGGGCACAACCCACTTCTTCAGATTTGCATTGCATAGGTTTTTTAGGATACTTTCTACAAAAACCTTAATGGGTTCATGTCTATTCAATTGTATGGGATTTCTCAACAGAGGATGGGTCATACTCTTCCTTATGTAATACCAGTAACTTCAATAGATGAATTTGACTTGTGTATATGCTCTAGTGGGCTGTGGGAGCTACACAAGTAAACAAAGGGGGAAGGAAAATTGTTGTAGGAGTTGAGGTTGGATTTTTACTGAAAGAATCGTACACAGTGTCTATACTGTGCCTAGTACCTAGAAAATTGTTCTCATGTCCCCCATGCAGCTGTTACCAATGAAGAGTAAAATGGGGTGTCTAAATGTGACAATAAGCCCACAACCAGGTGAATATATCTTATCTCATCTGTGTATGAGGCAAGGGGTCATAGGCCTTGTGTCTTTAGCCATTCAAGAAGTGTACCAAACGCCTACCCATGCTTAGTATTTTTCTAACTCATGAGGCCCCTGGAAGCCTCGCTGTGCTGTTAACAGCAGTTTATGGCCAAGCAG